>NC_054061.1:900288-1200384 GCF_017639655.2 Falco naumanni
CCATGAGAAATCAAAGCTACGGACATTCATCATGTTACAGAAGATATCAATTGGGTTGTTTGCTAGAACAATATCCCACATGTTGGCAGATTTGTGGCAACACCTGCCTGGTGGAGAGGGGACCCAGTCACAATCAAGGCCTCTGAACAAAACATCCCAAACCATTTGCTCGGTTTTCCAAGCAATATTATTTGTTTAACAGAGAACATGCCCATACCCTGACTCTTCCTTTCGTCTCCTTGGCGGAACCGCTGCCATCAGCCAGCCGCAGCCCGTGAGCTCATACTGCCCGAGGGGCACCGGCACGCAGCAACAGGCAGAAAACGAAACACAGATGAAAAACCAGCCCTTTTATTTCAGAATTTTGGAGCAGGGCATTAATGTTCAAACAGCTTTCTAGGTTCCAGTCCCTCTAACCCTTTGACACACCGAAGCATACAATCCCACCTTCCCTGAGTATCCCCATTCCCAGATTTGGCACACAGGACAAATACCTAGCCATCCTGTTTTATCCCGTAGAAAGAATGTAGGCCAGCTTTTCCAAACATCCAGAAGCACTCTATTTCTCAAAGTCATGGCAGGCATCCTACTGAAATCAATAGAACATTAATTAAAGTCAACATTGGCCAGGTCCGCAATCCAGCCCATGTAACTTCTCTGCAGGTGATAGGAATTATAGAAATCAAATCCTTTATCATAGCCAAAACATTTTCAAATCGAATTCTACATCCTAGACTAGCAAATTAGTACCCCTTATGGCATCCATAAAATTATTTATTAAAAATATAGAAGAAATTATAGACCAAACTGATGTTTCCTCCCTTCCTCATCTGCTGGCTAATTGCTTTCCAGGCACATTGCACTGCAGTCGTCTCACACGTAACCACCCATCAGCTACAGGCTCCAAATTGTTTTGGGGAGTGATCCCGCAACCCCAGTGGTCTCCGGCTGGAAGCCTCCTGCTCCGCGAGCTGCGGGTGGCACCGACACTCTCCCTCGCACCCTCCTGGCCCAACACGCCTGTGCTCCTGTGAACTGCACGAGACAAAACAGTAACACTGCAGAAAAAAGAGCCCCTGTTCTTGCACTTCGTCTGGTCTAACGGACTACTCTTTGTGGTGCTGATCTGCAAGAAATACATCTGCATTTTTGATGTCACCCTCAACACCAGGGATTGCCCTGTGGGGTGCGAGGAACATGCCCTGTGTTACTTCCAGCCCTGCCTGCAGTCCCGCTTTGCTCACCTCATCAGTAAAACACACAAATCACTACCCTTAGTAACACTTTGTCAGCACTTAGTAATATACTACAGGGAACACGCATGCATATCACACCAAGACAGGATAGACGACAGGCTTGTTTCGGTATTCCGCAGGGATTAAGCAAAGCGTAAGCTATATACTGCATGTAACTCGGGGAGCCCTGCGTGGGACGGAGCCCATGCCCAGCCCCAGCCTTGCCACCTCCCTCCCCCCGTGGTGCTGACCCGCCGCCATAAAGCACAACAGAAGCAGCAAAATGGATATTTTAATTGCTATCCAGCCATCTTTTTATTTCTAACGTATTATCCTATGAATTTTGTACATCATATTACAAATGATTACTGAGGCAGTTAGATCTTAAGCAAATTACACAGTGAACCATCTATTCAAATAATTTTAACCCTTCTTCCTTTTTTAATTACTCAGTAATAGAATTTGATTGCTATGGGTGCATGTGGCTAATTCTTTTTAGTGAATATTCCATGAGATTTCTTCTCAGGTGAGTTGTGCACAGCCAATTTATCACAACAGTGAATTATTTGTGGCACATGGCCACTCACAATATCACCTCAGAGTATTTCTATTCCAGGACTGGAGGAATGGGGCTTTTACAAGTAAAAGGAGTAAAACAGCAATGTTACAAAAGCATGCCAGCTGTGCTTCAAAGCGTTTGAAAGAAAACATAATCCACGTGGAAAAAAAACCAACAGGAAAGATCATATGCCAGTAAAACAAATTTATGTTTTCAATTGGAACAAATAACTGTGGATACATTTTAAAAAATATTCACCCGTTCCGTTTTTAAATCAGACACTTCCACTTTCATTTGTGATAGCTAAGGATGCTAAAAATAGCACTTTCCTATCAGATAGGCTGGAGTTACGTGTCATCTTGTAACAGCAGGTGCAGGCAGGTTTCTCATCTGTAATATTGGCCAACAAGCCCTGGACTCCTAAAAGCTAATGGTCTGTTCAAATGCCTCCTTGATGGTTTGTTATAACCTTCTACAAGTGGGGCTTCACTGCTGCTCTAAGAGTTTGCCACTAGAATATATTTTATAGGCATATGAAAACTAATTACAAGAGAAAATAGACTGATATTGAGGCAACAGAAGGCTCTCATTATCCCAAGAAATACGAAGTTGATGAGTAAAATGCATTCTGTCCTCCCACTGTTTGTGCTTCACCAAGTACTTTTAATGTGCTCCTGGGTCTGAGCTGTGGAGGGGGCACAGGGCAAGGCTAACAAGTGCAGAACGTTTGCTCCAGAGTATGGGAAAATAAATTACTTGTCATTCAGGGCTCGACAGGACAAGAGCACCCGCAGCTGCTGCTTGCCAAGGCTGAGCTGGCAGCTCCTGTCTCCAGCCTCAGCCCCTGGCATGAGCCACCTTCATCGCTCTCCTTCCTGTCCTCCCAGGGGACCCCCGCAGGAGTGGGACATCCTCACATGCTGCACAGGGCACAGCTGCCATTAACAGTCCGCCTGGGTATTTCCACAAGTGCACAGTAGTGGTTATATTTAAAGATTTTACTTGTTTTGCTTTAAGTAACATGGTTTTTATCACCACAATGAGTTTAGGCTAAAAAGAAAAAAAAGTGTCTATGTTGAAAAGTTCTTATTTTTCCCTTGAAACTCTCTAGCAGCCATGCTTTGGGGAAAAGAACTGAAATATTAGTCTCCACGAAACTAGTTATGGGCTATTAGTTATTGGTTAATGTACTGAATTAGTCTCCATGAAAATTACTTCTATTTCACTTTATCATAAGCCTTTGGCCACATAAGCATGCTTAGAGAGGATAGAGATCCGTTAATTAATACTTGTTACTGTCGCCTCAGGCAGCATTAATTTTGCCTGAGCTCAGGCAGTCGGTTTTCCAGTGCAATTATTCCCTGTGGAACACTCATACATCCATGCTCCCAAGACACTTGGATCCCCAGGTAGATTTTCTTTTGCCACCCAGTAGTCACCAGTGGTTGATTTGGGCCATTTTAGGGCAGAATCCTTCATTTTCCCCATACCCCCGCTGCCCATCACCACACATGAGCTCTGTGCCGGTCGCATCCCCCTCCCGTGCGGTTTGCCCAGTAGGGTCCTACCCCCCCCCCTCAGGCACAGCCACTTGAGCACATGGGTTTACACCATCCCCCTTCCCAACATCACCGCGCCACCAAACCACCCGGTCCCCAGCCAGTGCTTCATCCGTGGCCGCGGATCATGATGGCGGCTCAGCCTCCGCCGCCTCAGGAGTCTTGTTATCTCCTTCAGGCAGCACCGGCTCAGCTCTCTGGGGTGGGTTCATCTATTGGCAGCCCGAGGGTACCCCTGTCTGCCCCCAAAATTAACTGCACTGCCCTGGCTCCTGGGCGGGCGACGCACCCTGAACAAGAAGTGCCCCTTGAAGACGGTGACTGTTAACTGCCACCAGTTAAAGCACTGGGGAAGGGAGTGAGTCCTAAGGCTTGGCAATAAAAAGTATCTTCAGAAGCTCATGCATATTTTCAGGGAATAAGTATGAATATTAATACCAAGTGTCGAGATAAACAACTATGCTACATTTAAAAGGACGGTCTATTTATTCTAGGGATTTTTTAATTATAAAATCAATGAAGTGTTAATGATTTTAAGCATTACTTCAGCTCACTGGGAGTTCCAAACCAACTTTTTTTAGTCTATGGCATAAAATCATAAGTTGCTCAGTTTGACCAATTTGTCAAGACAATTTCCATTAGTAAACATGAATAATGAAAGGGAAAACTGGCATGAGCAACTTCACTTAAGCGACTAATGACTTACTGGAAAACAAGTCAGAGACGTTAATATGCCACTTCTTTAAGTGTTTGCAGAGCATAACAACCCAAATATTTCAGTAAAACCTTATTTTGCTCTGTCTTTATTTATCTGTGTATCTACCATTGCCATCGCATACAGATGTCCGCTAATCAGCTCAAAAGCAAACACCCTTTTGGTTTAAACTAATCACTGCTGCTTTCACACAGCTTTCACAAGAAAACTTTAAAAGTATCTCCACCTCTTTCATTGTTGAATTAGCTAATTTGTTCGGGTTTTGTTTAAAGACAAAGGCCTTATGACTATAAAGCACTTGTTAATGTACATGGAGGGAGAGAAAAATACTGCAAGGCACTGAAAATCCAACTGAAGACCCAGGAGCTGTTCCAGAATATGTTAAACCCAATAGCTACTGAAAGCAGATAGCAGGCTCTGTGCTCTCCGGCCATCCTTTGGTGCGACACTCCCCTATGAAAACAACATCACAATCTGCCTTACTAAGTGCACTTTGGGGCATTTCAGAGAAAAATACCAGCAGAAACAGAAACGCTGGCACTGAAGCAAGGCTCATGATGGAGTCCTTTATACAAGGAGTCGAGTACTGAATGGTGCTGGACTTTCTCCACATATCACTGTTTACTCTCAACCAGGAACTTAGCTGACACCCCACCAAAGATGCTTTGACTTTCCCACTTACCCCTTCTCCTGCTGACGGATACCTGGGTGGACCAGGCTGCCATGCCTCAGCCTCCCAATCCGCGCTAACCCCCTCTTTCCATCAGTCCCCAGCTTCCCTGCCCACACTTCCAAGTGGTGGAGATTTGTTCTCACATAAAGTGTAAGAGCTGGTACCCAAACTTCTGGCTCTGCATGACCTGCTGACACTCTGCCTCTCTTCAGAAAGGTCAGTGGAGTTTGGTGTTGGGGTTTTTTTTTGTCTCAGATTGCAGCACGGGCAGTACGTGCCCTGAAAGAACCAAATCTACCTATATGCATGGCATCTGTAAGAAGTCATAATTCTGATAAACACAATTATACCCTCTTGAGAAGGAAGCCAGCATTTCTTCAGCAGCAGCTCTCCTCCCAGCTGACCTCCCTTTGCCACAAATCTCTTCTGACAGGCGCTCACAGTTACCAAAGTGGAAAGCTGTTTCCTTTAGTCACTATCCCCATAAAATATACTGACTCTCTTAATTACATGCTTAGTTGTTTTTTTGTTTTTTTCCAGAGGCTCTACCCATGCATGTAGGCAATAACTCAAGCTCAGGGGCAAGGGACCATGTAATAGAGCAAGAGCAGCGCAGTCGAGTGGAAAACGCGGCACCCTGGAGGCTGCCGGCACCAGGGGACCAGCCCTGAGGGGACACCACCTGCACAGCCCAGCTGAAGTCTGTGGCATGGGTGGCTTTTTGCCACCCTGTCCCTGGAGCTGCAGACCCACGTTTCAGAGGCGCCCAGCCAGCACAGTCACACACAACTTGTGTTTTCATATGGGACAAGCCAGCGCGCTGGCTGACCAGACTGAGGACATGGGAACCGAAATTCCTACCAGCTTCATCTGTGATTCGCAGTATGGAGCATTGATTTTCTGCAGGTGCAGGTCCCAGAGCCGCGGAGATACTGCTGAAGGTCCCCAATGGTCAGAGACACCCAGGGTTCAGCACAGCTTTGTGCTGGTGTGCACCAAGTTAGGGCAATACTCAATGCAGGAGACCATGCCCAGTGCTGGACATTATATATTAAATATGGGCATAAAGGCTCACAAAAGCAAGGGATTCCCAGTCCCATGTGTGCTTTCACTGGACTCTTCTGTTTCCAGCAGCAAAGGCAGTAGGACCAGGAGTAGCCAGTGGAGCAGGAACCCCATGGTCCCCAGAAAAATTATCACAATACTACATTGTCTCAATTCACCTTTCAAAACACAGAAAAAAGCCCAAGCCAAACCCACTCTTATTTCTCTTCAATAAAATTATAAGCAAAAGAGGTCAGAATGCAAATACCTGCGCAGTGCCCTCATTTTGCCCTGTGAAAAGATCCTCTCCAGAAGCACCTCCATGCCTGTCTGCTGGAAGGTAAAAAATAAATTTAGTGACTTTTACAGCCCCATCTGCTGAATCTGTGTGTCCTTGGCTCCATGACAGGTGGTGAACCTGGTAAAACCCAAACCACCCTCCCCAGCAACATCTGGGAATACCCGAGGACAACCGCTTTATCAGAAACCTAAAGGTGATCTGAATGTTATTGACGAGACAGGCACCAATCGATCTATTTTATATCAGAAGGAAGAAATAACGGCTATTAGCTAGGGCTCACTGAAGATGAAACATTTTTGTTTGTTTAAAGAATTGCCTGACTGAACTGAAAATCTTAATAGATAATCTGTGTTGGGTGTTTTTTGTGCAGTAATTCAATAACATCAAAAGCACGCTAGCCAACACAATTTTATGTGAATTTGATATGGATTTACGCATGGCAGAGTTTGTTTGAAGTCTGCAACAAGACACTTTATGGTCTTTCACCCCAAAGCATCCTTCTTCCATATTTCAGGGTTAGTTAGCAAAAAAGAACAACAACAACAACAACAACAACAAAAGTGAGCAAAACAAAACCAAGCCACATTGCCACATTGGAAAAACTAAGACACTATTAAAAAGTATCCTTTGAAAGGCATAAAGTAAAAGAAAAGATATAAAGTATTTTAAATCTCTGTATAGGAACTGAAACACCATCTTTGCAGCAAAACATTACCTGGGACTGTCTCAGATGCCAGGAGCCAGGGACACACTAAAGAGCAAAGGACAAGACGACCTATGAAATATCAGAGCTATAAACTTTGATGGCCTTTCTGAAGAGCTTTTGAAAGATGGCAGAGCTGGTTTGAGTGCTTTCCCAGCCTTTAAAGAGGACTTTGAGGCACAAGCTTTTACACCGAGTGGTTCTCCAGCGTTCTCAAGCAGGTTTTCACTGAATACACTGTTTTAAAAAGTATCTTGCTAGAAACATTTCGCACTTCCAAACACTCAGGCTTGAATAGCTTTTCCTGCAGTGCCTCAGTCCTACTAATTAGCTATGCTTCAACGGTAACAAGATGATCCCTCAGTTTTCCTAACAGGAGAGGCACCTCCCCATCATCCTCAGCCTCATCCTGCCAGAGACCTTGCCAAAATCAGGGGAAAACAGACACACAGTAAATGTTCCTCAGTTACATGCAGAAGATGAAAGTGAAGAACTGTTTTTCTCATGTTATTTCCCTAAGAGCCATGCCCATATTACCTAGAGATCCAGCTACATTCCAAAATATTTTCTTCCTTATTGCTCAACACTCAGCGTGGAAAGGGTTTGTATCTATGCAGGTTGCACTAATGTGATCAGCTTAAACCTTTCACCCTCCTGAAGGCACAGCTAGGAGCAGGGAGAGAGCACACATGGACATCCACATATTTACAGAGAAAAAAACCTTTTCCTTCTGCTGCCAACACAACTCCAGAGTCTTGATACCGCTCTCCTCTCACTGCTTAAATTAATTTGAGAACAACTAGGGAGAGAGCAGGGAAAGAAACAGAAGCAGATTCCCTGGAGCACAGAATCATCTTGTCCCGTTGGTGATCACAGGTCACCAAAATCGTCAGTCTTTTGGGAGAAATCTGGGTCAGTTTAGGCTTGCCTTGTGCTGAGTGAGCCTGCCTGGCAGCCAGCACAACTGCCTAGGTGAGGAGGGCTTGCTGTCAGACCTGGGTTCTCCGGAGAGCAACTTCGGTCCTCATCATAAACTTCCACCTAGAAGTCAATAAAAACAAAACAAACACCCTCTTGCAAGTCAATACTGTTCACTCCAGCGTGGCCAGAGAATCACTCAAAAAGGGCAGATTCCCTGAATTTCACTATGGTTTGCTGTGGTTTTTTATCTGCTGACAAATCAATATAAAATAATCCATTGGGCAAGTCACCAAAATATGACACTCCTTGTACAGGTAGCAGTTGATGGTTTTCAGCAGCTGGAGGATGCCTTTGTTCATGCCTGTGCCCTCTCACTGGCAGTTTGGCAGTGATGCTCTTCATGCAGAGGAAGAGCTGTCACCACAAGGGGAAGAAACTCATCAACTCCAGGTCTTGGGCAGCTTTTTGCTGTTGGATGATGTTAACACTTATGGGGAGTTCAGTTGTTTTACCAAACAGCAGGAAATTTGCAAGACCAAACTGTCCTTTTCATGAGGCTGATGGAGACTCAGGACAACTCCACAGGTATTTCTTGTGCTTCCTGTCGTGCCGCACCCCTACCCCTCAGCACACCCCCACCCCTCAGGCACGCAGCGCACCCCGTGGCCGCATCCTTCACGTCTGGGTTTTGTGTCGGGGGCACAGGGCCAATGGAGGGAGGGGGACGTCGCCGGCCCAGTGCTCCATGAGCCCCTGGAGCAGGGTGTTAACGCGTCCTGTTGGGTGGCATTGCCCCTGCGTACTAGCTAGTGCTGTGCTTACACACCCCCTAGTACCCAGGAACAGCATGTTGGCACAAACCCAGATTCCTTATATTTTAGCCTGATCACCAGAGGCTTAAACAGCATTGTGTGGAAATATTACTTAACTAACTTCAAACAAATCAAATATTTTATTGACCCCTGTTACTGGGAACTAGGGATCTATTTTGATCTTCAGCCTAGGGAGAAATAAGTTCATCCCATGCTGAAAGACAGGGGAGGGCAAAAATAATTTCAATTTCCTTGCCCTGGGCAGAACCTTCAGTGAGGGGTACCAGGACGGCTGAGGGGAGGCAGGCAGTCCCCCTCGGCACTGCTCTGCCTGCAGCATGGGCAGGGACCAGCCCCAGCCCCTCAGCCAGCAGACACACCCCCCCACACACCCCCAGGGAAGCCCCACACAGCCTCCCCGAGCCCTGGCCCTGCAGACCCATATCCCACATCTAACAGCAGCTTCTCGCCCTCACAGCATTTCGCCAAAGCATCAGTCAACCAAAATGAACGCCAACTTTGCTTCTCCGAGAATTCAGAAACAAGCCTGTTTCACAAGTTCTAGAAATAATGTGAAATGCCATGGCTCTCCCAGGACCACTTCCCAGCACATCTGGGGACCTTGTGCAGAACCACCAGCCCTCACCAGCTGCACCACCCACTTCCATAGTTAGCCCATGCGTGTTCAAATCTTGGGTCAAACCAGGAGGAGACAACTTCTCTGAATCATAAAACAAGGTCTTGATTAATAAACCCAGTTGCAGAGTATTTTTTAATATCAGTTCTCACCTCCTTCATAGCAAGATGATTATGAGAAAGATGGAAGAAAAGAAAAAAGCAGGAAAAAAAAGCATCCTCAGAATGGTACTCTGCAGACAAGGACTGCATCCCAGTTCTGACTTCCCAGCAGAGTATCTTCCTTGTCATGTATCACACAATATTCATAAATTCAGGTTGTTGATGTGTTAATAGAAAGCTCTTCTGGTTGGGGAAAAAAAAAAAAAAAGTAGCGTGATGTGGACAACACACCTCCATCATGAACAGTGTGCAGAGCCAGCACAAACAGGAATGAAAGCAAGGCTTTCGTTAGCAGCCAGCTGAGGGGTAGATGGGTAGAGTGGACATAACAAACCATCTCATGTAAGACATGGAAACTCTAGTTTCAGAGAACGCAGAGCTGGGGAGAGAGCATGTGTGACCGCATCACACGCTATCAAAATTAAGCTCTTCTGCAGACGAGTGATGGAGCCAACTGGAGCTGCTGCTTCCTTTTTATTTTTTTTATTTTTTTATTTTTTATTAAGAAAGTGCTTGCTCACTTGGGAGTCATGCAACAAAGACATTTTAGGCTGGAGAACTGATAAATAGCCCTGGTTTTCTGCAAGGCACCAACAGCCTCACCCAGTGTCTTTGTAAGTCAGCACGCATGGGTGGACACCAGTGAATCAATGTGCCTACAGCACATAGTTAGCAGTCACCTTGTGCCATGCCTCCTACAGCAGTCATTTGTGCAGCTGTAATATTAAACAAATGTCTTTCCCGAACCTGCTTACCATGAATGCCCTGGAGACAACTGAATTAGTGGAAGTGCAGGCTGCTGTTGTCATACTGTAAGTAGTTCAGAATGGAGTTCCCTGCCTGCATTTCCCCAGCGAGCTCTTTACATCCATCTGAGCTGATCGATTTTCAGTCAGTTTTCTGTGGGATGAGTTCAGATTCCCCCGCCTCAGATATGCAGAAAGAGCATGTGAGTTAATTCACTAAACTGCACAGCGATCCTTCCCCAGTCTCTTCAGGAAATGCAGTCTGTGAGAATGAAGACTAAATGGACCTTGTTCTGCTTACTAAAATTGTTTTTAAAGAGGTACCCTATCTACAGATTTGGATTTATGAGCAACTGCTGGGTGCCAAGCCCAGCAGTTACCATGAAACCAAGGAAGCTGGAAAAAAACCAGAAGGAAATAAGGATGCAGATGGAGGAGGACTGAAGTGTCTTGGGAGGAGAAGGAAGAAAGCAAAAAAATATCAGTGTGAAGTGGCCCAGACCAATGATTTTAGAATTCTGTACCCAACTGCCCTAAGTTTTTTTAGAGTTATTTATCTGACTCTACCCATCATGTTTTCCCCCAAGTCCATTACCCCTAAAATCAACAGAAATAGCTACATCCTTACAACTTTTCCTACAGTTCCCTGCAATTCTCCAAGTCACAATCAAAATTCTGTCTGGAGCAGTTATTTTGGGTATAACTCTATTACCAGGGACTGATAGAATTAAAAAAAAAAAAAAAAAAAAAAAAAACAAACTTCTCTGGTCAGAGAGTTTATTGCTGTCTCTCTTATATTTCATTCTGAGTTTCATTTTTTCAGCACATTCTTTTTCTGGAGCAATCACTGGCAGAGATGATATAAGCAGGGTCCTTGGACAACAGCTTTCCAGTCCAGGGAGTTTATTTGGAAGGGTATAAATGCCTAAGATCTAATAAAATATTCTAGACTCCCCAAGGCAACACACGTGGCAACCTAAGAAGGGTCACCCCCTGAACGGATTATAAATACACACCGTGCATCAAGTTTCTCCAAATTCCCTTCCCCTAACCCACCCACCTTTTAACACAAAATAAGATAAAATACAAAAATAGCTTTGAGCATACTTGAGAGTTTAATCTAGTAAAGGAAGAGCTGAAGGGTGCTGCTCTCCTCCCGAGCCTGCTGCAGTGCAGATCAGGAAAGCCCGCTCCTCCCTGGCTGGCGGCGTGTTGCACAGCGCCTCTGTTTGCTTTGCCGAGATGCTCCCGCGGAGCGCTGGGGCAGGTGTGAAGCAAGGTCAGAGTGGAAGTTGCGAGGAGCAGGGGGAGACGTGAACGAGCCTTGTGGGATGCAAAGCAGGAAGATAACAATAATAATAATATCACCAGAAAACAGATGCTGGGAATTCTAATGTCATTTCATCACAGCAACAGATCCAAACCCACACTGGCATGGGAAGGATGCGTATCTGCACTGAAGGGCAGGCATGACAGAATACTGGAATTCATTGCATATACATACCCACACAAACACTTCAATTTAATGCACAAGTAAAGCTTTCATTTCCATTAATTTTCACTATAAGCGTCTTCACTAATTATACACTGCTTACACTAATCACCTGCCTGAAGGCATCAGATTTTATGTGGGGTTCTTGTCAGATCTCATAAACCAAATAGGGCTGGATCAGATGCTTGGATGAAGAACCTCCTTACAATACAACCTGGTGCTAAAATAATGTAATTGGCTGCAATTCTTCCTTCTAAACAGGCAGAATAGCAGCTAATTCTCAGATGAGCCTGCCTCCAATACTGCCCACTCATTCTCTTCACAGATCCCACAACAAGGCTTTTGGTTTTTCCTCCCCCCCCCCTCCATTAGGATGTTTGTTTTTGCTGTCTACCAAAATTCCCATTCCCTGCAGGTTTCATCCTTCCTGCCTACATTCTTGTCCCATGGAGCTTTCTCATTCAGAAATGGCCACGCATCAGGAGTTGATGCACTGTTCTGTACTTTTTACTTACGTTGCAGAGGGAATTATAACCAAAAAACTCTGCGCTATAGGTCCTTCATAATGACTCAAGGTTATTGTATATAGTCATCAATAAGGTCACAACCAAAGAGGGATTCCTGTGCAAACCAATGTACCCAGCAGCCTCCCTGGCTCTCACAGCGGAACTAGCACAAGAGAGGTGATGCTTTATAGCACCCTGCTTTACAAGGTGTGCAGAAGCATGGGGAATATCACAGGAAACCCCACCACCAGGCAACCAAACCTTGCCCTCTGCCCACCATCCCTCCTGGTGTTGCTCACAGATGCTATGAGCATCACTCTCATAAAAACCACCTGCCCACAGGACATGATCCCTTCCAGCCCCGCTGCTGCAGCTGGGCTGGGCTGGTTCAGCCCTTCAGCATCTTGGACACAGCTGTGTCTGTCCATCTGTCTCTCTGAAGACAAGGAACGGGGCTTCAGGAGCAGTTGTGGACAACCTGAGGCTCATCTCGGTTAACCCTCCTCTTCAGAAAGGTACCTATGCACCAGCCCCTCCACAGAGGGTAACTCAGATTCAACAGCGTGCTTAGGGATCCAGCCTGTCTATGAACTTCTATTTCGTTTGTAGACAGAATAAAGAAAACGAACCAAAAGAAAGAGAAAGAAGGCAACAACCAGACTTGAAAAACTTGGTAGACATTGTCCTGCTACTTTACTTTGGTATGCTCAGGGAAATTCTACAGTATCTTGCCGCTTCCACACAAAGAGCTGCATCGCACCCCAGCACAATGCTCTCACGTGGCACACCAAGTAGCCAACATGAAGATATGCTCTTAAAATCCTAACACTCTCCTCCTCCTGTCACTCTCCCCAGTTGCCCTGAAGCGATCATTTATTTCAAGGTGATTAACTTTCTGCCACAGTAGCAGCCCCATACAATTCTGAATGCTCTGTGCAAATGTTTCTTTATTAATGAAATTAAACATCAGAGACACATGCTGTCAGGATAAATTGATACAGTAAGCTCTTCTTTAGCCTGAGTCTGATAAATCACGTGCAACACTTAGAACAAGATTTGTAGGGGTTTATTAAAAAGCTCAGCTACTTTTCAGTTCCCAGGCTCCGATCCAATGAGTACCCCATTAAAATTAATTGGATGTGCTGAACCACTTCATGATGAATCCATTTCATACTTAAATATACATAGAAACAACCAGGTTGGAATGACCTCTAGCCATACATATATATATAAAAAAATAAAATCAAAATTACTCTGAAAACATAAGAAACAAAATTATTTTTATCATTGACTATCACCCAGAGGAACAGCTATAGCAACCTCACACAGCTAAAAATCTAACATGAAATAGTTTTGAAGAAGGTGCAGACAGCAGCAATTAAAAGTCTAGTTTTACTGGTCTGGCAGAGTTTGGTCTACTTTGTAATAGCCAGCCTTCTCCGCTGCCTGCTGTACCCTCTTCTTAAGTGCACAAGAAATCTTTTATTTCAAAAATTGTGTTTTTAAAACTTTTTCTCCTGATTAAAAAAAGCTTCTCTCCAACACTGTTTGGCAGGGGGGGTGGCGTGGGGGTTGGATGGATGGATAAATTATCTTTTTTATTTCTCATGAAAATAAATCAAAGCAGAGAAGCAAAATACTAGAATTTCTAGAATTTCTAAAATGAGCTTTAACAAATGGACTGTAAAACTTTCACAGTATGCTACAGAATCAGCATCTAGAGGTGGAATTTGTTTTTTCAATGCTGACCACCTGTGAAGAGTAACCCAGCAGCAGCCACAGCAGTTACCTTTGCTTTCAGAGCGAGCCGCTTGTCACCAGACCGCAGAAGGAGATAAAACAGGCACTAAGGTCTAGGCAATAGAGTCACCTTCTTAGTTCATTACAAAGCTCCTTTACCTGATCCAAAACATTCAGCTAAAGACTCATCTTACATAAACACTTAGTTGCATATCATTAGTGCTCTTCCCTGGACTTGGGAGATTACATTTATTTTAAATATTTTAGAAAGTAGCATTACAAGGATGTTATAAATGTGGCGCTGGGCCTTGCAGTTCAGCTGTGCAGAGAGCAGCCCGTGTGAGTGCAGGTACCTTGGGCATCTGCACCGGCATTTCAGATACAGAAAGAGAAAACAGCAGAGAGACTTTCAGCCCTTTGCTCAAGCACTCTCTGCGAGGGCTCCCACACACACCCGCCGACGCGTTCAGGATTGCTTCCCTTCGGAAAGTGCTGATCCACCAAGGGCACAACTCCCCAGAAATGGTCATTAAAGCAGAGGAGTTCAGGGATCAAGATCTGGATATTATCATCATTCCCTTGAAAAGTTCCACGGCAGCTCTGCATTCCTCACCAGCACTGGGAAAAGTTCAGGACCTGCCTTCGAGCACTGCTGCTGCTCCTTTCCGAGAAGGCTCAGCCTCCAAACTGCAGCAGAGGGAGGGGATCGCTGCCAGGGGAGCAGGAGCAAGCCCAGGGTGGCAGAGGAGGGCAGATAACCGGAGGGGTAGAACACATGCCTGGGGCACTGCTAAATGACTGTAAGTGTGGAAATTGGCCTTTTGCTACTTTGGGGCTGGGTTTTTCATGGCAAATTCCTTCCCCAAAGCCAGTATGATCATCAAAAGCCTCCAAACCCCCCAAAAAAGCCTGCAGGAGACATCACACAGCCTAGGCCTAAACATGGTCCAAGACATAAATGTGACCTCCCAGCTCTTTGAGACGGAGCTTCGCACAGCGACCCATTTCATTGCGATTTACCTTCCCCCAGAACTCCACTGACAAGTGCAAAAGGGGTTCAATGCCCCTTGTCTTTTTGTTAAGACAATGTCAGGCTTTCCTTAAGGGACTCTACAAATGTCTTCAGAGCAACTGCCACCAGAATGGGGCCAGGCCCTTCCCAGTGGTGCCCAGCGACAGGACAAGGGGCAACGGGCACAAACCGCATCACGAGAAGTTCCAGCTCCACGTGAGGAAGAACTTCCCTGCCCTGCGGGTGACGGAGCCCTGGCACGGGCTGCCCAGCGAGGCTGGGGGGTCTCCTTCTCTGGAGACATTCAAACCCGCCTGGACGTGGTGGGTCCTGCTCTAGGAAAGCTGCTGCAGCGGGGGGTGGGACGAGATGCTCTCCAGAGGAGCCTTCCAACCTCGACCATTCTGCAATTCTGTGACTCCTAGCTGGCCAGGAGAGGCTGGGAGCATGTCAGCATGCTCCCCACCATGGACATGCTTTGGCAGTGGGTGCAAACCTCTCTGAGGCCCCACCTAAAGCCATCTGAGGGAATCCAGCAACCAGGTCTCCACCTTCCTCTGCCCCATCAGAGGTGATGCTACACACCAAGACGGCACCTGCGACACCATCCCCAGAGCAAGATCAGGATGCCCAGCACCCACTCACCTCTGCTCTCCACCTGCCCACTCGCCAGATCGTTTTTCCCAGGCCGGGAGCATTCCCTTCACACAGGGCTGTTGTGCACTGGCAGCACGTACACGGATGTTTAACATCCAGACCAGCTGCCTGCACAGACCACGTGCCTCTGTCAGCCCACGTAACAGACCTGCATAGCTCAGGGAGGCTGGTGCACCCTGGGAGATCATCTGTGCCTCCAGGTTTATTAGGATTTCAAAGCTAATGCCCTTCTAAAAAACCCAGATTCATCATCTGTGAGTTCATTACAGTCTCCTTGGAAATTTATTTGCCTAATTTTCAATTAAATCTATGAGAAGTTCTGCAAAGAATAATTTTTTTTTTCCTTCTTACAGCATGCAACATCCCTCTTGGATGGATCTGTTCTGGATCCAGTCCAGATTAACAACCCAAGTTAATAGCAAGGCTGCACTTCACTCCAGATCTCTTTCCAAAAAGTTTTTACAGGCATGCTGCTACAGTCAGAAATCACTGTCATGGCCGCTGGCCAGGAGCTGAGGGTACTCAAGGGCCAGGATGGACCCTCAGCTGCACAGACCACGGCAGCCAGGACACCTCAGATACCTATGTATTACGGTATGGAGATTTAGGCTGGATATTAGGAGAAATTTCTTCATGGAAAGAGTGGTCAAGCATTGGAACTGGCTGCCCAGGGAGGTGACGGGATCACCGTCCCTGGGGGTATTTAACAAACACGAAGATGTGGTGCTTGGGGGCATGGCTCAGTGATAGACTTAGTGCTGGGTTAACGGTTGGACTTGATGATCTCAAAGATCCTTTCCAGCCTAAATGATTCTGCAATTCTACGTCAACAGAGGAGCAGTAAAGGAGTTTACCACAAAAGAGTTCGCCTCTCCTCTTGTGAAGAAACAAGAGTTTCTCTCAAGCCAACTCTATTAACAGCCACGGCATTGACAATATGCATGCCAAGGGTAAAAGAGAGACTGCTAAAATTGTGACAAGAGAAATAACACTGATGGGTTTCAGCTGAAGGTCCATATCCATCTAGAACATATGGTATGGAGGTGTATGAACAAGACCATGCTATTCTCCATGGATGACTGTCGTCTAAAGCCTTTTGCTGATGCACACACAGAAAAGGAAACAAACAGCTCTGGCAAAGCTGGGACAGCCAGTGCCACCCCCAGGAAGGCACCTGTGTCCTCCTCCACCCTGGAGGAGTTCACCTCCCTCTGCAGCCATCTGGGGAGCCTCAGCCCCGGACACACCCCAGCACCAGCAGCGGGGTGGGAAATGCCATGGGACGGGGAGCTGCTCCCTACCCCAGCATGGAAACTGTCCGACATGGAAGAATCTGGGATTCAGCAGCTGCATGCTGCTAACGCTTCCTATAGCTGAACCCTTAGAATACAGTCTGAAAAGTGAAAGACAGTGTTTAAAAAATGGTTTAACAGATGCAAAGTAGAGAATGGATTTGACAGGACAAAAGATCCTCAAAGTTACACCGACGTCATTTTCTCCAGAGTAAAATCTAACAGGAAAATATCATATCATTATAAAACCTCCCAAGGAACAGAACATGAAGCACGTCAGGTAGAACTGAAATTCACTGTCTTCCCCAGACAGCTGGTAAGTTTATTCACAGAAGGTGACATTCACACTCTGCAAAGGACCAGCAAAACAGAGGATAAGTGGCAGGGAGCAAAGTTAATGACTTCTGCAGACCCCCAGTTTTGACCCAAACAAAAGAAATCTCAAACAAAACACAGCCATGGGCTGGTACAATGGCTCCGCATGATGATCTGCTAACTGTAGTGACTGATAGTTATTTCTGCAGGGAGCAAATGTGTTCATGACATTGAAAGCCTGGATATTGGCGTGCCATGATTCATTCCTCCTCCATTGAATCTGCAATATTTAGACTTTTACCAAAAGCTGTGCTTTTGCAGGAGTTTGGAAGAAGGTTGATTTCACTTTTTCCCATTGAAAGTGGCATTCCCCTCCTCCCCTTCTCAAAAACAAAAGATTAATTAAAGCAGCATTGATTTTCCATTCCCTATGTTAGCTCCTATTTGATCTGAAAGCTTAATAAACTATTTCTGGCATACAATGAAATATTGTGAGTTAAATCCAGATGAGAGTTTGCAAGCAGTGTCTTTCTTAATTATAATCAAAACGCTTACGTAGGAAAATACTAGAGTCAGCATATAATTTCAGTATTAGTGACAAGTCTGTGGAAATGAAAGTAAGAGAGTCTATCATGACTGTAAGTTTGTCAATCCACTCATCCATCAGTTTCTGCACTAGGATGGAAAGACCATCCTCACATGAAGCCCATGAAAAAAAGGTGATGTTCTGCATTTAACCTGCTGCCTCCTAAGATGAGGCATCTTCTTTCATCTGAGATTCCCCATTTTTCACCTTTTCTGTCAAGGGCCACGAATGGCAGATCTGAAAGGACATTGTATGAAGTGCTGTGCTCCCCCAGTGCTCCCTGGCACCACGAAAGCCCTTACGGTTAATCAGTGCAGTCACTCGTTACGGATCTATGACAAAATGAAGAAGAATTCCAGATTTAGACCTCATTAGAACCCTCAGATTTGGATGTATCCAGGTTGTAACCTAAAAGCAACTAATATAGAAAGAAATGCCTATCGGGAAAGTATCAGAAACACAATATGTACCTAGATGTGTGCTGTAGCTAAAGAAATACTAAAAAATAGAAAATTCCAATTCAAGATATATTTATAATTCATTTTCAGTGGGGAAAAATAATAATTCTTTAATCTGTAGTTGAGCCCTAAATGTTTTTTGAAAGTGAGCACAAAAGGAACAGGAACATAGAAAAGCCGATGCTCAATTTTCAGTTTGAAAGTACTTTGGGGAACAATTTTTCTGGTATCTACTGCAGCTTTGGGCATGTTATTTTGTTATTAGTCCAGTAATTTCTTTTTTTTAATGCATCCGATTGTTCAGCAAATTACAGTATTTTAACTTGTCATCTGAAGCTACCGGTATGCTGAATCTAAAATTCTTTCCATACACCACAGAGAACCGTTGTGGAGCCATTGCACGGTCCGAGTGGAAGTGCTCTCGGCACACACAGATCCCACGGTTCCTGTTCAGAAGCCCACAAAAGCCCCACGCCAGCCCCGCTCCCGCAGGGGCCAGGCTGCCCACGCCATGCGCAGTGCCCGTGGCTGCAGGGTCATCCCCCAGGCAGGGCTTGCTCGTGATGATGCAGCTCCCCTCGAGCAGTCTCATTTCCCCTTACGAATGTCCTGTTTCCCTTATTTATGAGTGCCCTCACTTTCCCACATTAAAAACGGGCTCTCGAGCCTTTCTTGCCTGCCACACTGCACTATCTTCTCATCGTCACAGAAGTTTTTGAAGCTTTGTAGAGGATATGCAAGATGAATATTATGATCTCACCTTTTTATACTTGCTGAATATTTAAAGGTTTTTAGCTCCCTTAAAATAAATCTTTTCCAATTGGAAGGACAGAGGGCTACTGTTTCCATAACAACCATCCTCAGAAAATTTTCTTTTGGTAAATACAGCAGAATTAACTGCATAGTTTTAACGTTTAATCATATTCTGTTAGACACATATGAAAAAAGGTAAACTTTCGTTCACCTTGCCTCTCTACCATCTGTCTCATGACCAAAATACAGCTCCCTTCAAACAACTGAAAGATCGTAGAAGAAAAGCACCTGTGAACTCATTCATTATGCTGTTAAGCAAGCTGCCGGGCACCGCTGGCTAAGAAATAAGATTGAAAATTACTGATACATCTTCCATCACTGCAATTTCCACAAGGTTAGAAAGAGTCACATTGGATAAAATCTTGGGAGTGCTAAGGCAATGGTCTGGGTAATAAATGCAAAAAGGCATTCTCATTTTTTGTATTGGGAGCAGAGAAACTAGAATTGAGTGCTCCTGGCAGAAGAGCAGAAATCAGGGTAGGATTTCCCTGATCTGGATACGAGAGGCAGTTCGAGGGGCCTTGCTCCCCACACAACCTGCCTGGCAGGCGTGAAAAACATTTGTACCCATCTCCTCAGATAAATGAAATACACTCACCCCTCCAGCTGTTCTCCCAACAAGGTATCTTACTGGATATTCACCAGAACTGAACCAAGACTGATGCAAGGCAGCAGGCTCCTGGAGTTTGGAAAAACATTGTTTAACTTTGGAGTCATCAGAGCTCAGGTATGTGCCCAGCACTGGCTCTGAGGAAACAAGGCTTTGGTGAGCTGCCACCTTGGCTGCTTACAGTTGCCATCACAGAGCTGTTGCCCCATGTTCCACGTGTGACAGCAGCAAAAAAAGGTTTTGTTAACGTTCTTTTAAAATCAGTCCAGGTCATTTCTAGGATGTTTCTGTGTCTTTGTACATTCACCCCCAATGCCTACTGCATTGAACAGTTCATCGCCAGAAATCACATCATCATGGAACCGTCTGGGTTGGAAGGGATTTTAACAAGCATGCTTACATATAAGAAAAATATTTGCTACAGATTACCTACGGAAACCACTGCCAAATGCCTGTGTGAGCGTTCACACATACTGAAACCCAGCTCGGAGATCTCAGTTTCTCCATCCAGAATGGAAGAGCATGTGGCCTGCTAATCAGATCAAAACTGCTCAGATCTCAAATTAAGTTCCCAAGTATGAATGAACTACGAAATCGGAATTTGCAGGTTAAAAATTTTCACACAAGACTCAGTAAACAGTTTCCACCAACTATAGTTGAAAAAAACCCACCTTTAAATTGACCTTAAGCCGCTTTTTGCCATGCTTTAAACTACCTAACATATTACACCTTATACATTTCTGCCCATTTTTAATAAGAGCAGCTCAGCAGAAACTGTAATACATGGAGCAGGTAGAATGTATTTACCATACGTATATACACATTTATACGGGCTTTTAATAAAATTCACTGCAATGCTATTCTATTTTTCTTCTACAAAAAATGCCTTTGGCTTTAGCCTCAGAAATGATAAAAAAAAGCATCTCTCCTTACCAAGTAGAGAGAGTACTGCATAATGACCTGAGAAGAAAGAATATTACAATTCATCTATTTCTTAACTTCTCAGAATAATAAATTTGAAGATCTGACTTGCAACCTGAACTAAAAAGCTTCTTTGAAGCTCTTGATAAAGAAAACATTTCATAAAGGCCATTTCTCTCTCAAGACCACTCAGTACCACTTACACAACCTAAGGCACAATTCAGGTTGCGCAACATCACTGAACATTATCCTGAGCTACTCGGCTTGCGTGGAGCCTGGGTGTTTAACTCTGCGCACAGATGCCCGTACTGCTGCGTTATCGCACAGAAGAGGGAGCAGAGAAAAAAGAAACCAATAAGCAGGTACCCACTGAAAGAAATGCAATAAAGCAATTAGGCTCTCTGAAGGTAAAAGCTATAGAGATATTGTTATGACAAAGACTGATAAACCATAAAACAAGATCAAAGGATGTGCCATTGTGTTGAAAGTGGCCAAAAGGAAGAATAAAACCCACTGTAAGAGCAGGTTCCTTCATGCTGCTTTTGGAGTACATCACTGACATCTAACCAACTTGTCCTGGGACATGCTGCTAAATCCTGGTACAAAGGGACCTGGCCTCACCTAGCCATTGCTTTGTGAAACAGTTCACATAGCCAAAGGCAGTTATTTTCCTAGAAGTTTTCATCGAGAGGAATCTTGCCAGGAGGTCGGTCTTTGGTATCAACAGGTCCCTGTGCTGCTCGGAGGCAGCTCCGCCACGGGCAGGCACATAGCGCATAGCAGGGATTTCGGCAGCCAGCACACAGGCCCCTGAGAGGCAGGGGACCTTGGGCATCTTCCAGCTGTATCCACACAGAAGTACCTCAACAGCTAATTAAGCTATCAACTCTTCAGCATTTGAATGAGCTCATGCATCTCTGTACAGCATCACCATATGTTGTTTAGACAGACCGTTACTTTTACTTCATTTGGGGCCAAAAAGCTGAAATTCAAAGATATCCCTTTGCAAACACTTGAGCCACTTGATTCCCTTGAAAATGTGGACAGGTTGTCTCAAGGCCATCAAGCTTCAGAAACTT
Source organism: Falco naumanni (assembly GCF_017639655.2). Taxonomy (NCBI): domain Eukaryota; kingdom Metazoa; phylum Chordata; class Aves; order Falconiformes; family Falconidae; genus Falco; species Falco naumanni. The sequence goes on from NC_054061.1 coordinate 921,836, forward strand.
TCCATTCCCCCTGAAAAGTGACTCTCCTGTTGGCCGCCTCCTGCCATACTCGGTGCCGTGCCCATCCCTGCTGCCCAAGTGAGCGGTGCTCAGGACCAAGGTGGAAAACAGAAAATGTTTGACTCCGCACAGCTTGGACCACTGCAGTAGACATCGGTCACACTCCTGTGATGGCACCTGAATCTGTCGGACATCAGACAGCTCCCAAAACATCTGTTGACTGAGGTTTTCTGTCCTCCACCCCAACTGTTACAGGTGCTCCCAAAATCACTATTCATCAAAAGTCTTACTCCTGCCTTGACCTTTCCGTAACCTTGTGCAATCACTCATACCTGCATCCCAAACTGAGGGACCCTTTACCCTCCACACACCTGCCTTTACCAAAGGCCACTACAAAGCCTTATTCATTTAGTTTGAATATTATGCTCCCTTCCTAATTCAGACCACAGCGGCACTGCAAAACCTCCTCTAGCCCCAAAAGACTGTCCACATTCAACTGACATTCCAACCTGACAGAAACTTCTGCTGGTGGCAGCCCAGCTGTGACGGTGAGGTGAGGCATACTTAGCCCTACCTGGGAGAAGGGACCAGCTCTGGCTCCTCACCTGGCACCTGCCGAAGGTCCTTTCCAAGGAGAGCTACGATTTACTGAAAAACCCTTCTCATGATGCATGTTGACAGAGCAAACACAGACACTGATGGTGCAAAGGGGCAGAAAATGCACCTGCCCTCAGCTGCCCAAGGCACTCCTGCCATGTCCCAGCTCACAGGAGGTGGAGAAAATCTGTTCTGAAATTAGGTGAAAACGAAAGGCTATTCTTTTCTCTCCACCAGCACCTTTTTGCTGCAGCTTCTCCTTCCCAGCCATAAGTGCACTTTCCATATCAAAAGGCAAGAGGCTGATCTGGCTGCGTTTGAAACGCAAAGGCCTTGTTTCTTTTAACAAGCAGCGCGAGAGGGTTCAGCAGACAGCGCAATCAAGGAAATACCAACACAACAGGCTCCCTCGGTGAAAGCTGCCTGTGTGTAGTGCTGCATCATGGTGTCTGCAAAGTAATAAGCAGCGGAAAGAGTTGTTCAAGCTAAGAGAAATGTAAATTGCTGAATTTGGACTTACTGTGCAATAAAGGAAACCTCAGCACAGTAGATGAGCAGGGAAGAAAAAGCCATATCAAAAGTTACAAGACATGCAAGAGCAAGCCGTGCTATTTCATTCACCTGAAGGTTGACACATTTGCTAGCCAGCAGCAGCTTCTTTTTCTCTATGTTTAGATATCAATGTGCACAACATTTTTCTGTCACTTGAGCACCTAAAAACACCTCTTGGTAATTATAAGCACAAAAAGTCTCATGCAAGGAAAGTACCCATCTTTTCTAGAGGATTCCAGCACTCCCTCTGCACAGACACAGTCCAAGCAGTCGTTCAAAGCCTCAGAGGCTGGTACCAGGATTAAAGATGAACCTGCTCCAGTGCTGGGGCCAGCACCCCGGCATGTGGCCATGCCCTGCTCCAGCCTCACACCTCTGCAGCACAGAGTAGTCTCAGCCCTGTAAGCAATACAATTGTTCCCGTTTTCCTTCCCACACCCTGGGCACAAGCAGTCCTGCAGGGGTATATCCCTCATGGGCACGATGCCAGCCAGTGCCCAATGACCTGGATTAAGAGAAGCCCTCAGCTGTGAAGGTAACAAGAAGGTGGAGGTGACACAGGGTGAGAGAAGCAAGAGCACCCTTAAGAGCAGTTCCATCTCCTGATTCGCTGTGCCAAAATGAGTTAGGCAAAACACATCAAAAGAAACAAATCATTTCACAGGCAATCCTGTTTACATGGCTTGCTAACTGAAAAAAATGTGAATTAAGAGGGCTACACAGAAGGCAGGGGAACAAGTCCTATCCCAGTCCCATGTCATTGCATTATGTTGAACTGTTCGTTCAAATTCCACCCTTAAAAAAAGAAATAAAGTGTTCACAAGGCCCTTTAAAGAGTAACTTCCAAAAACCTGGGCTCCACAGCCGCTCTCCCAAACAACTGCAGCCCAGCACAAAAACCAGCTAGGATAAACCAGCTAGGACTTTACCTGCGTGTGAGGTTACAAATGAATTATGAGATTCGTGTCAGTCAGTTGTTTGTTTTGGAAGCAAAAAGCTAAGGAAATAACAGCTGAAACAATCTAGTGGCTTTTAGCTACCCCAAAACTACCCCCATACAACTCAGCCACTGCTCCGAGGAAGCCAGTGCCAAGTGTGACACTAAAAAGGTCACAGAGGGTCACCAAGGTCACAAGGAAAGGAACTGGAGCCTGGGTTCTGGCTGGGGAGAGGGAAACACTTAAGGAATAACTATCAGAACCATCAAGGAGTTACAAGAAAAAACATTTTTTTAAAAAGCATCAGTGTAGCAACTCCCTGACACCACTCAAGCGACACTGGGGCCTCTCACAAGACGACATTGAGGGACAAAAAAAGGAAAGGGTTGGCATTAGGGATGGGAGCCTGAGTTCTGCAAGATACACAAAACAATCTCTTGGGAAGTGCTGCCATCACTCGAGGAACTGAATTTCCTCCCACTTTTTGTAACACAGACACAAATTAAAAACAACTAAATGCGTGTAAAGAGTTTGATTTATCAGGGGTCTTGGAAGTGGGGAACAGCGTGTGTAAATCACGTGTAAAACAAGTGTAAATCAGCTGTCACAAACTTGGCTCAAACCATCTATGAGAAATTCAATTCCAGTTTGCTAATGCCATTATTAAGTAGTTTGGCAACACGACATTTCAGGGATGGAAAACACATTGTGTAATCGATGATTTTACACTGACAATACATCAAAGCAGCCGGGACGGGGAATGCTTTGCAGCATGGCTCGCCCCTTCGCTTTGCAAACATGCAGGGATCTGCGCCAGCAGCGGGCACACACGACAGCGCTGTAAGGCATTGCCTTCAAACTCTCGATCAAAGGGAAGCAGTACAACTTCTATACAAATACAAATGCAGTAAGAAGAAACCAAAAGCACATCCACCAGCCTGATGGCTTTATTAAGCCGAAAGGTTGCGTATCTATTCCCTACCGATACAGCTTTGCATAAGTCTTAAGTTTAGTGGTGTTTCATTGCACACATCCCATTACAGGCTGCGTTTTGTGTTTATTGAATTACACATCTAGCCAAAAGGAGAGGGCTCAGGATTTTCTAGTTCTATTTTGACAGAGGATCCAGCTGTAGCATTTTGCATCTCCATTTTGTGCTTTCTGTCATAGACGGGAATTGTTTCCCAGGAATGCCATCACTTTCAGTAATATCCCCGGACAAAGTCGTATCAAGATAACAATCTAGGATAGCAAATGCCTTCTGAGTGCTCCAGTGATTGAGACGTGCTTCGTCTGAGCCACACAGGCTTCATTATTCCAGTATAACCAGTGGGGTAGATGATATCATTTCAATATCAAACAGTTCGTCAGCAGGGAAAGAAAGGTTGTTGGGTCTCCGTGAAAAATGCTTTGCACTCTCAGTATCTCTGAACTGTGGCATAAGTAAAAGTTATCTGGGACAGACCACATGTTCAGGAGGGGTTTTCACATGTAGGCAGAGAGGGTCAGTTACTCCTTGGGGATGGACCCATGCCTTGGACACACTTCTCAAACAGGGCCATCAAGCCAAGTACCAGCCCCATCTGCTGCCACTGATGAAAGAGAACTGGCTTTCAAAGCAACAAGGAAAATTTTACTATGGACCAAGGCACAATTTGAGTTGCTCACACAGGACCTTCCCACGGCACCATAGTGAGCCCATGGGCTCCCTCCCCAGCCATGGGACAAAGAACACTTGCGCCCAGGAAAGCCCAGTCCCCTGCAGTGTCACAGGGGACCAGCTGAGCAGCTCCACTCATCAGCTGGTACCACTCACCACCGGCTTTCTGCAACAGTAAATTTCCAGTTTAAAAGATTAAGAGGAATTGGGCTGTGAGGAGATCTGCCTAAAGGGCTTTTTCCTGTGACTCACTCATTCCATTTCCTGACAAGATCACTGAAGGCTGGGAGATGTCAAACCTGAAGAATTCAAAACAATATTGAAAACAGCTCAAAATGAGGGTAGTGAAAGTATGAGCATGGGCAGGGATTCTGCAATTTCAGCATGTTGGTATTTAACTAAAATTATTCACGAATAATTTAAGAAGCCAAAAATGTTATCCTGGCACTGCGGTTCCACGTTCTCAGTCTCTCCCAAAGACACAGAGGGAAAGAGAAAATGCACGTCATGGAAGATAGTTTTGCAGCACAAACTGGTTCTTTAGACAGCCCACTAAAAGACAGCCTTGCTGACCGGTGTCAGCAGGTCACGTGCGATGTTAGTAACCGTATGAAAACCCATGCTGTCAGTTGTCTGATCCACGCTCAAACTATTGGCCCATATTAAGAGTTTGGGAATCAGATTAAATGTCCATACATAGAAAATTAATACAGATTTAATGTCACATTGCAAAGTCACTTGCAATGTTTTCTGTTAAACAAGTGTGTGTTTTCAAAGTCCTCATTTGGACTGTTTTCAAGCTTTAGTACATGTATGAAGTTCAAGAGACTTCCATCATAAAATTCATTGCAAGTAATTTGACTTAATTTCTGTAGGCTGCAGTCTTTGAAAAGGATGCAACATCTTTGGTTTAAAAAAATCATTAAATGCTGTCATGCACGATTACAAGCTAAAAAGCACAGTGACCAGTTACCTAACAATAACTTCCAGTTATGTATACCATGTAAACAGAATATGCTTAACAAACTCAAAATTGTTGTTATATTATTATGGTATAAGAGGCACAGAAATAATGCAGAAGATACCATGCTGCATTAAGCTGTTAAGGTCACGCTAATGGCAACCGTTCCTTTCATAGGAGTCATGGAATACCTGACACGAAACAGAATGATCCAGTGAGAGAAGAAATTGTGCCTTATGGATGTGGGAAACTGCATGCTCCATCTATTTTTTTTTCTTTATTTGTTCTCCTTTATAGAAAGATTTTGTAGACTACTGTTCGCTTGACTGACAAGTATATACGCACAGTTAGCCTTCTTATTAGTTAAACATCTCCTTGGGGAAGTCTAAAATCCTTCAATAATGACCAGTATGTATACTTTCTAATGCAGTTGATGGGTTTTGCCTTAAGAAAGGCTCAGGGCTAAAACAAGCTCAAGTAGCATATTACTTAGAAATCCTCTTTTGCTTTACAAGTGCAGGCTTCAAAAAGATTTTAGTGAGCTCAGACTTAACCTTCTCACTGCTAACAATGGGCACATTCACTGTGCTGTCCTCAGTGGCAAACAGGTGAATATTGCACATTAAAAATACCAATATGGGCTATTTATGTTGGTGTCTAAATTTGTACTGTGAGCTAATTTTGCTTGCTAAGTCACAAATGTACCATTAAATGAAAGCTGTTTGATAAGAGATGTTTCAAATATGTTCAAGATACAATTTCCAGATCTCTCTTTCAAACAAATGAAGAAAGCACAAGGCAACGAGGTTTGAAAACTTCACGCATCTTGAATTGCAATGGGAAACATGGCCATTCCTTCAGAGCACTGCAAGATGCCTCTAATGAAAGTTTCACAATACAGTTTATTTAGAAAATAACTCTATCATATATCCTTTTGTTATCTGATTTTCATTGATTTTCATTATAATTATGCCTTTGACTGAAAACAAAGGACCAAACCTGATCCTTGGGATTCAGCATCAAGAAACAGGCATACTATGTATTATTTAACACATATTTAAGAATCTGTGGGAACCAAGTGAAGACTAAATAAGTTGACAAAAGATGCAGAAAATGATCCTAGTTTAGATCTAAGCTGGAAGGTTGTTACATGGCAGGTAAAGGTAGGTCTTAATTTTCTTTCCTGGGAAAGCCATTCATACTGTTTCAGACAATGTGAGGAAGGGAGAATCTCTCTAATGTGGAAAGCAAAGTGATCCCACCAGTGAAGGTACAGTTTCAGACAAGGAACCAGCAGAAAATGAAGGGGGGGGGGGGGGGGGGGGGGGCGGGGGATGTATCAATGATTTTATCAATTATTTATTACATGCAGACGAGGTCAAGACTCTGTAGCCCTTGCCCTCAGTATAAAAAGAGAGCTATTTTCTCTGGTTGATACAATGCAGTGATTCCTCCACTTGATCTTAAACTGTACATAGTCAAATTAAAGAGTTCTGTTTAATCTAAGGGTTGTTTACCTGCAGCACATATGAAAGAATAAAAGCTTTCTAGAAGGGAACAGGAAGATGACAGATAGTTCAGGTGATTTCAACTTTGCCATATAGCACTGGGAATAGAAGACAGATGAATCGGTGACAGGTCTGTACACCATGGGAACAAAGGGTTTCTTCCAGCCTGACTAGCTAAGAAACGCTGGGGTTTTGTGCATGTTGCAGAATATACAACAGAGGGAAAAGAAGTGGAGATTACACAATTAGGGTCAAGCATGCAAGAAGATGTTCTGACATTGCTATTTCTTATGTAGATCAGTTCAAGGTCCACGATACAGTAGAAGGATAACACTACGAAATACAGTGCCTCATATAATCAAAATAACTTGCTCCCCATCCTTTTAAGAGGCCATAAGAATTGGTTTTCTTAACAATTAATTGCACTGGGCTGTGCTCATATTTACAACCCATTTGGGAGGAAAGATGTTGAGAAAAATAAAGGTGTCTTTGACCTTCATCTTCTTAGAAGGATGGAGAAAGTACAGCTGTCTATTTCCTGTTCCATCCTAATTTTCACAGCATTGCACTGCTCATTTGGGAAACATGAAAAATATGGTTGAGTCAATTCCTCTGAGTTATTCTGGAGAATTCAGGCTCTTGGTAAGATGGAAGGTGATTGAAATTCTATGGCTCCACTTTTAAAGTTATTGAAAACAGAAAACTGTCAGCTACAAAGTACTGAAAACAGTACAGTATCTTGGCAGAATATATTAGAGCCCATTATTTTGCAGCTATTATTTATTGAGCATTTTTAACCCTTCATATTGGTGCAGGAGATGGTTCTACAGTCAGAGCTCACATGAGCACAGATGCACAAAGCCACCCCGGCAGAACCCCCCCACCCCTCCAACTGCACCGCATTTCACTTCACCTTGGCGTTCCTCAGAATCAAAACTGCAGAGGGGAAACTAAAAGTTTGGGGCACTCGGGCCCTACAGGTGTTACCATGATAGCCAAGCTGCCTTCACAACCCCTCGCAGAAAGTCTGACATGATCGCAGGTCGTTTTACATGCTACACAGCTCCTCTCTGGGAGGAAAAGACGGCAGGAGGAAGGGTTCAGCACTCCAAGTTTACAAAAAGTTTTCCAAACACAAAAAACCTGGACAGTAATAATGAGATAGAAGATGGTGGTCTGGGCTGTGATTGGAGAGCTGGGACGGGTCCACCATGCAGGGCAGTCGCTGGGTGATGTTACTGCATCTGAACACCCCCTCGCCCAAGGACATGCAGGTTCCTGGCTGCACAATCCCGCTCACTGCCACGGCACAGGATGTGCTTTCAGCCTGTAGAGCTATTCAAGCTCAGCATGGCAAGGATTGAGTCTTTTGGCCAGAAAACATACCAGAGGAAGGTTCCCTCAGCTCCAGCAAAACCGAGCTGAGACCTGCTTGCGCATACGTGCGTGCAACCAGCCCCGCAGGGACAGCACCGGCGCCAGGGAGGGTTCCCGCACCTCTAAGCAACTGCACCATGTCTGCTGCAGTGCCTCGTCCTCAGGAGTACTCCTTCACTTTTGGGAATCAAAATAACACCCCGATTATCCCCACAGCTCTGTGTCATGTGGGGTTGGCTTACACGTTATACATGAGGGGTATAAAATCCTGACGGGCGTTGTCATTCGTCGCTAGTCACTGCCCCCCTTACTACCCTCAAAGCTCCATTCCCTGCCCACTCCAAGCCACACATCATCAATAATAGAGCCAACACTTTAAAACTTGAAGTTTTAAACGCTTTAAAAGCTTTAAAGGATTTGGGTTTCCTATGGACTTTTTCTGTTCTCACAGCCAGCATTTAAAACCTCAATATGTAGTTTTGCATGTAATTGGAAATACCCCATTGTTTATTAACTTCATTTTAATATACTTTCCATATGAGCCTTGCCTTGCTCCTGAGGATTAATCAGAGAGCCTGAGCTGCTACAGCTGAAAGTACATAAGTGAAATTGGTTTAAATTACAACTGCAGCATGGATTTGTGTTCCTCCAGCTAATTCCAATTAGGAAATTAGTAGTCATGATGTAGTAGAAAAAAAACCTCCAACGATATTTTATAATACCAAGTCTGAAACAGACTATGTTAAGCCATCCACCTAGGATCTTGGAAAGTTTGGTCAAGTTTAACTTTCCCAGACTTTCATAAGCTTAAGCAAGTCACTTTGCCTCTCCTTGCCTCGTTTTTCCATTCATAAGATGGAGATAACAGATCCCCCCTCCCTGGGCATTGTTGGATTGGGGGAGTCTCCAGGAAGGTCAAAGCAAAGACCTACAGGAACAGCAAATTAAATACAAAAAGCTACAGCTTTCATTTGCTACGTTATTTAGAGTAAAAGTGGTTTACAAGTTTTCGTCTGAGAGATGAAAAGAAGTCAATCAGCAGCAATTTGACTACTATATTAAATTTCATGTCATGTTCCATTTCTGTGGCTCTTCTTCCCCTCCAAGACTGGCATTATACTCAAAATATTAATCCATACTATATGAAGTATTTACAGCTATCCAGCCAACTATAAGAGAATAAAATTGTCTGTCAGGAAGTAGAGGTAGCAGCAATATATTTTTTCAAGTTTCCAAGCTATTTGAAGTTCACAGAGATTTAGAACATGTGGTATTTGTTCTTCTTAAATGAATGGGAACACAGAGACCTGATCCTGCTTCTGATCACGACTCACGCGGAGTTATTTCAGGACTGGGGCCCCACTGCTCCTGAAAGCAAAGATCAGCTCTGGTGACAGGGACTCCACTTCATAAGGGAAGAGGTTTTGCACGCTCCCCACACAAAGGAAGCGAGATTTCGCTTTGGGATATAACTCAGGTTCCATCTATCATGTTCTTCCTTTAGGGCTGACGGGTAGAAGACAGACTCATCGTCGCCTTCCCTCAAGCTAGGCAGTCAATCAACTTCCAGCCAGCTGGCCAAGTAGCTGTACAGCTGGAAAAATAAAGTGATGTTGTCAGATATATGAAGTCTCATGCACCTTTTAAATACCCACTGCCAATTATGACTAACATGAAACACCTCTTCTCCAGCACCTGGGAAAGCCTCGATGTGCCGCAGGCTCAGGGCTCAGCAGGATGAGGTCTCTCCCAGTGTTCACCACCAAGGACACCAAGGGAACCAAAGGTCCTGCTACAGCTGTATTACAGGCACATTTTGCAATAATTGGTAATTTTTAGGGGTGCAGCCACAATTAATTTGCAGTCTGTGTTGAGCCAAGTTTACCAGCCCAGCTTGCCCAAACCAGCTTCCCACCCTGTCCCATTTTCTGAGCCAGGACCAAAACTGCCCATTTTGTGCTTCCCATCTCTTAAGCCCCGTGCAGCACCCTGTGCCACCACAGCTGGGAGCCACCTCGAAACCGCCCTGAGTAACCTGGCCTCCTCTGGCTTTGACTGCACGTTTGGGAAGACCCTGTGCAGGAGGCAAAAGGACAGGGCCACCAAGTCAGGAATGAGAACCGCGGGGAACGGTGTAGGAGCTCTGGCATCCAAAGCCTTCAAGTGTCACAGCACCTTTCAAACACTGCAGGAATTAGCTGGAAAACAGGGACAGATCTGATCCATCCCAAAGTTCAGCCAAGAATCAGGCATAACTCACAGAAGATGACTTGGTGCTGTTAAACTCAAACCCACCCCAACTTCACAAATAAATGCCAAGGCACACAGCCCGCCACACAGGTGCCGTTCGTTTCCCTGCGTTCTAAGGAAACGGATTGTGCTGTCCATGACACCAGCGAGCAGGTAATGCAGAGATGCACTTACGCAGGAAAGCACACTGACCAAAACAGACAAATCAACAAATTACATCTTGGAATTAAGGCAAGCTTTTTAACATAGCTGTCACAAGCAAAACCCCAGCTCTGAAGTAAGCCTCCCAAAATACACAAGGCAGACAACTACTGCAATGCTTTTAGCAACTGGCTTCTTGAGGTACTCGCACTGCATTGTGCACACACTCTGCCTGTAGCTCTCCTATTCCACATGCAGGCACTTACTGTTTGTTCAAGTAAAACCTGAATCTGACCTTGAAAACTGCAGGCGAAAGTGAAACGTTATGTAACTAGTGACAGCTAAAGTTAAACAAATACTACAGAAGTAGAAGCAAGACATGCATCACAGAAAGAAAGGAAAAGTCTTTCCCTAAACACAAATTTGAAGCGGCAGGATTGCCCAGGTAAGGTTGACTGTGTTTGTGATTACAAATACCAACAATATTAACAGTGATGGAATTCAAAAGCTTATTTACTCAACTATTGGGCTACCCAAACCTCATTCAGGCAAACACAAGTCAACATCAAAACACCAGGAACCAAACTCAGAGACGATAATTAAAATTGCTAGATTGTGAGAAGTGTATTTGTTTGAATGCAATCTCACAAGGGCTGAACTACGCCATGTTTTATCATCCATCACCATATAACAACAACAATGTAAAAATAAACATATTAGTGATTTTGGGGGTTTGTGTGGAGGTATTGCATTTTGTAAGTCAGCAGTTTTCTCAGAGACTGTAAGATCCTGTTTACTACTGCTCTGCTTCAGAGCACTCGCCTCGCTGGTCTGACTCATAAATAATTATGAAGCTTTGGGAATACCAACTTTTGTTGCAGCCAGCTGGTTTTATTTATGAGCAATTCAGGCACCAGTGGCTGCATGCACACTGAAACAAGCTTATCACTATGAGGTGGCACCAGGGTCCCCAGAAAAGCAGAGGGACAATGTGTTACACGACAGGCAGTGGTCCCTATCAGCTCACCTGGCATGCATTTTGCACTTGCCACCAGAAAGCCACACGGCATTTCGCATCCCTGTGGCATTTTGTGGTGACATCCTCTAGTACATCTTTGTGCAGCCACATGCACCCCGGCAGTGAGGTGGGAGGGAGGGGGCTCTCTCCAGGGGAGGCAAGCCGCACTGCCGGGCTGGCATCAAACAGCATCGCTCCTATCACGTCCCATGTGGTGAATCACAGCATGGATGAATAAGAGGGGGAGAGGAGGGGAAAGCGACAGTGAATAAAGCAGCTGCTGATGCGGAGTAGCAGCCCCTATTTAAAGCACTGTGCTGCAAACAAGGTTGGCTCTCTGACGCTGCTCCATCTACTAACCTGTCTTACAGCAGAGTTTGTAAATAAAGAGAATGACTTTATTGTTTGGAAACACTTGTATGCACGTCTGGGTTTAGGCTTTTTGTTTGTTTGTGCGTTTTTAAATACCTGAGCTTTCTGCTCTGCAAGGGGAAGCCGGTCTGGGCTGCTCAGCCTCATCCACTCACACCCGAACGCTTTGGCCAGGGCTGCCGTCCTGCTCACGTACCCACACCACCTGCACAGAGTCCTGAAAATGAGAGCCCCGGGGGGGGGTAACTGAGCCACACACCATATCCTGGGACTCACCTCCTGAAAAGGTGTTTAGAAGGTAAGAGAAAAAGCCACCCAGAGTAATCAGCTCTTTGTTCCCAGGCATGAAGCAGTCCAGGGCTGAGACCTCAAGATCGTGACCAGGCAGGGTGACTGGGTGGTGCCACCCAAGGGCGACCAGGGGGCATGGGGCAGCCCTCAAACAGACGCTGCTCTGGCATCGATACCACCTCCCCAGGGCCTCGCAGGAGCTTGGCAATGAACTGACGCAGGAGGGATTTCTCCATCTCAAGCTCAGCTGTGATAGCAGCCATCTGAAGAATTACAGCTGTACAAGTAATATACACTTGTTATTTGCTAGATTGTGATTATTGTGCAAATAATAACTTGGACAGCTGTACAAGTAAGCTGTGTTGAAGATGTACACAGGCTTCAATCGATAATGTGTCTGTTTTAAGGCTGTAACTCTCCTCCTGAACAAACACGGGCAAACCAACCCGTTCACCCAGAAGAGAAACATAGAAACACTTACGCACTTCAAAGGTGCCAAACCCTGCCCGTTACAGGTAAAGCAGCCTGCTTTTCTCACAGGGTCTCAAGTTTGTCTGGGCTTTACCTTCCCTCTGATAACCAACATCTGATCCTCACAGAGCTTTTGCTAGGTCTCCAAAGTGTGATTAGGTATGACAAAGTGCATTGAGATTCTTATTTAACTTGGTTAATTCGCCATTTCAGACCTTACAGAGGAGGCTGCACAGAGACAGACAGTGAATAGCCAGTGATAAGGAACTAATTACACCAAAAAGAAGAACTGTACCCGAGGGAAGATCTACCGACCATTAGGGGAAACAGCTATGCAGTTGAAAGGGCTTCCTCCTCTCATTTTTTAAACCTGGAAGAGAGATGCATACATCACACTAATATATTTTCCACCTTCACACATCCATCTCTGTTGAAATATGGACGGTCCCAAGGAAGGGTTTCCATTTTAATAGCTGTATCAAGCTTTCCTTCTTTCAGAAGGCTGTGTATAAAGAGATCATTGTGTGCTGAAGTACAAAATGAAGAGCCTGCTGCTGCAGCAGAAAGGCCAGATTCATTTGTTTGCTCCCTCACTGCCAAGCATGCAGAAGTGCATAAGGGCACTGCAGTACTCTGCAAGGTCTTGGCAGCACACAAATTGCATAAAGTTCTACAACTCTTTCCGTTACTCAAATGGAAATACACCACAAGCAAGGCAGGTGCAGAAGATGTTTGTGGTTTGTGCTTTTTTTTTTTCTTTTTTTGACAAGCCAATTCCATCATTGCAGTCCCTTGGGTGCACATATATCTTTCCAGCATCACACAGACAATAAGGGTTGCTGGCTTCACATTAACATTGTTCCTAAAATCTTTCAACAACATCATGCTGTAAGGAGCTGTGGCACCTTTGGATTGATTGCCTTTACTTCCAAACGGCTGGTTTGGGGTCTCTAGCACTACTCATTAATGAAATTAGGATCTTTCAGTCTCCTGAGCACACAGTTTGATTCCCTTCAAAATCTTAGCCTTCAGGGCTTCCAGTTTACAAATCCATTAGTGTCCAAGGGAAGAAACCTTCCAGCTTTTCGATACACAGACTGATAGTTCACGTCCAACCCATGCTTAGCATATACAGCACTGAATGGCTGCTAGCCATCTCCAGGAGTGGACAAGGGCTGGGTCCTGAGGTCCTGTACAGGGTGGTACATCAAGTGATGCACTGCCTGGATCTCACCACAGGCATCTCATGCTTGTAGCTTACCTGTGTGACTGGGTCTTTGTTGCCACTTCCCAAGCAAGTGAAAGCTGTGAGGAACTGCACAAGAGGGAATAGCAGCCTCATTCCAGAGTCTGCAGACCCTGAGGTCCCCACCACAATCCTTTTCCTCTGGAAGTCCCTACATTGCCCATGGCTATACAGCCACAACACAATCACCTGCCTAGGAAAGTTAGAGTATCCTCAGTGGAACTGCAGGCAGTTCTTTCTTACAGCCTTTGCACCACTGCCTCCAGACTGGCTTTTACCCCTTCCTAGTGACGTTGGATGGTGCTCTGATGCACACACCCCAGCCATAACTCCATCACCTCATTCAGCTCTGACCTGCTTTGTGGACAAAGCTCGACAGGAGTCAGTCTTCCTGCCCCACCACCCCAGGGCTTCAACCTACATTGACGATATCCCAGCCCATTCCCACCTAAGCCATCGTATTGACTCAAGGTTTTCAGGCTGCTTTTTGCATCTGTTCTCTCACTGAGAGCAGTAAGCAGCCTACATTACATTGCCAGAGAAAAGATTGTACTAAAGGGCAATCATGCTGAAAAGCAGAAAACATGCTCTTAAACTGAAAGATTGATCATAATTTTATTCAGCTGCTTTGTTTGAAGGCAGAGTGTTATCCTGGTATTTTAAAATGACTGAAAGGAATGTCCAGACATATTCACAAACCCAGACAAATTCATCCAAAATGAAAGAACAGAAACTGCAGCTCTTCAAGTCAAAAAGGGTATTTTTTGGAATGCTCTGAAGAGTGGCATACATTTATGGTAGATGAAATAACAGGCTCCAACAGAAGTAATTTTATACTCTGGTTTGTGGATGATGGCATACATATTCATGAAGCATTCAGTGAACTGTACAAGTACCATGAACATCAGCAGAACTAATTGCATCAGTAATTAAAGGTGTGTTTTATTGCACAGACATCAGAGAAACTTCACTGCCCCAATCATGCTGTGATAGGACGCTGCTGCCTGCAGAAGCTGCAGCAACGACACTGCAACAAGAAGCATCACAGATTTTTATACCCATCATCATTGCTGCATGTTAAAGCTGTCAGGTCCAATACTATAAAAGTTAGTAAAGCTATACACTATATTCTTGAAGTTTCCATGCTGCCACACCTAAATTGAATATTGCATTTCAGAACATAAAATAGATCTGAAATCCTGCAAATACATTACTAGGTATTCAGATTCTCTGTCCAGCAAGAAAGGCCATCCATAGGGAAGCATTAATTTACACCTACTCAGAAGTGTAATTTACTTCAAGCCATGCAACTGGATGATAGGTAAGCTTTATACCAGGAGCTGCCCTAATGATATTAGTGTTCAAATTCCCAAGGAAGAGAAATGCTTCCAAGAAAAACGTTAATAGGAGCTCATGATCCACCAGCTACTCAAAAATTAAAGAGTTTTTTTCAGTGCAACTACTTGAAAAATAATTTTTAGAAAGTATGGTTCTCTTAAGTCCTTTACTCAAGAACAAAACCCCCAAAACTGTCTGGTGTCACAACACTTGCAGAAGAACACCAACCAGAGCAAAACCATGACTTTAAGCCTTACTTGATGCATGCAGTTCTGATTTCAGATGTAATCGACTGATTGCTCAGCTTCAGCTGCTGCAAACAAACCAGCAGCTTGCAAAGAGACCAGAGATGTCAGTTCAGAAATACCTCGGGTCACTCAACCAAACTGAACAGCCCTTTCTGCAATGGAGTACCTGGCTGAAGCGGCCACCAGTAGCTCAAGAGTGCAGTGTCAGGACTTTGATGTACTAAACCAGGAGCTCAATCCACAACAGGATAATCAACTGACAGTCACAAAGCACAACCAGGTTTATACATAAGAAAATAAAGTACGTATGTAGCAGAAGCAGTTTAAAGAAACTCAGACAAATAACAGGCTAAGATATGTTCTCACTGTTTGTTTGAATATTGTGAGTACTTCTGTACTGTAACTGCACTGTGTCCTGTTTAGCAATAGAAGGTAGACTGGCTCATACTCAAAATGCAGTGTTTGCATAGCAAATCCAGTCCCCATGGATTCCAGTTGCTTGTGCCCAGGAGGAGAGATATGAGGAAACCTATATCTGTAGCAGGTTCTGAAGACACGAGGAAATGCACATCTGAAACAGTAAACAATAACAAAAAGAACCAAGATTGGCTTCCAAGGAGGAAATGAGCCCTATTTCTACTGGGAAAATGTTAATGTGCAGGCTGCTTAATTGAAATGAAGAGATACCCTCCCCATTTTCTCTATCTAAACAACTGGCATTTTGCCTCAATCACATATTCTGGAAAGCTGCTGACGTATTCTTACAGGCGTATCAATTTGTGCGGTGTGGAAGGCATTCAGAGATGAGGCTTTTCTGTAAGCAACATACCAAAGACACCAACAGAGCAAAGCTCACATGAGAACTATTTGGAGAACACAGCTTGTACTACATATTGCAAAGGGAACGATGATAGACTAAGGTCTGTGGCAGTGGCGCGTGCCATACGCGCCAGGGCTGTGTTGTATACCGTATAGGAAAACATAAGCTCTGGTTTCTTGATTTTCATGAAAAGAAAAAGAATATTCACCCAGGTATGGCAGGTTTCCACATTATATGCCAACAGGAATTTTTTACTTCTTTACACCAAGTCCCATCATTTGATAAACGGGAGCAAGAGCAGAGCAGAGCACAGGCAGGGGGGAGCGGCACCGGTCCTGCTCCCCAGCCTCCTGCTTCGGGAGGCTCTGCTGCCTCTTCACGCGCCCAGTGCTTGCTCAGAAAGAGAGAGTTAAGCTAAACCCACTATCACGCGCTGTTGCTTTTAAAAAAGACACATAGAACCCTGGAAGTACACTGCCAAGGGAGCAGACTACAGGCTCCGAAGCAGGATAAAAGTCTCACCCTGTAAACAGCTTTGTTTCTAAATCTACATTATAAGGAAGCTCCATTAAAAAAAACCCAACAAACCCACACAACTATGACAGACTGCACGAGGCCAAAAGTAGCATCTTGACCACCTGCAGCTCTCCAGCTATTATGACAATTTGCAGAGACACCTCCTCTCTCACCATATGGATCCCAGGCACAGCTCCTTCCCCCCACTCCCCAAAGCCATCTCCACGCTTGGCAGGGGACGCGATGCAATTAGAGACACAGGCTTGCAGCTGCTGTTGTGCACCCTGCCCAGCACCCTGCCTGTCACAAGTGCACAGCAGATTAGAGCTCGAGAAATGCTAGCTTGTCAGTGGGATGAAGTTTGTATTAAGTTGTCCAACAAGAAAACACCTGGCTTGCTTGAGCAATCATCCCTCCCGGCTCAGAGTAACTACATCCCACAGCACACCAAGAGATTATGGACTCAGCCAATGCCTGTGTATGCCCTAATCTGTGCACAAAAAAGTCACAATCATGCTACTGTCATTTGCATACTCCAGGATAAAACCACCAGCCACAACCCACTTCTAAAGCATCAGGTATAGACCACAGGGAAAAATTAATACTAAAATAAAGAAAAAAAACCCCAAACACACCACAAGCACAAGTTCCTGTGTGAATGACAACAGTTAAAAAAAAATACTAATTCATGCTGTTAACAGCTGGGCTTCGTGGTTTGGGGGTTTTTTGGCTGCTGTTTCTGAATCAAGTTCTAAGGGGATCTGAAGAGATGCAGACAGGGATGACAAGCATGAGCACAGCAGCAGCAGAGCTCCAACAAGAGCTTAATGAAGCCCAGGATCCCCTGGCTGACAGGGAACTGCAGGAGGACAGATACGATGCAGCTACATCAAATCACGGGTGTCAAAGGAAGCAAGTAGGGAATTCATTGATTGCTGTTTCTTATAATACAGGAATAAGGAGGCACAAAATGAAGTGACAAGTAGGAAGTTAAGTAACAGACTGAGATCCTTTTAACACTGCACTAGAAGCAATAAAATAAGTTTATGGGAACAATGACCATCAAAGGTTAACCAACATGACAACTCAGAGAAGCTCCAGCTCAGGAGCTCCCAAAACCACATCTTTCCCACACCAGGAGGTGACAGCGGAGCATCACACTGCCCTCGCCTTGCCCAGCCGCCCTGAACCATGCCCACGGAGCAGGACAGCAGCTCTGGCACCATCGGCCATGCAGCTGGTGCACCACTGCTGGTGTAGAACCCACCAGTGCCTCACCTGCTGGGTCCTACCCACCCCAAGGGCCAGCGGAGAGGCTTTATGTCAACAGTGTGACACTCAGATAGGCCACAAATATTAGGATCAGAGCAGAAAAACAGGATCAAAAAAAATATCAGTATTTGCTGACCCCATGGCAGGAGATATGGATGAACTTCTATTCATTTCTAGAAGATGTGGAAGCAGTCTGGAGATGGGATCGAAGTGAGAAGCAGCAGCCAAGGGACACAAGAGCCCCTTGGAAACAGGCACAGGAGGAGCAAAGGGACAGACCAGATCACAGAAGCAGACAGTCAAAAACAGAAGTAAAACCCAGTTCCATTAGTATAGATATATTCTAATTAGTACTTTGTTCAATTAATGGGCATAAAAGAAGTCACCAACTGGTTTTGTTTTATCTCCATAGGAAACAAGCGTTCCCTCTTTGCTAGCCACCAGGATCCACAGCAGCCCCAGCCTCCCATGCCCGAGCAGGAAAAGCTGCTCCCTGTCCACGCCAGCCTGGCTCAGGGAAACACAGAAAGTTTACACCAAGCCTGTTTTCCACTGGAAAAATATTACTGTATTAAAACAGCTTTTAAATAACCACTTAAACACTGTCAAAATTGTCAAAACAAGGCATTTCAGCATTAGTTTCCAATTTCCACATTTGTTATCTTTAATACAACACAGATTCAGCACAGAAAACATTTTGATTGATCTCAGATTTTCAAAATTTCACTTTAATTCAGCATTTAAGTTTAATGCCAAAATAGCCAGTTTCTGACCATTTGAGAGTCCTTCTGGAAGCACACATGAACTAGAAGTAACAGAAGAAACAGGACTTTCAACACCACCTTCCCTCTTTCCCTGCTTGGTACCACCTGTCCCTGCCGCAACCCACCCCACGCAGCAAATCCTTGCCTTGTGCAGAGCCCAGACTGCCTACAGAGACCACTCCATCGCAGGGGAGACCTGAAGGCAGGGATTATTTCCATTTTAAAAACAAACCTGGACCTCTAAGGTTAGATTTTGAACAGCCAAAAAACCAAGACTGACAAAACCAAACCCAAGCCCACACTGCCACAAGCTATCCCAATCCCACTCCCTGAGCTGTGCAGGTAGACTACTTTGGTCTCAGAGAGCCCACACAGATTTAAATCTAGCTTATTCTGTGATGAAGATTAATGGCTTCTTTATTTTTATTATTTTAAATGCTGAGCTATAACTACATTTGAAAAAAATCAAAGTCTTACTTTAAGAACGACCTCAAGAATTGCACTCTTCCAGTCTGCCCTAAATTAAAGGGTCTTTTTCAAGAGACTGCTTGCACAAATTAAAAAATCATTTGAAATACAAACCTTTCTTCTACATCACAAAAGCAAGGCAAAAAGAAATCATATTCTCTTCTTTCCCGGTAATTGCACAAGGGCTCAATATTAACCTGGTCAATGAAATTCAATCAGCTGATCATCACAGGTAACGCTGAACAGACCAGGTCATTCTTTCCTGGGGACCTTTTCCTGCAAGTGAGACAAAGGAGCATTTATCCCGCATACATTCCTTGCTCACACACTTTGAGCTCTCTCTGAAATTGCATGCTTAATGGGATTTTGAATGATCACCCGCTACTGCTGGAAACAACCCCCAGCTCCCAGCCTTGCTTTTACAAAGCCTGTTCTTATAGGGTAAGCTGTGATCACCTGTCATTAACAAGGGATTTTATGGAAGGAAAATGGAAAACCGAAGACAGAAGAATTCATGATCTTCTGGGCCCTCATTTACAGTGATATTAAAAAGTGGAATAATCAATCAATCAGAATCACAGAATTGTTTAGGTTGGAAAAGACCTTTAAGATCATTGAGTCCAACCATTAACAAAGCACTGCCAAGTCCATCACTAAACCACGTCCCTCAGCACCACATCTACACAGCTTTTAAACACCCCCAGGGACGGTGACCCCACCACTCCCCGGGCAGCCGGGTCCAGCACTGACAACCCTTTCCGTGAAGAAATTCTTCCTGCTCCCCCATCTGAACCTCCCCTGGCGCCACTTGAGGCCGTTTCCTCTTGTCCTGTCGCTGGTTACCTGGGAGAAGAGACCGACCCCCCTGCCCAACCCCCCTGTCAGGTGGCCGTAGGGAGCCACCAGGCCCCCTGAGCCGCCCCCCTCCCGAGGCTGAGCACCCACTAGGTTTCTTCCTCTTGCAGAATAAGGCCTGAGGACACACACCAGACATAACCCTTTGGCTCACACAGCTCACACACAAAACGGGGTTTGGGGATACAAGATGCACAGCTCTGAGCACGCAGCATTAGCAGAGCATCTTCTCTGATGCAGGAGTCCCCCAGGCGGGAGCACGGCAGCATCACCTGCACAGCAAAACACAGACCCAGCTGGTCCTCACCACACAGCACAGCCTGCGTCTTCTTGGGTACAGTTTAATTTTATTCTGGTCAGAAAACATAGCAGCAAGCAACTTAAAGAAATTTGCATGGTTTTTTTTTTTTTTGACCAAAGGAAGGAATCCACTTGCTAAGAAAACAGCTGCATTTTCCCTCTTCTCACTAGCAGCACAACACACCAACAATTTATACTATGTTTATGGGAGCACCATACAAAAAAAAACCAAATTAATTTACTCACACTACAGGAGGGGTTTATTGTTGTTTTCAGGTTGGGTGTGTGTGTAAGAATAAGCTATGTTGTGCTGGCTTGCTTTTCAGGTGAGACTCACCACCAACTTCACAGCTTAGAGACTTGCCCTCAGAAAGGTAATTACAGCTGTAGGTTTCGTATTTCCCAGTTTGCCAGCTGCACGTTCAATACTGTGCTGGGAAGCAGCAAAAGGTAAAGCTAGGTTTGGCCTTTTTCAAATCCTTCCTTTGTTCACCTTTAGTTTATCTGCAGTGCCAGCAAGACTGAAATCCCAAACAACACCACAAGAGCAATATTTCAGTGACACCTGAAAAAGGCATCTCAAATCATCCAGCAAATCCTGCAACCTTCTCCAGCTAATGAAGGCAATAGACCCTGCGCAGCTGGGGAGCTGCCAGCAGTAACGCTGGAGCCCTGCACTGCTCATGCTCCTGACGTCCCAAGTGAAAAAAAAAAAAAAAAAAAAAAAAAGAGCCACCATGCACAAGTGCTCTCCATCACCATCAAATCAAGACTTAGCCTTATCTCCGAGCAACTAACATCACTGGGGTTCAGCCTCCTTTCATTAAGCAGGAGTGCTCCTCCTTCCTATCAAGGTGATCGGAAGAGGAAGTTCTCAAACCTCATTTGTCTGAAAAAAGCACCAAAGAGCAACTGCTGCATTCACAGGATTGTCACCTTGTTAACTAATTACTTCTCACAGCAAGCTGAGAGCAGAGTAAATAATTATCTCTTGCGCAACACAAAGAAACGGAGACACTGATGCTCAGGGACTTGCTCCGCACCAAACCACAGGGCAGTTGGTACAAGCAGCCCAGCACGGGCACACATTTACTCACACCCCTTATTCCTGCTGGAGCTTTCAGAGGACACCCCCATCGCTGAGTCCTCAGCCCAGGACGGCGATCCAGATTCCTCAGGTCAATCTGTCCTTGCTCAGGAAGAAAGACCATGGCTTTAAGCAGCCATGTTTTCCTTTTTCCTCCTCCTCTTTTCCTGATGTCTCCTGTAGCTTCCCTTGCTTCTGCGTTGGGTCCGTCAGATCCCCCTTCTCCTGGCTCAGCATCCAGGAGCGGCAGCAGCCCCTGCCACCAGCACTGAGCACCCAGCAGACAGAAATACCTGCTCTGCCGAGAGATCTGCATCTTCTCCCACTGCAAATCACCATCAAAACTCCCATGTCCCAGTGTCAGCAGTATCAGACTACTCCAAGGTTGAATTTAAAGTGCTCAACATCAGACACAGCTTTTCTGTGAAGTCATTTTGGACCCAAAGGCACTGCTTGGTTTTTCACAAGGGACACGACCCCCATGCAGTCCTGCAAGAACCTGTTTGAAGGTGGCAGCACCTCAGGGATCAGCCATGGGCCATCTGCCCAGAGACAGCAACAGTTCCCTCTGCCTTAAAGCTAAATTTCATAAAAACCGATGTGGATCACCAGCTTATTGATATATAAATACCAAAAATATCAACTGCACAACTTGATAGCCTCACCAGTATCTGTCAGGATAGAATACCAGTTTCGTACCTGGCTGCATCCCCCCACGCTGTGGATCTCCATCCCTCCTGTGGGTCCAACGGGCACTGCCCTCTGCGGCTGCAGCCCGTGGCGGAGGAAGGGATCCCTCTGCTTCAGCCACCGCTGTAAATGCACCAGAATTTCAGTTACGTTCTGGGGTTTTTTTTCTCCTGTTTGTGGCATTTTAAACTTGAGAAGTGGACTCTCACTGCAGTAATACAATAAAAACTACCAACCTTCTTTTGATCTTTCAGGACACCAGAATACTGCAGAATCATGGAACGGTATCACTTCTGCACTGATGCCAGCACAAGCTCTATGACTGTACCTTTCCCCAGGGTCACAAAATTCTTTTCCTCCAATCACTTGGATTTGGAAGGCATCATATGGAGCTTGCAGGGATGGGGCCATACATACCGTCTTGTGACCAGAGGGAGCCATACAGCTGTACATGTCACCTGTAACATCCCCACAAGGGATGGATCTAACTAGCTCAAACTCCAAAGGTAATGCTGGATCAGAAAGGTGGCAGCCAGCCGCTGCACGGGCAAGAATCGCTGCATTCTGCTTCTCCGACAGTTTTTAGGTCACACCCAGCACCAGGTACTCACCTCACTGACTAATGAGCTGCCACCCCAGCCGAGAAAGGCCCGCAGGCACAAGGCAGGGCAGCACTAGCAGAGGAGCTGCAGGCAGGCGGCACACAGCACCCCCTCCCCAGCCAAGGGCACCCCCCACTCCCCACACATCCACCCGAAGTCACAGGCTGTAGCTCCCATGCCCCCACCAGACGGTGCGTTATCTCCATCCGTAACCTAAAAATGGCAAAGCAAGAGGAGCTGCATCCACTGACGCAATCGAGGTGGGTAGAGCTACTGAACCTCATGTAAATACATTATTGATTTTTTCTTCCTCCAGATGGTGCAATTCAGAAAAATTGTTTTTAAATTATGCCTTGCAGAAACACTGAGAAGTGCAGCTAATAACAGGCATATTTCAAGTGAACGCTGACCTCCTTTTCTTCCCCATCAAGCTAAAGCATCCAAAGCACTACAAGCACTTTGTATAAATTACCTGCAGCCTATGAACTTGAACAGAAGGCACTCTAATTGGAACTACAGCACTGCAACCTCTTACCTACTGCTCATTTATGTTTCCAGCAGGATTTGAAGTCGGCTACAGAAAACTACTCAGATTAATTGCAATGTTCAGTATAATTCTTTTCCTTCCTTTTAAAGACAAATAACAAAGTGCACCCAGGAAAAATTAATTTGCCTGATGAGCTCAACCTAGTTCTACTTTAAAGTGGCGAGAGAGACTCCAGCAAACAACAGGAAGACCAGCCAGGAGCCCCAGCCAGCTCCCCATGGCTGCCTTCAGGGGTGGGTACCAGCACAGTGGAACCCACCAGCTCTGCTGCAGCATCCTTCTCACCCGGAGAGTCGCTGCCACCAAGGGGCCAAAAGGCAATTTTAAATGAATCATTCCTTAAAAGTTCTACCTTTTGTTACTAGAAGTTAGTTTAAAACCAACAGGCAGAAAACCCAGTAAGGGTCCATGGAGCTGAGGCTGCTGTGCTCCATGGGGGTGTAAGGGATGAGTGTTCTCCACCAGAACTGGGGAAAAAAACCCCATCCAAAACCACAACCAGTAACAATAATTGTATCCGCATTTCCATGTTGTGAAACACTGAAGCACCTCTTCTGGCCCTTGCCACCAAACCTGATGGAAAGATCCCAACTTCTCCAGCAGAAGCTGGAACACAATTTTCCACAGCAAAACAAAGGCAACAGTGGAAACCCACTAACTCCTTCCCCCTGCCCATCTGTCACCCACTTGTGAATTCATGTCAGACCAACCAGTGCAGCCAGCGTTGCTGTTTCGCTACTAAAAGGCACTTGCAGGACACTTAACTCCCTGGGGATACTGAGGCAGATCATAATAGATTTTGAGCTCAGTTTGCTTCTAATTTTTTTTATGTACCAAAAAGAAATCTTCATTTTCTGGCCAAATGAAGTTTTTCCAAAGTGCATCACTTCTAACAAGAATGTTGGTGTTCAGCCAGAAAATAGGGACTCAAACCCTCTGTTTTTTAATCTTTACAACTGAAATTTTCCCAAAGACAAGTGCCACCAGGTCTTCAGAAAACCTCAGCATCCCAGCAAGTCTGAGGCAGTTACAAGCACGCAGTGCCAGCTGGGCAGAGAGGGGGAAAAAAATACACTTTTTTTTATATGTACACAAAGCACAACTCATCTTCATTAGAGCCACCAGCTGAGACCCCAGAGAAGTCTGTCTCCATTCAGGCTCACACTCCCACAACCACCACAATCAAGAGCCTCCCAGGTGAAACAGTTTGAGCTTTTCCCCAAAATGTTTTGCTTCAGAGAAGCCAGGGCACCTGCGCTGCCACCCTCCCCAAGCACCCACCAGACCTGCTCGCGAAGCAACAAGCTCTGTACTTCCAGTGAGCACACACTGTGCCAATGTCACGCAGGGCTGATCTTACAGAGGAAAGTACGTGGATCTCATGTACGTTCCTGGGTATTTATTAGCCAATTCCAAACCCAGGATTCTGTACATATAAAAATGTGTCCCTGTAAATCAGCCCCTCTCAGAACCGACCAAATACTCTCCTATCCAGCTCTTAGTAAGTCCAGGCTGGACCAGTTGAGGAAGGAGGGATGAATGTTAAAACTGCAGCTCCTTAACCAAAACATCCTCCACAAGCATCTCCACAGCACCACATGGTCAGGAGCCAGGGCAGGTCTCGGCTCACCCGGGGAAGCAAAGCATCGCCTGCAAATTCACCGCCCGCTCCCCCTCCTGTGAAGGCAGGAGCTAACGGGCCAACTTCCAAAAAATTAAGTCGTAACTTTTTGGCAGTTTTCCCGGTACTTTTAAAAAAAACCACAACTGTAAAGTAGGTCACTGTACAATATGGAATTTCCCAGATATTTGCACCTTTCAGTAGAAAGCTAAACACTGGAAGGGACAAATTTCCACTGTGGGTGAAAAACGGGCTCAGGGTCATCTGAAGATATGAAACGCGGCTGCTGGTGTGCTGGAGGATCCCCTTCTGGTCCTGGAGCATCCCACCACCCCTGCATGCTGCACGAGGCTTAACGCCCCCGCAGTGCTCCCAGACATAACCCCCCCTGCCCGTCTAACAAGGGATGGCACTGTGGATCACTGGGATGCCCGGCTGGTGGCACACGCCAGCCCCAGGCCGGTACCCACTGACACATCTGCAGCAGCTGCTGGGGCCCCAGGCTCGGGCCGAGGGGCTGCGCTCGCAGCTCTCCACCTGCCAGCATGGCCAGGGCTGCAGCCGTGGGTGTATCAGCGCTGGGCACTGCCCGCGGCACCAACACACGTCAAAACCACCCAAGGACAGCTGAATGCATGCCGCAGCAGGCTGCCCCCCGCGCATGGCAGCGAGCCACTCGCCTGGCCAAGGCACGGGCAAGGTGCTCCCCACCACCGGGGCGGGAGGGTGGCAACGCAGGGAACAGACACCCATTGCACAGCACCCCTCGTGCCCAGCGCTGCGCCCACTGGCGCTCTGCCCTGCTGAGCACCCCCACTGCCCACCCTCTGGAGAGCGGCGCTGCCCCTCACCCCGCTTGGAGGGGAAAGGCGGCATCAGCCTGGCTGCTCCAGGAACACCCACCCAGCGGGGCACAGTGGTGCTGCCTGACCCTGCCCCGCGCCGAGGACGGTCTGTGGGCGGCAGAGCCCAGCTCCTGGGGACCCCCTGCCACACAGGCACTGGCAGCAGACGGTGGTCACAGCCCCAAATCACTCCCCACAAAACATCCCCAGACCTCTTCTCAGGGACAGCTCCTAACACCTGTATTTATGACCCTGCTTCCCTTATTTTACAAAGGGAAGCTGCTGGTAGGGTTTTTCTGTAATGTAACAAAGGCAAAAATGCTACAAAATTAAAGAAAAAAACCCCCTTTTTTTTTTCTTTTAAATAGCAATTGTTAGTAATTTACTGCTGTGCTTTTGAATACAGTCGCGGTACACTCTCCCAGTGATCCAAAGTCAGCAGATGTAGTAGAAGGAACTTACCCCTTTTTTAAACACACTTTTCTGCCTGGTAGAAGAGTTTCAGTCGTGATGGGTTATTATTAATTACGGCTCTGCTTTACTTCACATTTCCTCCCAGTGAAGGGTGACTTGTGGGTCTCTGCACTGCCTGCAGAGAAAAGCAGCATCACTCTTGACAGGTAGAGGGGAATTTATGGGGCTTTTAGATTAAAATATATTATGTTTACTTGTTAACAAGATTTATTCTAGTATTTTATTTATAATGCACTGACTCAGAGCTAGGGTAGCCTTTACACACGTTTTTATCTGACCAGTTTTAAATATCTTAAAACTCTTTTCAAAAGCATTAAGGTAGCAAAAACTAAACAGGGGGAAGGAAAGTAAAGTTTGCTTATAAACCTTGCACAGAAAGTTACTTTAAGTCAACTTTACTTTAAATAGGAATTAGGCTATTTAGGTTTTCTCTTATCTCCAAAGTAACACCTTCCTTTATAATATGTATTAGCAAGCATGTGATGGGGGCACGCATGTTTTTGCTGAAATCAGTCATGACATGACATGCAGCAGCTCTAGGCTGTCCCCCTCCCCCAACACAGGGCATTAAAAGCTTGAGCCCAACTAACTCCCAGCACAGAGAGTTCTTGCAGGACCAGACCCCAGAGAGGCACAGAGCACCCACTAGCCAGCAGCCCACCTGCTAATTTAGAGGATTAAATACAGCTGGTGGGCAGGCGCAGGGTGATACTCCCAGGTGCCTCTATCACAGCCATCAGCATCACCTGAAGCCTACACACCTGCCCAGCATGACCTGCTTCCCTGGGAGCCTGAGGGCTGTGTACTGGGGGCAACAGCACCAAATCCTCCCCCCGGACAAGCATGTCAGTGGGTAACCCCTAAACTATCTGTGACAAACAGCTGCGCCTTGTTGAACCAGCTGCAGGAGCTACAACCACACAAATACATACAATTCTTGTGTAAATGAGATTCGTTAACATTTGATCAGTTTTCTGTGCATAAATATTTGCAGAAGCTCTTTATCTTCTTCCACAGAGCATCTTTCTCCCCAGATGCTCAGCCAGCCTGCTTTTTTTTCATGTTAACCATGAAGAAAATGGTGTAGGCCTAAAAAACTACAAAAACCAACAAAGTGTAACAACATGAGAAGCGTTATTAGCACTGCACACACACGTGGCAATGCCTCGTTACGGGCACCCTGCGCTCTGCCCAGCTCGGAAGGACAGGTTTCACATGAGACCCCCTGTTACAGCTCCATTTGGCCCAAAGAAATAAGCAGTCAGGTCATTAAACCGTTCGTTTGTTCCAGGGCTCCCAGCAAACATGAGGCTTCAAAGCTGCAACATGCAGCCATGTTGCTGGGAATTATGTTGGGAATAGGCAGGAATTCTGGAAAAGTGCCATTTTTGAGGGCAAAACCTGGGGAACATGTAGACCTACCCCGGCTTGTCCGGTGCTCTGCTTGCCGACGGAGGCAGTGGGGCTGGTGGTGCGGCCCCACGCACACCACGGGTGCTGGGGGTGTCTCAGGATGGAGCAGGGTGCCGTGCCGAGCTCCTGCCTGCCCATCCCCCACCTCAAAGCCCTTTTCTGTTGGCCAACAGCAAGAAAAGAAGAGTTAGCATTGGGTCAGATGATCAAAATTGGCCTTTTGCCCCCTGTGATGCACAAGGGTAGCAGGGAGCTGATAGCCTCGTATAGAGCAATGTAAGGATAACGCTGCTTTTAACCATGAAAGAGCTTAATGACACGTGTCCTCAAGGGATGCTCCTGGCGCCAGCTGAAACTGCCCCGGGGTGGGACCCCAACTGCACTGCCAGAGACCCATGCTCTGGCACACCGGTACCTGCGGGCATCCCGCTGCTCACAGGCATCACAGAGAGCATAAGGAGCCCAAATAGAAAAAAAACCAAAGTTACATAAAGATATAAACCAGGAGGAGTGTTTTTTTCTTTTTTCTTCAACTTTTTTTTTCTTCAGCTTTTAAAAGGAAAAAACATGAAAAAAACTTTTCTATACAAGTACGTTTTGTTCGATGCCCTGTTTTTGTAAGATGACGCCACAATAGAACTGAGTCATCTCACGCCATTATACCATCATTTGATCTGGTTTTCCTAATATTCCCCCCGATCTGTTCCATCCCTGCAGGACAAATTCCCACCCTGAGAATGAAGGACAGAAAGAAGTGCAATAGGTACAGATTATTGTAATATAAAATGAAAGTTCATCTTGTTATTTAAATGCAGGAGCCAGCAATGGGATGAAATCGTCAGAAGAAGGACGCAGTTGTGCGATGGCTGAGCTCAGGTTGGAGGCGGCAGCAGCCCTGGAACCACTGATGCCCTGTGTTTCAAATCCAGGGTGAGGAACCCCCAGGGCAGCCCAGGGCAGGGGATGCCCAGGGAGCTCAACAGCCCCCAGCGTGGGGGTCCTGTGGTGGGACCCACCTCCACCACAGCCGCTCCTGTTCAGTTCTGTCCCCAGAGAACCAGGCAGCAGGATTGCTCCAGAGACATTTTTGCAGCTGGGAGGTGAAGTGCTGCTGCACTGCTGACTTGCTGGGTCAGTGCGAGGGGAGACATGAGTGGGGCAGCCGCAGCCCCTGCGGGAATGTGTCCCCAGGCTGGCTGGTGTCAGCACACTGGGGAGGGCTGCAGACCAGGGACAGGCCAGCAGGGTTTGCAAAGAGTTCAAAAAGAATGCCTCTACTCCAGGCCATCGATCTGTTTAATATCTAAGGCTAAAAACATGCCTTGGCCATGACTTCTGAGTACCACCAGACGGCATCTGGTGAGGACGAGCCCTCCAGGCTACGTGCAAAGGTCTGACAGGAGCAGGGATCTGAAAGGGAAGGTGAAGTGCTCCCAGCAGCAAGGGGACTGGAGCACCAGGGTGAGTGGGGTGCTTTCCTCATCACCAGATGCTTTATATCACATACTTTTCTCTAAAATATATTCTCCAGCCCAGCCTGACCATGCAGCAGGAACTCACCCAGGGAGATGCTCAGCCCATGGTACCCAGCGGGTCTGACCTGATGCTCCCACATGCTCTGCTCCCTTGGTTGTGGCCGCTGCAACACCCAGACCTGGGGACAAGTGAAATGCTTTTTTCAGGACTTGGAAAATGAGATCTTTGGCTTTTTTTGCTTGTTTGATTGCTTTTGGTTTTTAATATATGTCATGGGCCTGGCAAGCCTCACTTCTTTGCATTTACACTGCTCTGGCTATTCTACCTCCAAATACACCAGTTTGCTTTTTCTCCTGCTACCAAAGCCAATGCTCCCTGGATCCCCAGGTCCCTCCTGAGCCTCTGCCAGCAGTAACACTGCACCCACATGGTGCAGAGCTGCCCGAGGCGGACAGATGGACAGTGTGACACTGCGCTGGGGGTACCAGCCCAGACCAATTCACTCTGCTCGTGCCCTGCAGCAATATTCACTCCTGCATCCCTGGGAATCTGTTTATTATCCTGTCATGGAGCACAACCAGCACCATCCTTCCAGCTGTCCAGGCTCCCAGCAGTGAAGCCAAGATGCGCTGGTTAAGCATCCCTGCCTCCGAAGCAAGGAAATAGATTTGTCCTTTCTGTTCTCTTCAATTTTCGAAGCAAACAATTCATCCCCGCTGCTGTGCCAGTCACCTTGGGGTGTCTATTAAATCTCCCAGTAACTTGAGGGAGGACTGCAAAGGCGGCAGCAGGGTTTTCTGCAGCCTGCAGCGTTAGTCAGCTCCACGTGTCACACGCTCACCCAAAGAGACAAGGATCACCCTCCGCCTCGGCAGGTTAAAAGCTTTTCCATTAGCAACTTCGTTGGATGCATTTTGTGAAAAGATAAAGCACTATGAGAAAATAGAGCCTTGTCATTTACATCTGCAAATAATTCAGGGCTGATAATGAGAACAAATCAATCAAGACAGAGCAATTGGATTGCAAGGTCTTTCCGAGCGGTATCAATGGGAAAAACATATAGAACTCTGGCACTTTAATGGTCTCTCTGCATCGTTTGCAAGAGACCAAGACTGCCAAAGGGAGTCCAGTCTGCTCCTCTGGCTTGAGACTTGCTGATGTCTAAAACAAATGAGAATCGAAGCAGAAATAAGAGAAAAATAGGCGTGAGGGAATTCTGCAGACAAAATGGAGAAACTGCCACCAAAATAGAAAGTTTGTGCCCAGAGCCCGAGCCCGTGCATCGCCGGCACACCTCTGCTGGCAGGCGGGAGGGCAGCTGCCCGCCCCGGCCTGAGCAAGGGGCACCGGGGCAGAAACCAAACAGGGGCTGACAGAGGAGCTGCGGCAGCTCTTGTGGGGATGGGAGCCTGAAAGCACGAGGGCACCTTTGCTGTGCCGAGCAGGTGGCAAGGGGCTGCCAGGGCACAGGCCAGCATTGGCCGTTTGCCTGCCAGGGCACAGGGGGAGCATTGCTGAGCCCCCCGGTCTCTGGGGCTTGGTTGGAAACAGAACCCCACAACTAAATCTCTGCAGCTTTATCGATGCTTTCAAGTACCTGCTTCCCAGCCAAGGAACTGCCATCCCAGCGAGGAGATGAGGATGCTCCGCAGAGCCTGGCTCCTGAGAGCCAGCACCACCACAGCCCCCAGTCCGTTCCCACACGCCGCCCTCCCATACTGAAAACCAGCCCGTGCTGCCAGAAACCCAGCTGCAGCCTTCGGGCACGCACACCCCGCCAACCCCGTCTGCGCAGCGGGCAGGGGCACCAGGCGAGGAGGGCGATTCCCTGTCCCCGTGCAGGCACTTGGAGCGCCCGGGCTGGGGGCAGTGCGCCCACGGGGCTGACCCTTGGTGGCAGGCAGCAGCTCTGTGCCTGCAAACATGCCTACGAAGAACAAAATGTGATTCCTGCGCAAAGCAGAGCTGGCTCCTGACATTTGGAACACATGATGAGTGCCTGGCAGTTAAAAAAAACCAACAAAAAAAACCCAGTGGAAATGTACCGTCTCTTCCCCCAAAGGCGGTGTTAGTGACCTAAGATTACAGCAGTGTCACTTCAAATGACAGGAACATTTACAACACTTTCTGTTTACAAGGCAACACCAAATGTGGCAATTTTTTTCAATGCTTTGCTCTGAACTGCATCCTGCCTCCTGACAGCAATGTCCCTTTTCACAATCCTTTCCTAATTGATCTTGGGAGCAAATTAAATTATTTTCTCTTTGAAAGGATCCAATCATGGGTATTCTTTAATTCCTTTGAAAATAGAATGTAACTTTTTTTTTCAAAAGGCAAATACTATCCACCAAGTATTCAGCACTTTAAAAACTTGATTTCTAAAGAGTACAAAAGATCAGTGCCATTCTGCCAAGCCCGTTTATCTGGGCGCTTTGTTTCTTCAGCTAATGCAAACTAAAGCATAATGGCATCAGATGGATTTACTGTTCTGCGTTTAATTGGCCTCTTGTCTGCACCTGGCTCTTGCCTGCCAGTGTCGGCTGGTTTAGGCTCTCAGCCAAACCAGGTTTCCAGCCAGTAGCTAAGGCGAGCTGTTTATTCACTGGAGAAAAAAAAAACAAAAAAAAACAACCAAACAAAAAAACCTAACCAAAAACAAAACAAAACAAAACAAAGCTTCAGTCAGATTCAGCACAAAGTTTTCGACTGCATAAACAACCATGAGGCAAGATACTAAGAAACAGGAAATGAGCATAAAAGGTGCTTTTTAAAAAAAAGTAGGAGCATGAAGGCAGGTGACTGCCTGCCCGTGCAGTGTCCTGGACCAAGGAGGAGATGCACCGGGCGCGGTCCCGAGCTCGGGGGCACAGGAGGGTCTGACCCCCAGCTCTTGGGTGCACTGTGACAGCCCGGGCACCTGGGCATCCTGCTGCCCTCCCGTGCGTGTGCTGCTTGTACAGACCATGGACCGCAGCGCCGCACCGCATCGCACCCCTCCCGCTGCCCTTCCTGCCCGCCCCACTCTCGGGTGACGCTGCTGCTGCACTCCCCCCCACCCCATGCTCCCCTTACCAAATCCTTTGCTTTTCTCAAGTTTTGCCTCTGCTAAGCAGGATTCCCTAGAAAAGCTTTAATGACCTGTCACCTTTCACATCCCTCTGTGGTTCAGAGTGTTGTTCGGCTGCAGAGCAGGGGAGGGTGGGCTCTTCAGCTGGAACCAAGAGTTCACCCAGGAAAACATCCCTCGAGCCGCAGACCAGTGGCCATGCCCGGCATGAGCATCATTATTTCCAGCTGCAAAGGTAACTAGAAATGGAGTTTTCCCCAAGGCCCTGTTATCCCTCCAAATAAGGCAATGGATTAATATTAAAGCAAATTAAGTGCTCTAAATCTTGCCACTTTTACTGAAATGTTTGTCCTATTAGTGAGACAGACGTGAAACAGAATACAGCAAAAAAAACCCCACAGACTTGAAAGCTGGAAATAGAGTTGAAAACGATGGGTTTAGATCATGGGAAAACTATCATGCATTGAATTTGTGTCCTCAGAGCTGTCAGCTCATCAGCATGGAAACAAACACCAGGCCTGGGGAAGGCAAACTTTCCAGATGTGCCTGACTTCGGGCAGCAACACTCCTGCAGCGCCAGCGCGGCTGGGCCCTGGCAGTGGCAGCAGTGCCCGACCCGCGCACAGCACGTCCTGCCATCACCGCGTCAGATGCTGCGGCCACACGGACCCCCAGCCCCCACGCACATTCCTCCCTCCTGCTCCGGCTTTACTCCCTGCTCCTCTGCTACTCAGCCCGATGCATGATCCAGCCTCATTTCTTATAGAGTGATTTTGTGTAAAGCTTTTGCCTCCAGACCTTCGGTTCCTCTCGGCTCCAGATTCCCAGCGCTCCCCCTCGGACCCTCTGTCGTCCCATTCTGCCCCTCCCCAGGGAGCTGCCAGTTCCAGGGCTGCACCCAGCCCTCCCTCCCTACCACCCTGCTCCCCCCAAGGTGCCCGGGTTTCAGATTTAAAAACAACCAAAGCCACCCATTAAATCCTGACACTGGGTTGATTGTAGGTAGGTATTTACAGCAGAATTCTGCTCCTAGCACAGTTATTTTTCATGGAGCCAAATGTTTCATCCCCTGCTCATCAGACGTGTGCCATGGTTCCGGGGGAGCAGAGCTGTGCCTATGTCACGGCAGGGAAGGGTTCAGAAGCTCACGGGCTTCTCTCCGCATTTGTGCTGACCCAACCCCAGCCAGGAACGTTCGAAACAACCACGCGTATTTAAAGAGAAACAAGGACTTGTCAGCCGCTGGAGCAGGGAAGCAGGCAGCTGACAGAAAATGCAGCACAGGATCAAGAGGCAGCTTTGAACATGGGAGAGCTCATTCCCGAGAACAGAGCAGCCCTCCAGCAGAGACTTGCAGGCAAATTCAAGCTGCTCATGTGCCGCTGCGGCAGGGAGCACGGGGACACCTTTGATCAGCCAGTGACTTAAGCTCCAACATGGGACACAGCACTGGAAGACCCTCAAAGCAAAAGCTGCAGGTGGCTGCTGGTTTGCAGCCAGAGCGGGACGGCTCCCCGGCCCTGGGGCTGTTCTCCAGCGGGCCAGGGCAGACCTGGGTCCTGGGGACGAGCAGAGACAGTCAGTTTTTCACTCATGTTAAGGACAGGGGTTTCCTGGAACCCTTCATATTCCATCAGCCTGTCAGTTTCCCAAGACAGACGAGAACCTTGTGCCCAACCAGCCCACCCACTCCCTGCACTCCGACAGCCCCCCGTATTGGAGGGTGATTCTGCTAAGCCATTCAGGGACCCCCGCTGACAGCGTCACTGAGTCACATCCCTTACAATAACTACTCAAATCTCTGGAGATTTATACAAAATGAACTTCAGCTGAAGATTTTTGTTATACAAAATGCAAGTTTGTGACAGACTAAGGTTTGAAGATTGCTGGTGATAACACACTGACTGCAAAGCAAGCTTAAAATAACACACCTAGTAACAGCTAGCATGAGTTCGCCACAGAATAAAGTTCTAAACCAGCAGGCGTCCCTACGGGGAAGAATACGGGTTCAGCCCGTCAACTGATCCCAGAAGTTACAATGGAGCCTTCCCTAACTTCTCCCCTCATTTGCTCACTTTTCATACTTTATAGTACAATCCCAGAACCCTGACCATGTGCCCTGGCCTCACAAAGAGCACCCCGCTTCCCAGAAGAAGCCTCAACCCTTCTCTTTCTGGCACCCAGCAGATGGGCAACACAGGCTTCAAAGAAGAGACTGGATTGTATTTGACTTCCATTATTCACAAACTACTTCTGCTTTGGGGGTGGGGGAGGAGGCAAATGCTTCCTCTGTCCTAATTCCAGAATCCAGACTGATGCGAGAAGAAAAATGCTAGTCCTAAAATTGTACACAGCAGCTCAAACAGAAGAAATTTGATTATTTCCTCAGGCACACAAAGTAGCAACTCAATAAAAATAAATATGCTAATGAATATATTTAGTCTTGGCCATTACATTTCATAAATATTTACTGTTCAGTATTCAGAGTCCAAATTTGCAAGAATCGTTTAACAACCAAAATAAGATGAAGTATTTTGTTCCACCGTGCCAGTATGGAATACAGTCATTTCCTAAGGACTGTGTTGCGGCTCTTCCACCACAAAGTATGGGCCAGCATCTCCCACAGCATAAACCTGTAGCACCACCCACGGAAGCAAAGGTTCGTGGATTTCACTGCTGGAGAGCCGGCGGTGGCCACAGGCTGTGGCTGGGCTGTTCAGCAGTATGCTTGTTTAGCTTCAGAGTAGGATGGCTGAGACCAATAAATATAGAAATAAGCAGGACCACAGCACTTAGGCATAGTATGAGGAAGAGTCCACTGAGAGTTTACGTGACGTTTCAGGAAATAAAGCACAACCCACCCTGAAAAATGCAGAGCCCATTGTTTTCCCTTAGGGCAATCAAATACCTGGTTTAAATCTTCACAAAGAACACATGCAGGCTTTCATGGGGCTATTTGTAAAGTGTGGTATTACCCTAACACAGTAAAGGGGATCAAAGACAGGTTGTGCTTATCTGAATTTTAAATGAAAAGTTTAAAATAAAACCATCCTGATGCGGTGTGTGTAACAGAAGGAAGAGAAGCGTATGAGAGATGCTCTTTGTCAAGATCTTTTGCGCTTGATCAATTCACCTCCAGGTTTCTTCTTCTTCTACTCAGAAGCAATACGAGAGAAATACTTTTAGCAAGAATTCAAATATATGCAAAACTTGTATTAAGGCATATCTTTACAGCAGAAAATAATCATGCTGGCAGGAGTATAATAACCAAATACTTCCAACACTGCCATCAGAACTGAAGTAATGCGTGACTCAAGCGGGGAACAGTAACCCTACTCGGCTGCTACCACTCAGCTTCATTTCTGTAGAAGGAATTAAGCTGTGAAATAAAGGTGTGCTTGCGCCTCCCTTGATAAGGCACAAAGCAACTGGTTGACTAGGCAAGGGTGTCTTCAGAGCAACAAGGGCTATTTTTGTTTTGTTGCTCTATGTTCCCTTACCAAAGTCTCAGTCTCTAGAGACTATAGCACCGATTCACAGGAAGATGCTGTTTCCTAGCTTGCAGTTGATCCTCCATGACTTTCATTATCAATGTTCCCTTAAGCAGTACGATTCCTTAATCTTTTGTAAAACATTTGCAGTCTGTGGTGGTCTTTTCTTCCAGCTGTGTATATTAAACGCTCTTTCCTCAATAAAAATGGTACCAGTAAAGTTCAGGCAATGGACCTGGAATTCCCATGGCAATGAAGATATGTGGTTCCGAGGAAACTCTATGCAAATACATTTTCTCCTGCAAAAGCAGAGAAAATAGCTTTTAGAAGAAATTTATTAGGAGGTAATCAATAGTCATTTCCTCTTGTTCTAACGCTAATTCAAGAGTCGACCAATTCTTCTCTCCACAGATAACCCCTGAAG
This sequence comes from Falco naumanni, assembly GCF_017639655.2. Lineage (NCBI taxonomy): Eukaryota > Metazoa > Chordata > Aves > Falconiformes > Falconidae > Falco > Falco naumanni. The sequence continues at coordinate 957,536 of NC_054061.1, forward strand.
ATACTACTTTTCAGTAAAGATTCTTAGATAGAACCAACATCTTATTTTACTAAGGCTATTACACTCATGGTAAATTAACAAAGACCAGAGGATGAAGTACAGGACGCGTAAGTAATTTTCATCAACATACTATTCAGTAACTCTGGAGTAGTATTGAATCTAATGCTGCAGTAGATCATTACTTTTCTCAAAAATTCCTCAAAAATTGCATGCTATTTATAATGGACAAAACCCCCACATTTATTTGTAGAACTACAAGGAGCACAATGTGCAATAGGTATCACAAACTCTCAACAATTTTTACAATCTGTAGATGCATGTTGCACTTACAGCTGCTCACTAAGAGCACGATCACCTACACTGCTCCTGAAGAAGTGTCTCCATTATTTTAATACCCTGGAAAAAAAGCAAAAAAATGCCAGTTTTGCACACAACTTAAGTATTTCATACATTAGAAAGGGCATCCCACAACATACCATTAAGCCTTAAAAGAAATTGCGTATTATGGTCCTGCACAAACTCAGTGCGGTTCTCCCCTCTGCCTGGGAAGCACAAGGAACATTACAGCAGAGGCTGCTCAGGGGAACCTAGAAAGGACCAAGGACCCTTAGCAGCTTGCAAGCTCTTCCAGGCCAAGACTGCACTTGATCAGGTCACACATTTCATTCCAGTTCTGTCACTGCTTCGCTTGCACCAAGCCACTACTCATCCCTGCACCTTGGTATATCCCTCTTTAAAATGGAAATACCATCACTCATGTTCTTTGCATGCAAGCAATTGGGAACGTGAGTATGAAAGTGCCCCATAAAAGCCCCATGATTATTTCTATAATGAAGGAATTCATGTTGGAATGAAGTAAAAAATGCCATCAGAGGACCAAGAAGGTGAATACTTCTTTCTCCAGGACTGATCTATGAAGGAAGGAGGAACTTCTAAACAATGAACTATTAATCAAAGCAAAATGCAGGTTGAATCTAGGGGGTTTGTTTGGCAGGGGGTTTGCTGCAGACAAGCAGCTCACCAGCCTGCAACCTGGGTGCTCACCAACCAGCAACGGCTGCATGGGTGCAAACCACGGAACTACCTACAGCAGGGCAGCCATCCAAAAACTGGGGGGAAGCTTTCAACCGAGTGCTTTTCCCACGTCAGGGCTACAGCCTGCTCCGCAGCCAGATGCTTTACTATTCTGCAATTAATTTAGGTTCAAGGTTCAGTACAAAGTGAGAGAGAAGCAGCTTCCTATTCGGCAAAAAGCAAAACCCACTCACTCACTCTAGGTAAGAAAATGCACAACATCCCCCCCTCGCCCACTTTTTGGCTCTGTCTGTGTACTGAAACTGTAGTGATTTGCCAACCCTGCCTCTAATGTTTGGTGAGATCATGTGGACTGAAGCAAGCTCTGAGCTTAGCTATAACCTGTGTGGGGCTAAGGTTTACCCTAGTAGGCTCTCTGTTTGTCAAGATAAAAGAAAAAGGATTTCTCTGTTTGAGTCACTGTGAGAGGAGGTAAAAAAAGGCAACGTTAACAAATAGGTCAAGAGAATTTCTCTTCACATCTCTACAAAACCAAAATGGACGAGGTATTTTATACCTATAAAAAACGGTTCATCTTCCATGCCTATTCTTTGTAGAAGGCAATAAGCTGGCTACCTTAGTCTATCAGCCTAAATTGGACATGCCACTGTTTACAGAACGAAGCACTAATCGCCGTAAGTGAAGACTCGGAGGTTTGCCTAGGGAATTTAAAAATGTTACTTATTGAATCAATTATGTTCACAGTGTGACAACTGCTTTTTCTTTTATTTCTCTTCATAGCGCTGCAGACTTTTAGGCAATATGGTGTTGAGGAAGAAAAGGGGACTGAGAGGGGACTCGATTAAATGAATAAAATATGAAAGGGCAGGCACAAGTCATTACCCAGTATCTTTTCAGCTAGGAACAACTAAATCAAAGCCTAATCAATATATTCCTTTCAACTAAAGTTCAAACACTTAAGTCTCAGCCCCAGGAGATCAAGCTTAAAGGAGCTAAATTTACACTGCTTAGAGTGCAATGATGCACTTGAAATGCAGAACAAACATTGCCTACTCACTGCACTCTGCACCTCTACAGCTGCAGCTTAAAAGCTTCTCTGATGGACAAGACACAGAATAGTTTTATTTTCAGAGGTGGAAGTGCTCTGCTAGTGTAAGAGCTCTCCTGCCGTAAAGTGTCTACATACAGCCCTTATCAGTGCAATACCCCAAGGCACTCGAAGGGGCGGGAGCCCAGCAGATCCCAGTCCAGCAACAGCTATGGGCAACTCCTCCAGCAAGTGCCACTTTGTCCCCACAGCCAGTACGTGGAAACCACACCGACCCAGCAGTGGGGTGACAGGGCAATGAGGGAAATGAGAAATGGCAGTCTAAGGACTTTCCAGCACTACAGACTTGTTGAGCAGCCTACATTTGCATCTGGAGTAGCTGCCAGGAGCCAGACTGGACTGCCAGCTGACAGGGACAGTCAGAACATATCACATCTGTAGCAACTCCACAGCTTTACCAAACACTGTAAGTTTTAAAGAAGAGGTTAAGTGATGTACAGGAAAAAGATAAATGGCCTGTTTGAATGTGATGAAGGCAATGCCTATTGCAGTGCACACCCCATTTCTGTTGCCAGCACAAAAGCGGGGTAGCATTTTAACAGACTAGCAGAAGATTTTATGCTGTCTCTGAAAAGAGCACCTAAGACCTTTCAATCTTTTTCTTACCACGACAAAACATTTTTCAGTTAAATATTTGTTATTTGAGCTCAGTGCCACCATTTAACAAACACTACATCATGGCTTTTAACTTCCATCTCCTTATATATTCAAGTTAAGCAAAAAAATAAGAAACCAACATGTGAAAATGACAGAAATGTTGCAACATTTAAGAGGCAACAGTAAAACACCTACCAACATAACAAAAGTTTCCCGCTACAAACGCTCCTTTATTGTGTGGCCTTAAAATCACTCATAACTTCGTCATCTGTACTGCTTCACACTGCCAGAGATCATTGTAACTTAGACAGGTACAAACTAATTAGGCCACTCTTTAAACAAATTTTAAAAACTCAAACACACAAAGGCTGACTTCAGGGGCTACCACTACCCCCTGGGCTGGAAACTTCTTGCAGACAAGGGAGCATCGTTTCACCTCTCTGAAGGAAGCCAGGCTCTCACCATCAGACCCAGCACAGGCTGCGCTGGTAGCTGGCATTTACCAGCATATCTGCTCAGACTTCTGAATTATTCAGGAGCAGAGTTTTATTGGCAATAATGTGAGTGCACATCATGCATTAATACCTTTTCTGAACAGGTAAGAAAAAAAATAACCATAAATGCTGTAATTTTTTCACTCAAATGCACTACAACTTCTATACAAACAAAAGCAGGGCAGAAAGATTTTCTCTCCTACATTTTTGTTCAGAGTTGGAATAAAGTAAGGGAAACATGACAAGTATGAGGAGCCATAAAATGTCACTGTCGTTCTGCTAGGCATTAAAAAAAACCCTACCCACAGAATAGGCTCATATCTCAGTTACAAAAATAATGATTCAAAAGAGAAGTGCCTTTGGTATCCATGAATAGTAACTTTCCCTCCCTTTCTACAAAATAAAGATACTTAATATTGACTGCGTGAATACATGAGCATTATTGTTGTCAAACAGATTTTAATATCCATTCAGTATTTCCTCCTGCTCTTCATGTAGCTCATCCCCTACTCCATTTCCTCTGCCTCCTCACGTTGCTGCCTCCCACTGATTCCTTACTCCCTTATCTCATCTGAGCCTGTCCAAACAGATGGATGGAGGAGTGCACTGCTGTCAGGATAGAGGAGATAAAGCAGGAATCATGGTTTGGCTTTGAAAGTAACATCCTTACCTATTCCAACCAATTATACCAGGTGCAGAGCCTTTTTGGTCAGGCCGTTAGGAATGATGGAGATCAGGTACTGGAAGTAGTAAATGGAAGCCTAGACAGCATTTATCAAGCATTGTCATACATGCAATATATACATTTTAAAACTTTAAATATTGTCTTTGTATTGCCATTTATTACATTTGGGTATAATGTGCCTCAGAACTACTCTTATGGCCAAGCCACCAAAGGAACCCTGTCTAAGAGCTTAGAAGAAATGAGATGCCTAGATACAGCTTCTGCCTTAGGGAGACAGATGTTTTGGAGGTGGGGGGAAAAACCAGGCAAGACCACACATTTATACCAGATCTGGTGCGCTTGTATTTTTCTTTGTCACAGTTCTGCAGACACAGCCAAAATTGCTAAAGGCTTTCTAATGCAGCACTGTAGAGATACTGCGAGCTAGTCTGCTCTACCCGCTCGCTCCACGCTGCCACAAGCCAGCAAGATGTGTCCCATTGCTCACAGTCACTGCTTACATTAGCATAGCTCACGATTTCTGGGTTTTTTCTTTCAAAGCCTCAACAAAAGTATCTTACAGTTATCAAGAATAATCAAATATATTTCTACCTACAGCTCTTGGGACACAGGTTCCAAAATCAGGTTTTCAAGCACAAATGAGAGGTGGGGACTGTCAGCCCCTAGGCTGGCAGAGAGGAGACAGTCCCGAGGGACTGCGGGTGGGGTGCTGCCCAGGCTCCCACTGACTTCAGTGCAAGAAAAGGCAGGACACTGCTAAGGCCACTTCAAAACAAAACAAAACAAAACCAAAAAAGCCCCAAAACCAAAAACCCCACCTTCAAGAGTATTAACCTCTTGGTCCCTGTGAATAATTAAAGAATGGCATAAGGTATGATCTGAACCGTGGACATCTAAGTTCATGTGAAAAACAAAATTTTTCAATTAGATAACTAAAAAATGATAAATAATGGTAAATCTAAATTCATTATAGTCTTGCAGTACGTAAGATTCATGAGCGCAGCCATGAAAATGCCATGGCCATGTTTTCAGGCACATACACATGCTTTCATTCACCTGAAACAAGATATAAACTGGAGGGAGGGGAAAAGAAAGAAAGAAAGAAACAAAAAAAAACCAAAACAAAAAGAAAAAAGGCAAAACCCCTCTCAGTTTCTCATTAGAAAAGTTTAGTGAAATGTTCCTTCCTTCTCCTTCTTGCTCCCTTTTCAGCAGATGTAAATTTTAAACAGTCTGCACAGCACAACCTGAACCCCCAAATCTCTTCAAAGTATAAACTCGCAGAGAACAAGAATTCCACAAAACTTCATTTCCCAATGAACGAATGCTTCAGGAGACATGGCTCTTAAACCTAGTTTATCAATATGACATGACTCCCCGAAATGAAAAGCCTTTGAACACCACCTCCCTTGGGATGCTCTGCTGGATAGCTTTTATCCTCTTCCATAATTCTTACTGAAAGACAGAACTATTGAAGTATACAGAACTGCTACAGGGAGATTGACTGTGGCTATTGTAAATACATCAAGCTGCCAAAAAAAAAAACCCTGACATTACTGGAGAAAAATGTGTGACATGATACAAATTCATGTTGACTACTTTTGACTATTTCAGTATAAAGGTGCTATAGAACGGCAAATTATTACTACAGTATTAGCTGGTACAATGAGGCATTAGGAAGAAGAACTGTTCCAGTGCCTGGGGGAAATCAGGAATAAGAATGAATTACAGAAACTGATACAGTCATATACGCCATGTTTTAAGATGTATCTGAAATAAAACTATTACCATAATAAAACTAAATCCATTTTTATTCTGCTTATTCTCTGTAGACAAAATATCAAATATTCTTTCAACAATTAAAAGATACAAAGAATCCAGACTCAATTTAATTTTGAACCCAAGATGATCTGGTGATTCAAAAAATACAGAATATAACTCAGAGAGGAAATTCAAGCAAAAAAATTACTTACCTTCTTCACAGCCTGTTTTAAAAATGATTGAGCGAAAGCTTCCAACACACAGTTGAGCAAACCTGCCCCCGTGACTGATATTTGGCCTTTTTGTGTGAAGTCTGTCCTAAGAAACAGGAACAGAACATCCTTTTATTTTTCTGTCTACTTAGTAAACACTAAGCGTATGTTAGAAAGTTAGTCTTTGATACCCAAGTAGAGGATTAATCTCTTACATTCACATATTTTGTATGACAATCTCAAAGGCAAACACACAGCAGACCAGTGGCATAACAAGATGCTTGTGACGAGTATCTCCCGCCGCCAGCACTGCTGAAGGTCCAGCTGGACTCTGCTCCAGGGAGGACACAAGACACACGTTTACTGGAGAAACCCAAAGAGCAGCAACACAGAGAGAGGTCTGAAGGAGACACAACAGCTGTCCCCAGAATCATGAAAGCCAACGGCAGACACAGGAAAATACACCTCTACAATTTTATAGAGTCCTCAGGACATCATTCCACCCAAGCAGAGGTGGTGATACCAGTGAGGAGAGGACCCCCCAGTCCCATCCCGGCAGCACGCAGGCGAACCCACCATCACTGATGCCCTCGGTGTGCCACTAACATCTTTAATTTCTGTCAATGCAATTCAGTAAAAATGCAGACACATGGAGTTGCAGTGAAGGAGCAGGAGAACATGAGAAGTTTGCCCCAACCACAGAATGGATGTCAGCACTAAAAATCCACCACTGAACTCAGCGGCTTTGGTTGGAATTTATTTATTCATTTTGCAGTTTCACCATTGAGCCTCTTTCTTTTTTGTCCCCTACAAGGAAAATATTGATCTCTAATTGATTTCTGTAGCACGCAGCTAGCAATGCCGCATCATTACAACACAGTCACAGGGAGAAGTCTATTAATGAGATCCAGCTACTAAATTATTGACTAGTTAAGTACAGCAAATTTGGTCTAATTGTTTTCATGATGGGGGTTTAATTAAAGTGTCTTTAGTATAAAAAATCTAGCAATATTCTTGCTCCAATAGTGTCAGGGAGAGTTTCCAAAGCCTGCATGGCTTTCAAAATTAAATTAAAAGTTACATCCAACGCAAGGCTCTTCAAAAGAGGGAGCTTTTGTACGGAAGATCTTTTTAATTCCCATCTCCAGCTGACAAGCACTGCTCATGCATCACGTGCCTCTCTCCACGTCAAGGAGGCATCTCACCCTGCGCCCACCGCACTGCGAGAGACTGTGGCTCCCTTGGGCTCTCTGAAATGAGGGAAAGTGCTGGGCAATAAAGGGAATCTGATGGCAATTGAGGGATATAACATGAAAAAGCACCAAAATGCTCCTGGCAGGGAGGGGGAAAGCAGTCAAACCAAAACACGCAGGGATGGCAAACAGCACCAGAGACAAAATTCAAGCTACACAGGGATTCTCCACTGTGGAAAACCAGATATAATGTGTCCCGACACATGGAAATTTGCCAGTACACAACTTCAGCGTAAATCCAGGCAGCTACAAGGGAGTTTTGCCACTGACTTTCCCTTTCAGTTTGGCACTGTGCACCAGACAACTCTTCCCAGAGCCCTCCCCGTCAATACGGACACTGCCCATCTCAGCTGGGTGGGAAGCAAGCTCATACCTAATTTATGTAATACACACTTTTAGGGTAAGTGCAAATGAATCACTCTAGGAATTTCCCTAACGCAAACACATATGCGTGCAAGCAGAGGGGAACAGCCGACAAGATTCAGACGGGTTTGATATACCAGCAGTGAAAGCCGTGAGCCCCAGAGCCCTCTGGAGCTGCATTGCAGGGCAGTGCTGGCGAACACTGGGCAGTGCCAGCAAACCAGCCCCCAACCCTCTGCAGGCAAACACTGCTCCGGGCTGGACCTGCCCTACCTGCAGCACAGCCTCGCCTGCAGGGACTAACTGGCTTTCTTTGGACTTCAGGCATCAAAAGGAGATGCTTGTCTGTAGCAGCAATTAAATCACAGAAACCAAATAAAGAGTGTCACAAAGAAGTTCAGCCAAGAGGGTAACAGGTGCTTTCTGGCCTCTGAATATCCGGATATGCCCCATCGTGCCTTTTTCAATGGTTTATAATTTATTTACAGTAATGTCTGTTTGCTACTAGATCTTTTCAGACTTTTATATACTCTTACTTGGAAGCACCCACAATAATTCACTTTGCAAGAATATGCAGCACTTGGCATCACTGCATTCACATTTATCTAGAACAAAATAACCACCTAATGCTAAAAGGAAGAACTGTTTGGGACTAAGCAAGCATCACTTCAATTGCCCCAGTTCTATTAGGGACACCAGGAATGTCACAGTCTCCCTTCCCTGACTTGCAGCTCTCTAGCTGAAAATAATAAATGATGTAACTGCCAATCTCAAACTGGGTGAACTAATTCACGTCCTCTGGAAGAGGTTCTCCTAGGCGCCTAGGGACTGGATTCATAGTTTGATTTTCTACAGCATATTGGTCTACAAAGTAGCTGAGCTGAAGTCAGCACAGACAGTTGTAACTTCATCTGACAAGGGCAGAAATATTCTAGATTCCCATCAACATCATCCCACCACAGGTGGGACCAGGCTGCAGCTCTCCAAAGCAGCAGCTCCGTAATAACCCCACTGCAAGAGACCTCCTTGCAGAGGCACAGATCAGGGCAGTGGGTGCCATGGCTGTAACGCACCCAGGGAACACCCACAAAGCAGCCTGCAGCCAGCACCCCAACAACCCCCCAAGCCACCAGCTCCCTGCTGGGTTGGGAACAGGCAATGCCTGGCACAGAGCCCATCACACACCCTTCTAGCGACCTAAAGAGTTTCACAAGGTCGCTATTGAAATCTGCCCAGCCGTGCACAGTAGGGGAGAACAACAAGTTTCTCTCTGTACTCAGGCTACTATCACTCTCATAACACTGTTCTCTTTTTAGGGGCATAATATACAATTTTCCCACTAATCAGGATCACTTGAGTCTCCTCACTGTGTGTTTTCTTATTTCTCTCCACTACAACAGTATGCTGCTAATGTTATGCCCTTTACGTAATTCCTTCGCCTATTAAAATGTAAATGTCACCGTATGTACACTACATGCAGCTGAAATTTCACACCCGTTTTGGCAGCCAGCATTTGTTAGATCCGATTGCCTTCATAAGAACCCTGAAGAGGTGACAGTGGTGCGCAGAGGCATGCCCAGGTATCCTTGACCCTACCCAGCCAGGGCAGCATGGCTGAGGGCTGCAGGCTCCTGCAGCCAAGTATTGCCGCTGCTGACCTGCACCGGCACCCACCGCACCTCCAGAGGCACCGGCAGCCCGGCAGGTGCTGCACACCTGCGTGAGCGAACCTGCTGAGGCTGCCATCACACCCTGGCAGCCCAGTACGCCTCTGCCTTCCCCATTGCCAGTGTGCTTCAAGGTAAGAGTGAGCAGCGGTGATGCCAAACTCGCACAACTCCCCTGCACAAGCCTGCAGGAGCAGACACAGCATGCTAAGGACAGCATCTCTCCTAAACTGGAACTGAAAAGCCTTGAAAATAGGGTGTGAGTGACCGACCAGCTGCAGTAAATCAGTTTCTACACCAACAGGACCAACATCTACAGCTGCAATGCAAGTCTGATGCAGAAGAAGCCTCAGTAAGGACAGAGGGTCCCAGCAAACTTTTGAAACAAAACATTTTTAAAAGCCAGAGGAACATGTCCTCAAACAGCAACGTCCCAGCATGGGGCTTTCAAAAATGCCTCAGCCACAAGGAATTTAATTTCATCTGAAGTTGGTGGGGTTCTTCCTTAACACCCTTAGAGCTTTCCAAAGTCACATGGACCTTGCTGGACATCCCTGCCACACTTCCCAGAGAACATCACAAGGCAAAAGTAACAACAAATTACAAGAGACACTAGAACAAAGTAAGAATTAATGGGGTTGACATCAGCTGGAAATAAATCTTTTTTTAAAGACAGTCACATTATCACATACCTGCTCATTTCAATGCTATGGAAATTAGAAATTCCACTCTGATCCTGCTGTAAACGTGCATAAAGACATTTCTAGGCTCCACTCTGTACAAACACAAGTTTGTGCTCTCCCAGGCAAAGTCCCACAGCAGCTCACATCTCTGGGTCACAGCAGGCCAAACACCGGAGAAAGAAAATTGTTTGGGAACAAGTATGTTCCATGCCAACGGTGGGCAAGCAGGAGGGAGCTGGTAATTTTTAAACTGCTGTCCAAGCATCTGTTGGTAGATGCAAGAGCAAAACGAACACTCTGGCTACACCTGCTGTGCAGGAACAGCAGGGCAGCCTTCTGTAACTGCAAAGCAGCACATAGAAAATTAATTTCCAGCGATTATTTGTGCTCTGGCCAGAGCCTAAGCTTACGTCTGAACAAGCCAGAGGAAAGCTACAGGACAACTACAGCTGCTGCTTCAAATGCATTCAAGACATACGAAAGAAATTGTTATTCAGACCCCTCTCATTGCAAAAGGCAACAGAAAACCCATCTGCAGGGCTTCGGGCCTGCAGCAGCAGCCCAGAGCCAGCACAGGGATGCTGCTGTACCCAGAGGCCAGTACTCACCAGTTTGGATTCTCCAAGCTCTCTCTGAAGACAGACTCCTCGCTGAGAGATGCATACTGTGTCCACGTAAGGCAATGAGTTTTCATAGTCATATTTCTTTTCCGCATATTAAGCCAAGATTCCTCTTCCAAGTAGATGTCGGGCACTTTTAAGACACCGACCTGGGAAACAGAAGAATGACAGCTTTTTAAGAAAAAAAGGTAGAAACACTTCTCAGTACTTTTAAAGTGTTGCTAGCCTCATAGGGTAAGACTGAGGATTCAGCAGGAGGGCACAACAGCTGTGGTTAGCCCAAATAAGAACACTCAAATTGTTCAGAAGCTACTGAAGGCCATGTAAACGCCCCAAAATTTAGGGAAGCGGCTCAGTCCCCAGCCAGACTTCCAAGACCACTGCAGGCCAACTTACCAGCATCACTTCATGCTTCCTGTCTTGCTGATGACAACTAACTTATGACAAAGAAGGATAAGAGAAGCCACTTCCAAACCGTTAAATGCAAGGGAGCCAAACCCACCAGCTAAACCATGAGGGCAGGAGAAGAGCTTGCACCTCTGCCCTGCTCCAGCTCCTTTCTCCCAGGAGGCCTCCTCCTCCTCCAAGAGCCCACTCTCAAACTGAGTGACCTTGATCTAATAAGCGTGGGCTAGAGAAAGGATAAAAATCTCACCATCGCTTTATTTACATTCTGCCTGTATAGGACAATGATATGTTCTCCTTGGCAGGTGAGGCTTGGAAGAGACAAACACATGTTTAGAGGCAAAAACATACAGAGTTGTCAGCACCAGAAAAAGAGTACATGCACACGTTTAAGCATGCAGACAGTGAAATACTAGTTGTTTAATCATGCATGAATGTAAATGTACTTTTCTGTATACAGACTATCTGCTGCAAGATACTCTGAAAAAAACCCAAAGAATAAATTAAGGCAAATTCTCCTCCCATAACAAACTGTGAAGAAAGGGCTGTCACTAAAAGAGACACTAAGGGATTGCACAACCCAGGTTCTAATGTTTTCTACAGCCTTGTCTTATCTTCTTCATTGGAACCCTACGATGCCGTATTTAACTTGCAACATGCTATAGGCACATTAAGTATTATTTCATTCCCTCTGAATTCACTTACAGAATAGTCTTGTGAGAGATTACAACCCAACATGTTCAGAAGCCATGGATCAGACATCCAAAACACCTGAGCTCATCTTAGAATTACCTAGTTTTTATTACTAGCTGCCACCCTTTTGCCGAGATCCACGAGACTGAGCTTTTGTAAAAATACCATCTACCACACAAAAATCGTAATGACAGCAATATGATCATTATATTGGGATGGGGGGAATGGCTGTACTTTCACCGTGGCCCAGGTAAGCTTTTAAAGCAGCTTTACTTTTTCCAGGTACAGAAGTTGAAAGCCCATCTGCATGTAAAACAACCACCACCACCAGTTACACCTTAGTCTGCTCAAGGCCACAGTTTTGTCCATTCAAGTATAGAATCGGTTCCTAGAGGGTTTTTTTCTCTTAACTTATCTTTTAAAGTAACTCTTCTAATTAAAAAAAAAAAAAAAAAAAAGAAATCATTTGGAAATGTGATTCTTTTAAACAAGATAAAACACCGTGAAGCATTAAGGTTTTACAACTTGACTAAATTTCTCTAAATAGTTACCTTTCTTAAAATTTCAGGAATTACATTCTGGCATGTTGCAATTCTCCTCCGGTAAATAATCCCTGTAGACAAATCTGATTATAAAAGAAAATCAGAAAGGAAGAGTTGCAGCAGCTAGTATTACCATTTTTTAACAAAAGCAAAGTAGTTGAAAGACTTCACATCAGAGCAAATGTGCAAACAGAAATGCTGGCAAATTAACAGAGCGCTGGGGGAGGGGGTCATTTTCTTTGGGGGTTGGGTTTTTTTGTTTTTTAAGTATAACCCAGTACTGCTCCTGCTTTGCCAGACAGAGGGCTCTAAGTAAGACTGCTATGGGCATTCTATGCTCTGCCTGAGGAGGAAGGCACCTGTATCCATCACTGTAACCCAGACTCCCCTATTCCAGCACACAGTACTAACATTTTACTGGCATTTATACTGGTGCTCCTGGGTAGCAAAGCACACTGCAGGCAGTGCCAGGCTGCATGGGAGCGTGCAGCCACCAGACCAACGTACAGGCTTAGGCTTTAATTTATTTCTGTCCCCACCCCAATTTATATTCTCAGGTTCATTCTCTGGGCAAACACACTGTGCACAACTTTTACAGAACAGTCCTGTCTCATCACACATTCAGTTTTGTATTGAGTTGGACCCAGTGACAAGGACAAAACTATCTATTAGGAAACAAATTACAGTTATTTAGTACCTCCAAAAAAATGGTTGGCTTTTAGAATCACTTTGCCTTTTAATATTTAATGACCCAGATCAAGAACAGAACGCTACTGAACAAGAAGCCAACTGGCAGGCGGCCCAGGTTAAAGACTTCTCTGGGATAAAAAGAGTACCTTCTCGAATAGTTGCATTTGGTGGGATCTGTGAAATGAAAACTTCATGGGGTTTGGTTTTCAGAATTCTTAACAAACACCACATTAATAATATGAAGCACCTTCATGCAACATGGAATAGAAAAGCATTCTCTGGAAAGAGTGGTTTACTGCATTTGAAGAAAACAGCAACAGCAGCACTAATGCTCAGCTTTCTTGAATCCCAGGGCAACCTCACTAACAACTTGGTTAGAGAGCATAAACCTGGAATTAAGAACCATCATTAAACCTGAGCTGCAAGACAGAACACATCTCTAAATGTATGATAAAGAATTTAGGGACTAAAACTTCACAGAACCATAGAATGGTTTGGGTTGGAAGGCACCTTAAATATCACCCAGTTCCAACTCCCTGCAATGGGCAGGGACACCTCCCACTAGACCAGGCTGCTCTGAGCTACATCAACTCCATCAAAACTTTAATTCCAAAGCGTCTGGGACTAAAAGTTTAAAGTCTACAAGTTATTTCATCCCAAACAGGTATTTGATCAGAGTTCCCATATTAGGAAGAAAGGTTGTTATTTCCACACAAAGTCCTATAGTACTTGTTTCCCACGTGGCTGCACAACTGTTTAACACACCCTCCCACAGGCACGTTACTTTAAGTTCCTAATTGCAAGCAATTCCTGCAAGCTCAGCAACTGGAAAACAAAAGGCCATGTGGTACCAGCAGACCTGATCTGACAACTGTGCTCCAGCCCAAGCAGATTTATTTTCCTGTCAATATGATTGGGAAACAGTAACTTCTGATTTTCAGTGTTTCAGGAATTCTGACTGATGAAGCAAGAGACTGATGATGTGTGATGGCTTTCTGAGCATCAGCATCCTACAAGGCCACCACGTGAGTGTGATTCCTGGAACTACCTCCTCATCCAGGAGGTGAAACAGCAAGAGATCCCTCCGAAGGCAGGGATCATGAAAGCCAAGTAGCACAATGCCTGCAGAGCGCCTGAGGCTCGATCCATACAACTCACTGTGCTTCCTTCCAGGGGCCTTACATCTGATCTGTGGAGCACTGCAGATGGAAATCATCACAGAAACACCAAGGAACCATAACACAAAAGAACATCTGCACAGAAACAGGCACAACATGTCTGACGGCCCCGGAATAAGCTGAAAATTCAAATACTTAATGCAGTTAAACCCCACACTTTGGGGTGGGGAGTGGACTATATTTTCTTCGTTTTGCTTACACAATGTCCAGCACACAGAATCCCAGGCATGTCTGCAGCGCACGGCTTCTAATGAAATAGAAGTATTTCATAATTAATTTTAAAGGTTATGAAAAATTTTAACTAGCTCTGTAAAAATATTCAGGCAGCTTACCTGTTTTCTCTTCCACTGTTTCTACAGCTGTGATGTGTTTCTCCATGGGACTGGGATACTGGGATAAAAATGCATAGGATGAAGATTACCACTTCTCATACAGGTAAAAGAAAATCACTAGCTGTCACTTGTCAAGTCAGAAGCACTTGCATAGCTTCTCTCAATGGGTACGAGCCGAGATGCCTGATATTAACAATCTGCAGTCTCTATTCAGGTTAGCGGAGAGGAAGAATTTAGTAAGATTAGCTTAGTAAGTAAGGATAGAAAATGAACAGAAAACCCACAATCCTGCTATGAGAAAAACTGCTTGAAGGGGGAGATGCTAGCTTTTCCTGCAGCATACAGGCACCTTCCACACACCCTCTGTAGCACAGAAACAAAGACACAAGCTCTTGACCCATATATCACGTTTTTCAAACGAGGGCTACGCAGAGCTTTCAGCAGCGTGGCAGCTCCACGGGCCAAAGCCCCTGCACTGTGTCCACAGGGAGCCATGGCATCCTGAGTTTCTGCAGCAAGCTCATGCCTTGCCACTGTCGCTAAGCGCATTCAGCCACACAACCTATTTCCTCGAGCAAAAAGCTGGAACGGTACAGTGCAGTGTCACCTGAATGCAGACTCTGGTATGTAACATTTTACTGTCCTGCAAAAGCTGCTGTAAGATTGCAAGGGCAGGACGTCACTTCAGACTGCTGTGTGGGTCCACCCCGGCAGCAGGGCATGCTCTTCTGCTCAGGGGCTGGGGTGCAGGCTGGGGTGCACCAAGGATAAATGATTGCTACTGCCTGTTCCTGCTCAAGGCAGCCTCATTTTCCTTCGGCCATACAGACGAATCACTTCAAGGCTGGAAGAAAGAGATTCTCATTCCAAGACCCCCACTGAAAAGGAATTATGCCAAAATTATACAGGTTGCCTGTAGGGCAACATCCTATATAAGAAACATAAGCACAAGAACAGGACTTCTAAGGATTAATAGTCTAGTTAGGAACTTAGAAAACTCCTCTGGCTAGAAACCAGACACAGAAGGCTACAAGTACCTTACTCTCCATTGCAAAAAGTCATCAACATTCACTGAATAATGAACTCCAAATTGTGAAGCACAAGATAATGTATTGATCTCAAGTAATACTCAACAGTTACTGTAACCTCCACGCTAATAAAATGCCAGACTGAAGAAATACTGACCACCAGACTGACATAAAACAAAATACGAAGCTTTAGGAAGGGTGGGGGAATTGCATCCTAAGGCTAACTCAGTTACATAATGCAATTATGGTGTGCAATAATAGGTGCTTCAAAATTCTGATATAAAAGAAATCTCAGGTTCCAAGCTAAAAATGTCAACAATTCCAGAATAGGCTGTTCTATAACCCAGCTCTACTACTTCTTGCTGCAGAAAGTAAGTTGATTTAAAAAGCACAAGGTTTTCAAGTCCTGTTCTATGCAGAATTCGGAGGCTTCTCCACAGTGTGCTGCTTTCAAATGGCAGGAGTGGCATAATTACATTATCAATGTAACTTACACTCTGTAAGGCCCAATCGTGTGAAACAAAGAGCCATTTACATAAATCTTTCGCTAAATAGCAGGCTCTATTACCCCAGTATTTAAACAGAAATAGACTCAATTTTCTATACTGCACAGTAAAAGAAATAACATTACTAGTCTATAAGCAGATGTAACAGCTAAGAGAGTCTAACAGCCACAAAAATAGTGTTTCCAGCCAGCCACGGCCTCCCTGCAAGGTTTCCATTCCCTGGGGACACCAAAGCTAACAGCACTACAGAACAGAGCTCGCAGCCTGGCTGGTATTTCAGCCTGCAGTAACCCAACTCCGAACGCCGCTGCCCAGCACCAGAGGCACAGGACTCCCAGCCCTGTCCAAAGGGCTCCCACCAGCCCAAGGGCTTCAGCACTGCCCTGTCCTTGCCCAAGTGTGCAAATGCACATTGCCCTGCATCACCTCTCCTGCTAAGCAAGGGCACGGGGCAGGCACTGCTGTCCCTGCCAGCAGTCACATGTAACACCGGCTCCAGCATCCTCATCCCTACCATCCCCAAATCCCCAACCGTGTCAGGCCGCAGGACTGAGCAAGCACTTCCAAAATTCAAAACTGCCAGAAGAGAGGTGGCTACTACTGTGCTGCTAACCCGGGTTGGCCCCAACAACGGCAGCTTCCCACCACGCTGCCGAGCACACAACTGCTGGCCATGCTCCGCAGGGCACGCCTGCACCAGGAGAGCGGGCTCAGGGTGCTGGGACAGGGACGGGCTGCCCACCCGCTCTCGCCACACGTCCCTGGGAGCAATCAGGGCACACCTACTGTCCCACAGCCCGCACCTGCAAACCAGCACCGGAGAGGGTGCCAGGAGCACCCGGCTACAAGCTGAGAGGATGGCCAGCAACTGCTGGGCAGAATCCGGCCAGGGTGTCGTAGGGCAGCTCTCCTGCCTGCTGTTAGGGCAGCTCTCCTGCCTGCTGTTAGGGCAGCTCTCCTGCCTGCTGTTAGGGCAGCAGGGCAGACAGGCCAACGAGCCTAAACCTCTTCACCGCTTGAGCAGAAACACCCAAGGCGGCTCCGCATCGCCGGCGGCACCGGGCGAGGAGGGAATGCCATCTCGTGGTGCTGCCTGCAAGCGCATGGCACGGGCAGCGTGCGGGCAGCGGTGCGGGCAGCGGCAGGGGCTCCGCCTGCCCCCCAGCTGAGGGGGTGCCCCTCGGCCCCAGCCCCCAGCCTGGCGTGTGCCAAGCTGCAGAAGGGTCCCACCCCAGGGGACCAACACGACCCTCTTGTTGTTCTGGAAAGGCACAGGTGGAGGAAAGCCACGGGCCCTGACCATCGCATAGAGGAGCACATCTTACCCCTCCGCCTGCTTAGGTACAACCTTCACACCTTGCCTTCGACCTTCACACCTTGCCTTCGACCTTCACACCTTGCCTTCATCAAACGCATCCCTGGCTGCAGCCGACCTGGCTCCTGTATCTCAGACTGCACCTGGGGAAGTTAAGTGCCGAACACTGTAACACAAAATGCTCTGCTTCTATGAAAAAGGAAGGTATCCAGGCGAAGTGCACATATTTTGAAAAAACTGAATAATTCCAATGAGTTCCTGTAGTAAATTTCTTTCCAGACTGATTTGCCCATCTTAAAGACATTCCTCCTCCATCACACTAAGAGGACCTCAAGCAAATCAGTGACAGCAGAAGCCACAAAGCTGACTTTGCCTTTAAGCTATCCATAGCTTTGAGATGACTTTTTTCTATCCTAGCTGCCAGTCATGAGTGTTTCCTGAAGATATCAGAGCCCATTTTACACATGTGGCGTGGCAAGCATGGTGCCAGCAGACAGCAGTTTGGAAGCACGAAGACCTCCGTACCCAGAAAGCCCTCAGCCCCGCAGCACGGAGGTACCCGAGCGGGTACAGGGTTATCCCGCAACTCACCCCAACAGGAACTGACGTACTTCATTCTCCACTTGCAAAAACCTGGCAATTAAAATTAAAGAATTCTTGTGCTCTCATTCGTTCTTGCTGCAAACATATTGACTGTTTTCTACAAATAACAACAGAACTAATTGCATATAGTCATTATTCTGAATCCAAGGAATTAAGAACTGCACATACCTTTCCAAACGAGAACATGTACGCTCATTTATCAAAAGCAGCAGTTCCTAACCACAGCAATGTTTCTTAGAAGTTATTTGAGGGAAATAGCAGGCCTCTAAAAGCAGCAGAGTGTTTAGCAGCAGAGAGGAATCACTGCAGGTTATGCATAATGATTTGTATAAAAATGACGTATTTCAAAGCAATGAAGGGATGGTTTTCCATGCAAGATCAAATGGAGCCCACATAAATCAAAATCACAGCCTCAAAGTCTTGCGAAAAATAATAATATTTGAATTCAAAAATATTCTGATTCTTTCTTTTTTAACTGCAAGGAAATGAAGCAGTGACACTGCAAAATCAGCTAAACCTTTCCAGATTCCTCCACTTTGTTATTGGTTTGGAAAAGTGGTAATAGTGAATAAATGTAAATAAATAAATAAAAAAGTCTAGCAAACCTACTGCACGGATTACCTGCTGTGATACAGATCAATAAATACAAAAGCCTTTCAGATACACTTATTTCAAATACAAATCAATTTGTCATGTTTGATTTACAGTTCACAGGCTCACTTTAAAACATCACCTGTGCTAACCTAAAGGCCACCCCAGCAGAACCTGCTGCCCATTCTAGCAGGCTCAGCCCCCTGGCACGGGACGACACTCCCCTTGGCTCCATACGCCACAAATGCCCAACAAGCCTGGCTTTCTGCAGCTCTGCCTGGGGACTGGCCACACGAGCCCAGGCACATCAGGCAGGTATGACAGAAGTTAACGCCCCTACTTCCACCAGGATTTTTCCTCATCTACGTTGCAGATGCCCGAAAGGCATACTTGGCAAAGCACCATCCTTCCGACCCATCCAATACATTCCTCAAGACCTCTGCCAGTGCCCATCCTCCCGCACCAACCATTTTCTCTAGAAACATGTGGCAAAGGCAGAATATTTTCTCTAGCATATTTCTGAACTGACATACAAGAACATATACCCCAATATCTGTAGCAGGCTATCCACCTGATTACCACCTATCTCTCACTGATTCTACGTAATGAAACCGGAGGACGTATAAGAGCATGTTTCTAGAGAAGCTGGGTGTAATTCCGCTGCAGAGTGCAGCGATGTTTTAAACCTAACCTCATAACCTGAGAGATGCACAAGCCCACAGTGACACTTTCCACAGTCTTGAGTGGCTTCTCTGCTCCATCCTCATACGTTGCAGCTGATACACAAAGCGCCCCAGTCGAGGCAACACATGGTCTTGGTGGCACAAACACGCCCTTGAAGAACCCTGACTGCTTTGGCGTCCTCTTGAGAGCACGTCTGGTTGCACCTTCCCACCCTATTTTGCAGCACAACAACATTCAAAGGTTCAACCTGCAGAGTCATAACAGAAAGAACAAGAGCAGGAGGCCTGAAGTCAATTCTTAACGACAGCATTTATGAGTAACTATGGCAATTATTTTTTCAATCATATCAAATTCCTGGTTAAAAGCATGTGATGCACTTTGCTGCCACACACAAATGAGGATTATTTTAACCTTTCTGCTCTGCGCTTCTGGCTGTCATAATTAGCCTCACTATTCACCTCCAACTGCCCTCCTCAAGTCATATGAAAGTATACTACAGAATACAATTTCCATTTGCACTTCTATTTTGGTTCAAATCTTTCACAATGAAAAAGCATTAACTCTGCTTCTCCTCTCACCTTTAATTGCCAAACACTCAAGAAAAGCAGCAAAAGGTGGCCCTGCTTCCACTTTTCCATGTGAGTTTGGAATTTTCAAATGAGTATTTCAGAGCACATCCATTGGTTAGCCATAGTGTGGCAGTCTAAACTATATGGTTAGCAAATTTGACTGCCCAAGCTTGCCAGATATATAGCTCAGGATTTCTGCAGCAGGGTGAGAGGGGAAAAAAAAGACTTCTTTGCCTTTTTGGGTTTTGGCGTTTTTTAATGAAAACCTTAAATACATCTTTGCACGGTCCTACTCTAGGGCAAAAAAAATCATAGCTGTAGATGATTAACAGAAACCAAAGAGAAATAGAAAGACTCCAGACTAAGCATCTTTGTCTATATTTACTGTTCAAAGTTCTGGCTAGTGGGGATATTTTGGGTTTTTCCTTTGTAAAAGAATTTCACATACATGACAGTTTGATTTTCAGAACAGGGCATGGCACCACTACAGGGATCCAATTCCATTTTGTACTGAGCCACCAAGCATCAGAAAAAAACAGTCAATCGATTAAAACAAAAACATGCTACCACATCTTTTAGAGATTCACGTTATCGGTCATTTCCTCATGAGATGGACACTGAAGACAAGTGGCTGACCCCACTGAGATCCTGTGCAGAAGCCTGGTGACTTCAGCAAGCCCAATGTCGTCTTTACAGGCTTTCAGCAAACAGGAAAAACTTGTTAGAAGTGCAACATACTGTTCCCCAGTCCTACCCTACCCATAAAACCAATCCAGTTTTCAAGGATGTGACAATTCTTAATAAAAAGTTACTTAGCACAGGGCACTCTCTGCCTCCCTGCGCCCAGGGTGGCTGCAGCAGAAGCAAGGTTGCACACCACAAGTCGTCATGGCACTGCTGATGAATTAAGAGTCGCTGGGACTACCTCAGCTGCAAGCAAGCATGTGGGGCTCTGCTCCACCACCACACCAGCTGGGGCTGCCTCAGGCATCCTCACCGCAGCGCAACACCAGGCAGGTTCAGCTCAGTTCTGCTGTGCATCAGTCACACAGCCGCCCAGGTGCCAGAGTTGGCTGTGCGTCTTGCGAGCAGGGACACCCAGGTTCCTCTCAGCACTGCCTTTGTCAAAGCCAGACCTCCATTAGCAGGAGAAGGACAGCTGGCAGCTGGCTGAAACAAAACAAAGCAAAACAAAAAAAATACTCCTTCCTTGTGCTTTAAGTTGGTTGCATCAAGGATGAATTTAGCCCAAAGTCAGCATTTGTTTAAACACCTTGTCCGGCTGAGAACATTCACAAACCCATGGGGTTTTGTGCCAAGGAACACCCTGCACAACACAGCAGCTTACATCTATCCTTAATGTTTAAACACACGTGGCCAAAACAAAGATTATGGAACCCGCTCTATTCTTCACCCTGGTGTTCACAAAAAACAGTCACAGCTAGAGGGCAAAAGCCTAGCATCAGCTTGTAATAAGGATTAGAACTCATGCCTATCTCTACGCTGCTGTTCAAAGGAAAACACCAACAAAAAGGGCAGTTTTGATGCACAGCTTGGAGCTCGGGTCTGAGGGACAACAGTGCTCACAAGGAAAATTTAGCAGGATGCTGTTTTGCTAGGATGCAACACAGAAACGCTCTTTACCTGCCATTAACACCGCCTTCTGTCACTGCAAAACATTTTCATTTTAAAGCCTACTAAAAAGCATAGGGATTGTTGCACTACTAGGCCAAAAGCCATACTGCACCAAGCCTCAACGCAGGGGTCAGCATTCTGCAAGGACAGAAATCTAGAATTCATTTCTGCTGATCAGATCTTTCTTTCAAACAGATCCCAGCCACCACGGCAGAGCCGCTGGAAGGGCAGGTGCTGCTGTGCTGGCTGTGCGCACCCCTTGTGCCACAGGGCAGCCGTGCCACGTCCCCGAGTCCGTCACAGCTCACAGCCTGGCACACACCACCAGCGGAGCAGAGCCTGTGGCAGCAGGCAGGATTTGCTGGCTTTCTTTACTGCATCGAAGTCCCTCTTGCATGTTGTGACCACACCACGCTCTGCAAGCAGCAGCTGGGCTGTTCCCGGCCAAGAAAGGCCACCTGCTTTTCACCACTGCCACAGCACTGCCCAGCCTGTCCTCCGCACTGGGGCCAGCGCCATCCCCGATGGACACCACCAGGGGCAAGGCTGTGGGACCCAGGCCGGGCACCCTGGGGTACCAGGCAGCAAAAAGGCAACCGCTCTGCTCTGGGACTCGCATGCAACTGATGCGCAACCAACGCCTCGGGCACAGAAACGCGGGTTTTCATCTAAGCATAAAGAAAAAGCTCTGATAAAGAGGAAATCCAAAGCTTTCAGCTTCAGGAAGGGCCAGCACATGCACAACGCCCCAAAGCAGGACCTGCATGAAGGCTCATCGAGCCCTGCCCCTCCTGCACACCCTGCTCACCCCGCACACCCCGCACAGCTCGCACAGCCCCGCACACCCTGCTCACCCGCACACCCCGCACGCCCAGCCCGGGCCAGCTGCCGCCGCCGCGGTAGCACAAAGCAGCCTGGCGGCTTTCTGCGGCCCGGCCCCGCTCCGGCGCGTTGCCCACGCCGGTTTACTCTCCCACTGACAGGATTTACGGTTTTCCACGCGGCCGCCGCGCCACAAAGGCCGCCGAAGAGAGAACGGGGCGGAGCCGGAGCTTAAGGCGGCAGCCAGAGCCGGGCAGCGGGCCCCGGAGCGGGCGCAGCCCGCGGCCCGGCCCCGCCGCCGCCGTGAGGCGCTCCTGCCGACCGGCAGCGTCCGCGGAGGCGGGGCCGGGCCCGTTACCTTGCGGAGGTAGCTGGCCACCACCTGCTCGAAAGGGTACCGGTACACGCGGTGCACCTCCACCGTCACCCCCATGGCGGGTCCGGCCCGGCCCCGCTGCTGCCCGCCCCGCCCCGCCCCGCGGGCCCGCCGCCGGCCTGTCCCGCCCCGCCACCATCTTGCGTGCGGCCGGCGGCCGCCTCGGGCTGCCCGGCGGGGCTTCCGCGGGCCGCAGCAGCATCCCCGGGCCGGGCCCGCACCGTTGGGCTCCTGGGGTGCCCCGCGGCACAGCGTCGCCACAGCTCGTGGGACCATTTAGGCTGGAAAAGGAAAAGATGAAACCCAGCCACAAAGCCAGGGAAGGAAGGGAGCGCATCCGCCGCACCGCCGGCCCCCGCCCCCCGCCTGCGGCCTTGCTGCCTCACAGCGGGCCGGGGCCTGCCTGCAGGCCATGGCCCGGAGCAGCGGTGGCCCTGGGCAAGTCTGTTCTCTTGACACTGCTTTCCGAGCCGGAGGACACACGGGCAGCGCTGCCTGGGCGGCCGGCAAGGGCTGTGGCTGGGATCGCGCCTCAGGCCTTGGCCCTGCTGGAGCCGCAGCCCCAGCCCCGCAGGAACAAAACCAGCAAAGCAGTAAAAGTAACCCATAGCCTTGACGCGATGCTTTAGGAAAGCTCAAACCTTTGTTTCACATGAAACAAGAGAGCATTTATTGGGCAAATCGAGTCAGTGTATTAGCAAAAATAAAATGAGCACATTTGAAGCAGAGGGAGCAAATCCAGGTGGTGCTGCTGGGACCGCGTCTGCTTGCAGCCCAGCCCTGACGCTGTGTGTGGACAAGTGCCATGGCCCCCAGCCCGCTGGGCCAGCAGGACACCGGGCTACGCCAGGGAAAGCACAGCTGGCTGCCAGCATCGCCACAGGGACGTGTCGGGATCGATGGGAATAGCTGACACACCAGGAGGTGTAATGGTGGTTGAGACATAATTACCAAAGAACAATAAATACTGATTTTATAAATGGGTATTTGCATCTAGTTTGATTGTAAACAGTAAACTATCAGGCAACAACTTTGCCTGGTAGCTTTTTTCTTATCTTAAGCCAGCAATTTTAAACAAGCCAAACAAACTATGAGATCAAACAGGTCCAATTTGAGGGAAGAGATCCGCTTGACAACCATTTCTGATTTGTGAGGTCTCGCCTGCCCTCAATGAATACCTCAGGGACTACATTTTTTTGTATTGCAGATCCTGATAGGATAAATGCAGCCAGCCAAGTATCCACTCTGGATTTACGCACATTTTCTGAAAAATAAACCCTCAGTACCCACTGAACAATTTCAGTAGGAGACATGGAAGTCTAAGACTTAAAACAGCATTATTTCCAATAATTTAAATTTTTGTAGAGAAATCTTATAACCTACCATAGGAAAACAAACTTGGCCATAAATTACCCTGTGTAAGCTTGCAACCTCAGCACGAAGTACATGTGAGCAGTCTCTTACCTCATCAGAGTCTCAGAGGCAATATGCAAGTTAAGGCTGCATTAACATTACTTACGAATATAAAATGAAACAAGTTAATACTTTGGGAAAAAAATAGTTTCCCCTGTTTGCCTCAATGCCTTGAATCCCCTGTGTTCTCTGCCACCAGTGGCAGCCTGCAAAGTATCCCATATCATTGCTTCACCTCAACTAATTATAGTTTACCTTCTGCAGATTACAAAATGGGATTAATATTAAGCAGCAGAAGTCCTGCTCACCATCAGCCTGATCCTGAAAAGTGCTGAGCATCGTACAGGGGAATTTTGGTTCAGCAGTTCCTCATAAGTAAGCTGAAAACTTAATAACTACTATCTATAACAATAAATTATTGTTCATTTTTTTATAGCTCCAGGTTCAGAAAGGGTTTTCAATTTTCCCCATGAATCAGACCTCAAAGGAATCATTGTGTCCACTAAAGCAGATATAAGAGTCGGCAAAATCTTCAGGAAATGCTTGTGACACTGCAGGGAAAGTAAAGAGTTAACTGCAAAAAACAGTGTAATTTTAAAACATTCAGCAAATTAAAACCATGGGGAGGCACTGCTTTGCTGTTGTCATTACAGACTTTACACCCTGACACATTACTG
Organism: Falco naumanni; assembly: GCF_017639655.2. Lineage (NCBI taxonomy): Eukaryota > Metazoa > Chordata > Aves > Falconiformes > Falconidae > Falco > Falco naumanni. Next base: position 982,073 of record NC_054061.1, read on the forward strand.
ATGTGCCCAGACTGCACCTACTTCTGCTGCTTTTAATGATGTTACTGGAGTGCCTGGTGGGTCGGGACCTGGCTGTGCCGGGCACCAAACACCTGACTGAGGGCTAGTGCCAGCAAATTCAGGCTGGGTTCCAGATGCCAGAGACATTTACAGAGGTGCTTAATTTCCAAACACTGATAATTTCCTCTACTGTCAGGGGATATGCTCACCATGCAGACACCGGGATCTGGCCTGATTTGAAAGTTAGACAGGTGTATGTAGCAGGCAAGAGGGACAGTCAGTAGCAGAGGTGTGGTGGTGAGATATGTATCATGTGCCTTTCCCTTGTCATTATAGTGAGGCTGCTTGAAGGTTAAATAAACCAAAGTTTTTAACACAATATTGCTGTGGTGCCTGTAGCCTGCTGCAGGGGTGGCAGTCCCGGTCAGGCAGCGCAGATCTGGCAGGGCTGCAGGCCTCTCTCGTTGCAAGCTGGACATCGGAGAGCCCTGTAGGACTCTCTGAATCTGTTTGCCAGCATTGAAAACTTGCTTCCATGGCACAGTGAGCAAGGAGCTGAGCCTGACCCTTTACACTGGGAACAACCATGTTCAGCATCCCCTTCCTGAAAGAGACAGACCACAAAAAGAAATCTGTTACTGGATATCAGACACCAAAGTCAGCAGCCTACCTGAAAGAGGGAAATCCTGTCTTCTGGTCTTTTAAGTAATTGTTACTCCTGACATGCCACTCTGATGATAATGTTCAGCTCTGTACAGCAAGATATTCCAGAAAAAGGCCCCTGTATATCTGGGTACAAGCTGTGGATACTTCTAGAAAATGAGAAGTTAATGTGACTGCGCTTATGACACAATTCATCTTTCTCCTCCTGCAAGGGTCCACATAGCTCCACCCATATTCCTGTCATTTCTTAACACATCCATCTTCTCAGCTCTGTATCCTCAGTTTTGAGTTTCATTTCTTCAAGCATTTCTTCTCACCCTCCCCCCCCCCCCCCCCATCCCTCATCACAGACAAACACAGCTTCTTTCAAGCTGTCCCTAGTGCCTGCAACTCTTCCCCCGGGGTGCCAGACAGCCTCTTTCAAATCTCATCTTAAAATTCACTGCTTCCACAGAGCCCAGAAATTATTAAATATGTGCAGCAGAAGAACGTAGTAGCATGGCATAGGTTTGTCCCTTTGATGTCAGGTTCAGAGTCCTGCATCATTCCTCTGCAGCAGTTCTACTTTACATGGCACTAGAGAATGAGGTTTTAACTAAGGTATAGGCAGCTGGTGCCAGATATGCTTCATGTTGGTGCCTACTTATAAATTTCATAGTCCAAATTAATTGACTTCTCAGAAGAATAACCTTACTGTGACTTGGTCATCTTTAAATGAATGTTCATAATACCAGTGTATACAAAGTCCAGAAGTATTCTAAAAAAAAAATAATATCATAGTTCTAGGACCTTCAGGTTTTACTTTTTGTTCCCCAGACATCAAGGAGAATGGAAGTACATTGCTGAGTTCTCCAAGGTTAACAGATTTCTCTGGAATGTTGCCTTACAGGAGCTGTTGTCCTTCTCCAAAGCACGCTGCTCCAGTGAGGGCGACTGGAGGAAGACAGTTACCTTTTGAAGGTCCTTTCTGACATATTCCTCCAAAAGTCAGAAGTGATTTTTTGATGACTCTGATATCTTCTGATAGATGGGGTGAATCTTGGCTTTTACATTAAAGCTCTCTTTCTGAAAATCAAGTTTATTTCAAAACTGACAAAGGCCAAAATGCCTACTTAGTTTCTCATGGCTGTTTCCAGTTTTCATGGGGTGTTTGTGCAGGTGAGCCATAAGCAAGGCTGCTGGTTGCAGACAGACTGAGGCAACCTGTACTCGGCACAGGTTGGTCTCAGATCTGCAAAACTGTAATGCTTTACATTTGCCCTGCACGACATTATGTTTTGTGGGATCAAATTATGGTCAGACTAATTTGGATTCTGACCAACAAAGACTAACCCATGAGAAAACAAGTGGAAGGCACAATCTTATTTCAGCTGATATTAAAATTTTAGCCTCCAGCAGTCTCAACCACAGAGCAGCTGTGTTTAGCCTTGTCAGGCTGGAGAGACTCCGGCCTGCTCTTATTCCACTGGGAGATGGCGATGAAGGATGGACCTAAGCCAAGCTGCATAAATGTCAGTAATCTCCAGGGAAAGAATCAAGTGGGAGGACATGAGCATCTGGAAACACAGCAGCTGTCCCCAGAGCACAAACTGCAGTGCAGCATTGATTGGTTATCTCCTGAGTGGAAAGAGGAGCAAAGTGATGCTTTAAACCCAAATTTAGTTAAGTGCCAGATACAGATGGGCCTTGGGTGGGAATACTCAGTGGCCTGACTAGGGCTGTAAGACCCAAAAGCCTTAGGCAAAAAAAACCACTTCCCATTTTCTCTTACCTGCACATACTGGTTGCAGGCAAAATTTTTGTCAATGTCTTTTCTATGTCCACCACCAAATCTTTCTTTCCTTTCCCGGTATATGAAGGTCCAGTCATTTATTCCCTCAGTCTGGATGAGTCTTCTCATGAGCTCTCTCTGGTCCATTGGCGCACGGACGATTTTCAGGTTATTAGTGTAGATTATGATCTTGCCAAAATCTATAATTGGGGAAGCCTGTAGAAAGATTGTATCAGTGTCTCGCCTGTATAAATACACTCTGCAAACACTGATGATCCCTGGGTGTTTAGAAGATCCCCTCCACCCAATGATCTGCTCAGCTGGCTCTGCAGCACAAGCCAGCTCCCCAACACCACCCAGCGCACCAAGCAGAATGGCAGTGGAGACCCAGCCCTAATGGGTTATGGGATCAGACCAAAACGTTGGGTCAAGTCTTAGTAGCCTCACTTTAATGTTATGTTCTGGATGCGGAAAGCTTTCTGGAATGTAAATTCTCATTCTAACCCATATGCAAGAAAAAAAAAAAGAAAAAAAAAAAAGGCAAAACTCTAAGACCAGTGGTGTTGGCATATATGGAGAAGCAGCCTCCTCAGTGGGGACTAACCTACATTTCTATGAAAGCTGAGTAGTTGGAGTGCAGGCATAGAGAGGGGTTTTCATGTTTTTGGCCAGAAGTAGAAATTCCCCATGATGGTGACCTATTCTTCAGCCTATCAAAGCGTTTTTCAGATTTTAAAGAAAGCTTTTCTTTGAAATTTATTAATGCTGGCAAAAAGGTCAGATGATTAAAAAAACCCTCATTATCTAATGCTGAATTGTGTTCCTAACAATGAGGAACCAGTCTAAATAACGATCTGTAGACACACTTGAATTTGTATTCTTTTCTAATGATTTTAAAGCTAAACTTGGTATGGTCAAACCTTTCTCTGAAAGCAGCATCTTGCTTACCTGGTCCCCTTTTCCCTTTGCCCTAGGTATCCTATGGCAGTCACCATAGCCTGTTGTTTTACACACTCTTCATATTTCGCTCTGTTTAAGTATCCGTGTCAAGAAACTATGCAAAAGGAGATGTTCTCCTAGGAAAATACCCTACCAGAGTCACATCTGCTGACGTGAGATGGCTGATGGCTCTCCTGGCACTTGGGCACCTGCTGCTCTATGGGGAGAAGTGTGGGGGGGGAGGCAGGTGAGCACAAACCCTCACTATCAGCAAAAGGCTTTAAAAGCCTTGTATTTGTTACACAGACATGGTGTCTCCACATACCAAACGCATGCTGATACAAAGCAAAACCAGTACTGGATAGCATGATTACTCGAAGTATTTATGGTTAGGGAAACTAGGGAAGAGATGAGCATTACCCAAGAAAGCAGAACAAATTAATGGTGTGGATAAGATCACATTGGTGCTCTGCCTTTAGGCAGGAGAGATTCATTGTGGTTTGATATTTTCGGTTAAACTAGATGTCCAGTGTATCAGCTAAATATAGTTCTGATATCAGGCATCTGGGTTTCCTGTGTGCAACTGTGATGAGCACGAAGAACTAACAGACTTTTAAGGTACTCAAATCAAGGCCATAAAAAGCATTTTAAACTTTTTTAAGCACTTCAGTCTCTTTAGTTATGCAAGTGCCAGAGTGACATTCCTTATTTACCCAAAGACCACAACGGATGATGACACAACTTTCTTTATATCGCAGCAGTTGGTGTACTTGAGTGACCTCACACTTCCCTCTGGGGATACACTCAATTCTTGGCCTTTCTGCAAGCATCTGGGGCACCACCAGCAGGCAGGCACTGCAAGACAGGGCAGGGGGGAGAAGGCAGATGGGGGACAAACAGATGAGGGGGGGGGAAACAGACCACAGGCTGACTGGTTTGCTGGCACTAGCTGCTCACTGTGCAGCCTGAACTGGAGCTGAATGAGCTGTCTCCCAGGCAAAGGCCAGGTACTGATTCAGCAAACCAGCTTGCCTCACACTGTTCTTCCTTTTTATCATCTTTCCTCTGAGCAGACTCGCATCAGGTTTTAGAAATCTACTTATTATATCAGTACAATGTACTCTATTTAGTTTGCATATCAGCGTGATGTGGCTGTGTTATCAATAGTGCTGATATGCCATCACTGTTACATGAATTGCTTGGTTGGTGCAGCTAGATTTGATAAAACCAAATAGCAGTAAAAGATACATAAATCCAATTTGACAGGATAAGAAAATGAACATAATCCCTGTGTATTAATCAGTTTAACATCTATTACACATGTACTGGCTTTTTAGTAGGACTAAAGAGACACTTCTGTATCAATGACATTAATTACATGTCAACAAAATATCCAGCAAAACTAAGCCAGGAGTTTAAAAGTAGCCAAAGGGGAATTCTGACTTGCCAGAGGATGCCTAGCTCGGAAGCTCACTGGTATGCTGCTGCCGGTGGCACTAACCCTTTTGCCAGCTGAAGTCACGCAACTTTGATGTGTTAGATGTAACTAGTTAAGATAATATCCACCTTACATTTGACTGCTTTAGATGCATAGATATTGATATATATGGCAATGTTATATCTTACTCTACAAAATGGAGAGATGTAAATCAATCCAGTGAGAAGACTGAGCACAGCTAGCTAGCAGATGCTGTTCACTTGCTGACTGCACTGCTGCAAAACACACAGATCCTGCCATTTGAAGAGTAAGCAGAACACAGAATTTGTGGGATAGAGGCTGAAGATTTACAAGATTTAAAATCCTGGACTGACAAAACTGAGTTTTATCTGAACAAGGTTCCAATTTGAGACTCCTGTTACCATATTACTATAACAGTTGTTTAGTCCAAAGTTGGTTTCCAAACAGTTTGACAGCCCTGGGCTGACATTACTTACCTTGCAAAGGCTGTCGCTAGACTGGTAGTCGCTGAGGAGAGGTGAGTTACTGGTGAGACCATATTTCTTATCCTCTTTGAATATGCTGATCCGCTGGGCAGTCATCTTGGCTGTCGAGTAAAACCTGCTTTCTGGCATTTCCCCAGCCCCACAGAAATGGTCCCCTGGCTCGAAGCTGTGGCGCAGAAAGTGCCGAGTGCGCTCTTTGGCTGGGGGCTCGAGTGCCTGCCCATCTTCATAGACTTGTTTTAACACTCGACCACTGTAAGCTGATGATATTTTGAACCTCACTTTGCGGGGCCTTCCTTCATGCCGCTGATTGAGTTTCTTCTGGTGCTCATCCATTATTAGGATTTCAAGCTGCAGGTCCCGGAGATCAACAGCAAGAGCTTTGGGTCCAAAAGAAAACTCTCCCCAGCTTCTCCCAGCCACACAATGTATAATTCAAGGTTTCTAGTAGTGCCTCTCATCTTACAGCAAAACTGACACCACTGTATTAAATATTGATAGATATTCACAAAGAGAAAATATCGATGGTAGTGAAATATGAGGCAGGTTAGTGAATAGTGGGTAGGCTGGCTTACCACAAGAGGAAAGGGGTTAACTTGGGGAGGACAGAATTAAATAGGAAACTCTGCCCATGTTCTGAAACCATGGAAATGTTTCTGCTATGTGATGTGATAAGGACTACCCCAAATACACCATCCCAGCAGCTCTTCACAATTTTCTGACAAGGTGAGAAGTTAAAAGGACAGGTTCACAGAAAAAGCAATCCAGCTTCACAAATAGCAAATGCGAATGATTCCTCTTCCATTCTTGCACCAAAGCCCTGAGAGTACAAAGCTCCATTTCATTTTGATCCAAATGTGTTCCTTTACAGGTTGGTGGAGATCTAATTAAGATTTTCTCTCTCTTTAGCTTTCAATCCCTATTTGTAATTCTTGCTGCCTTTTCAGGGCCTTTTGACCATTCTAGGCTTGCGTTTCATTTTTAAGACAGTCACCTACCGAGAGCCACCGAAGACCCAGCCCTCTGCTCACGTGCAGTCCTGTGCAGGTGCCTGGGGAGCATGGCAGTGCAGCCATTCTGATTCCAGTAGGCAAAGCAGCGGTTTGCAGAGGGGCTGAGCAGAAGGGATGGGGCCCCTGGTTACCCTGGGGAAGGGCCGTCTGCCTCTGGCAGGTCTCTGCTTGGTGCTGGTTACAGCCAGCCTCACTCAGCCGCTGGCTGAGGGGCTTGAGCTCCTCGACACACACACAAACCTCCGTCCTGATGGCAGTCACCCAAGTTACCGTCCCTTGACAGCTGTTGTTAGAGGTGCCTGCTGGTTATGGCGAAACTGATACCTTACCAGCGTGTGCTTTGTGACTGTCAGAGCGGGGCTCGCTCCCTGCACCATCCCCTGCTGCGCACGCAGGGCTTGGCTTTCCTTTTGAGGGAAAATGAAGAGTGTGTTTAGTGCAAAATGCATCAAGAGGGTAACTGCTGTCTGGGTTTTAGACATCTCCTGATACCTACTTGTACCAAGTACACGCAACAGGAGTAAAGTCTTTCAGGTGCCAAGATTTCAGTAAATTTCCACTATTAAATGCAATTTCATTGAGTGGGAACTTCAGCTTTCTGACTACATCCTGCCAAGGCTATGTTCTTTTAATTCAAACCTAGTGCTTTTAAAGATTAATATTGTCAATAGATTGATTTATTGTATTTATTAAAAGTTTCTTCATTAAACGCTAGGACAACAGTTTAGAAGGCTGTATATTAATAATACACAATATAGACCTTCCAACCAACCAGCCAGCCTTCAGGTGCCAAAAACAGTTTCTGTTGTGACAGACGTTGATTTTGCAGCTTCCTTGGGCTGCTGAAAGCCTCACTGTAAGTACACGTAAAAGATGTATATTCCACCAAGAGAACATGCACGAACATGCCTGGGTAAACATACAGCCACCGATACGCCCTTTTCATTTCCAAAACACTATTATAATGTTCATGTCAGTCTCCTATCCTATCTCAAACAGGAGGATCTTGCATTACGTGAAAACTCTGATTTGCATGAATCAAACTCAGCTCATACTGCATTTTCTTGAGAAGCTCGATCCATCCCTTTCTCTTCTAACTCCTGTGTGACTCAGGCCTCAGCATTACTGCTTCTTCAAAGGTACACCAGCAGTCTTAATTTGACACAAATCATATTTTGTAAGATGCCTTAATTGGAGTTCATTTTCTTTTGATTAAGGGAACAATCAAACAGGAAATGAAGTTCAAAGCAGCAATGAGAGAACACAGCGCGAGCACCACTGCCGCCTTCCGCACTTGTGAGACAAGCAAAGCAACAGCCCATCCCAGCCCATCCTTACAGTTACTTACGGCTGCTGTCAAAACACAGCAAATCTACCCTGGCCCTGTAATTTTCAGGTTAGAACCACCCCATCCTCTGCAGCACGATCAGCTGGATGTGCTGTTTACTTGAACAGCTTGGGGCTGCCTGCGCAGGGGCTGCGCTCAGGGGAGACCCAGCCTTCTGCAGAAGTGCAGAGTCCTACAGCCACATGTTCCCCGTGTAAAGCCACGCTCAACGCACCAAGGCTGCTCGCCAGGCTTTGCTGCAGAGGGATTCCTCACTCACCTATGCACGCGCTTCCTTTTATGTCCCTGTACAGATAAATATTGCAAAGAAAAGATTTCTGAACAGCCTTTCTGCATTTGTTAGCTGTTCTGAACAACTTGGCTCGACCTTTCCACATTAAATATCCCAAACAGGGACTTTCCAGGTGGTGTTTCATGAGGCCATCTCCAAGGCCGTACCTGCCGCGCGCTGGGGGCGAGCGGCACAGCTGTGAGCTGGGTATCGGCGGGTGAAGGATGGATGGATGGTCTATGAGCAGCTTGACACTGCCTGCTACAGCCCTGCCGGCCTGGCAGCATTCACGCTGTTCTCGCGTCAGCATGGGTTTATTTCCCACAGCTAGCACAAATCTTACTAATAATACAACAATGATCTTTTTGCATTCAACAGTGAAATCATTAAGTTTCATGATCTAGATCATCACTGCACTGTGCTTTACCTCAGACTCTGTATTTTAATGACATCTGTCTTTCAAAACGGGCCCTCTCTTCGCTGTCCTCCCCATCTCAGGAAATACGAAGTGATTGTTGGAAGCGTGCTGGAGGCTCTGCAGAACAAATTGAGACAGCCCTTGCCCTAAGGAGCGTAACATGTTGGGTTAGATCTATTGCAACAAAGTAGGGTATGTACAAAAAAGGACAGAAAGAAAAGCTATTGTGAACTGGACTGTAAGGCTTTGAAGGCATGTTTCTACCTGCAAGTTTTGCTGAAAGATGTTTTGTTGTGTTTCACTCCCTTGGAGCAAGTACTACAATCCTCCTCAGGAAAGCACAGGGCAGGCAGTGCATCGGGATGGGGAAGAGCACTGTGGTTTCAGCTGCAGCAATGCCCAAACGCTTCAGTCCTACCCCACTGCTCACATAATTCTGAGCATGCACAGCATCTTAAAGTAAGATCTCTGGGTGACTGCTAGAGAGGAGAGAAAAAAAGGGGGCCTGAGACAGCATTAGGGGCTACAGAGAAGAGCTAGAGGTCATGGATAAGACAGCAGGTCAGATACGACGGAAGCAAAGGAGCAAGGCAAATGCTTGAAAGCAAGGACACAAGCATTAAATTTGCCTCAGTGTGAGAGTAGCAAGCAGAAAGGTTGAGATCAGCAGGTCAAGAAGATAATTTTAGCTGATAATTTCAAGGAATTGGAGCAGGCTCTGTGTGTGCTGAAGAGGCCAACAAGTAAAAGCAGGAGCAAAAAGATGTTGCACGAAGTCACAAACAAAGCTGCTTGCTGCTGCCCTAAGGAAAAAGTACATTTTGGATATGTGCTAGGAAAAACTCACCAGCATTTAGACACATCTTGGATGCATGAAGAGAAAGAAGGGAAGGAGTCAGTATTTGCAAGACTTAATGGCAAGACAGACAGCGGCATTACCACTGCAGATGTGGAGGTGTGCATGAGGAACTGCGAGGCACGCCATGTGAACCATAATTGACCGTTAGTAAAAGGAGGAAACTTTTTTTCCCCTGTTGTTCTGGGTTTCCTTGCAGCCGGGGACAGCCTGTCCCTCACGAGAGAGGAGCACGGTTAGACACACCCAGCACAGGCAGGGCTCGCACCAGCCCATCTCTTCTAGGGCGAGTTACTGAACCCCTGAATACAGGGGTCTGCACCACACCGGGCTTGCCCAGCCTGTGTGCTGCCGCGGCTGCGATACTGCACCATCCCCTTCAAGAGCTAATTAGGCAGCCGGGAGCATCCTGACATCTTGGCCCCTGCTGCTTTGTCTGAAAGGCTGCTACAGATGCTAGTTTGTTGCACAGTTAGAAATATTCTAGCTTCTGGCCTAAATTTATTCACAGCCCATTGGTACTTGTTTATGCTTGTGCCAATACTGTCCTTTAGTTTAATACCTCTTCTATGCTGCTATTTTTTACCTCCTGATGAATTTAGAGAGAGCAGTCATGTGTCCCTCTGAGCCTTTCGCCTGCTGGGCTTAGCAAGCCCGTTAGCTGACGGCTCAGGCATTGAGACAAGTCACTGGAAAGCAGAAAACCAAACAAGGTGGGGAGTGTCAGGGGGTTTGTCCAAGCCAGAGCCGGTTTTTGGCTCTTTGGTGGTTATTCACACATTTGCCCTTTGGTCCAATTTTCAGGCCTCCTTCTGCCATGCTCCAATTTCCTTCAAATTTCAGAATTGCCATCAGGAGGTTTCAGAGGCATTTCTGTGCCCTGAGAACAGGTCTCTCCCTCCTCTGCTGCTGCCAGCAGCTGGGGGATCCATGCTGTCCCTGCCCAAGGGGCACCCCCTCCTCTCCTGCTGCCCTGGGCCCATCGATGTGGGCAGCGGGGCTGGATGTGCCGCTCGCCGCTGCCCACGGGGAGGCTCGTGCTGCTGCCGGTGGGAGGGTTCACAGCACGGTGCCAGCAAACTGAGGATGTTTCTCAACATGCTACATGACAATGAAAAAAAGCAGGGCTTGGGATTCCCAGAAGGGTGTTTGCAGGCAGCACGGTCACTGCTCCACCTGGCCTGACAGCCTGTGCTTAGATTTCATCATTCATTACAAAATGAGGGTTTTCCATATATCGTTGAACAAACTGCGTGCAGCTTCCTGATAGCATCTGCTCTGCAGGACTCACTCACTCGAACCTGCCAGCCAGGGGGATTTGCCACCCAGCAGGCAGAATGGCTACAATAAACCCCTCATATTTCTGATCTCATAAAATAAAGGAAAAAAAAGTTAATTCCCTTCTAAACCAACTTGCTGCAAGCACAGACTGATGTTTGTACACCAGCCATACTCCCTCACTGCTGGGGCCAGCCTGCAGAGGACCAGCCGTGACAGGATGGGTGACCCGGGTGCTGTCAGCCTGACCAGACACAGGGAGCGGTGACATGGTCTGCACATGGAGCAAGACGTTTTGCCCACTGATGCAGGACAGCCTAGGAAGTTATGCTGGTTACGGGAACCTTGCACCATATATAGTGCCACAGCAGGTGCTTGATGAAGGGAGCGGCTGAGACCGGACTACTTCACCCACCAGCCTGAGGAAGATATCCATGAGGCTGTTGCCTGAATACAGCACTTGTTTCTTCATCTGCAGAAAAAGCCTCCCAGTACAGTGTGTGGGGTTAGACTGGGACCTGGAGTAAACATGTATTGATTTGTCTGGTGCAAAGTCTCAAAGCTCTCAAACTAGGGGTCTTCACTGTTGCTGGCTCCCCTTACTTCACCCAAGTCTGTCAAACACCCTCCTGCATTTTTAGCTGAAGAAGTGGTGAAACACAAGCCTCCTCCAGCCAGGCTTCCATTCCAGTAAATGGGAGCATGCCATTGATATAAAGAATCGCATTTCACCATTCCTCTTTCCATTAAGTACTACCACAACACATGGATCTGTATTGAAGAAAGTTACAGTAATTAAGCAAAGCACAGCAATTCTGAGGAAAGATGGCAAAAAAGACAGGACCAGACCAGTCCTTATATACGTAGCGAAAAAAATTCTCCCTTTTGGCATGCCTTAAATGTGTTTCAGAAAGTCCTATGTTCCCATGTAAAAGAAACAATGCAATACAGTGCCTGTCAAGCAGTGAGATCACCATCTTTTCATTTCAAGCACTGAACCTTTCCAGTGCTCACACTGGATCACCACCTTGATCGGACAAGGTCTGCACTTGAAAGAATCACCCAAAGCCCTCCTTAAACCCAGATATTTCCCTCCAGATTAGTTGATAGAAGACTTGCCATCGCTGCAAGCAGCAACATGGCATGCCAGGCTGCATCATTTTGTCCTCACGTGGTCCCCAGCAGCAGAGCCTATCAGTTCAGTACAGCCACCTCCACACTGGGGACATGACAGTGACAGTGCAAATACATTGCAGAAGAACGCAGGTGGAGATGCAGAGCATGGACATGAGATCTGGAAGACTATAACCTTATCCCTCTGCTTACCCAAAGTATCAGGAGATATTGGCATCTGCAGCTACAAGTATATTTCAGCAAATAAAAGTATTCTGCAAATTACTGCTCTGTATTTTCCTATTCAGCAGCATCAAGAAAGTCTTAGCTGAGGTTTTATACTGTTTTATACTGGGGGCCTTACAAACCAGTCTACATGAGAAAAGACAGGCAAAGGTCTGCTTCTAGATATCTTCCATTTATCTCTGCAAGCAGCTCATAGTATTTGTAATCTTCTATCTGACATTAAAGATTGTATCGTTTCTTTAAATGAACAATTTAAAAGTCTGAATAATTTTCTTAATACGAGTTGCCCCAGCCAGATCTGACTGAACAGGGAGGTCACAGGGTGCTCAGTGCTAGCTATACAGCGCTCATTATTAGATTTAGCATCACCAGGGTGGAAGTGACCTCAAGAGGTATCTAATCCAGCCTCCTGCTCAAAGCAATCTGTTCACTATTCTCTGTTCCTACAGATATGCATAGCAGTGAATTTGTTTAACAGTATTAGCAGAAAGCAGGCACAAAAGAGCAACACACAGCAACTGAAATGGGTGGTACCAGTGAAACTAATTAGCCTGACAACACAATTTCAAAATTATGGAAATCATTACGAGATTGGCTCAGCCCTGGATGCAAGTGTAAGCTCTGATGTTCAGATCAGGAAGCACTACGTGTTGTCTCCATTTGGTGATGGCGAGCAGTCTGACCTGCACAGTGCATGGCTGAAATCCACAGCCATCTTCATCCTCTACCAAAGATTTACATAAAAAGCCCTGAAGCATTGGGCAGGCAACTTGTTCCTGCTACGAAATACAGGGGCAAGCATGGACCCTGCTGAAATTCCAGGGAGCTGAAGCAGGGGTTTCCCTAAGGCAGGGCACACCCCTGGCTCCCACAGCCAAGGGACCCATGCTGCTGCGGAGGGTTGGTGGTTGCAGCCCCAGCACTCCCACTCCCCTCTAGGCTGGGGTTGCTCAGTGCCAGTCTGCTCCCCCAAAGGTGTTCATTCACTTGCCGATGAGCATGTGCATCAACTGGCAGTCAGTTGCTGCTCATTCACCACCAGCCCTTGCTGAGCATCCTGACCATGGGGCTTCTTAACTCACTTTTCTTTCTCATCCTGCATCCAAACTTCTTGTTACAGAGGGCTGAAATCACGGGTCAATACACCCCCTATAGGCTAAAGGACCAGGACACAGCATAAATGAAGCCATTGGTATTATGGTAATAACTAACAGGCTTATGTGCAGAGCAGCTAAAGCAAGCCCGATTCCATATGCATTTAGCTCACAGTTGGATTCTCTGATGTCCGTTAATATGCGAACATCCTCTCTTGTTTGGAGCACCTTTACCATCTCCTGTGGTGAGCTGTGAGCATCTAATTAGATTTGAAATAAGGCATGAAGACATGTTGCATCGTCTCCCTTCATGAGAGGGCTAACAGGGTTTCCTTCTTTTGTGCTCAGCCTCCTGTTTTCACAGAAGTCACAGGATACTTAAAATTCTGGATGCTTTTACTCTCCGCTGAACTGGATTCACAAGTTACAAGGATGCATAGAGACAGAACTACACATGCTCACCTTCACATACACTGCGAGTTCGTAAGACTCCATTTTTGTAGGAACCCAAGCTCAGAAGGTCTCCTTCTGCTGGCTGCTGTCTTGCCTGGCGCAAGGCAGGTCCTGCCGTGCATTCCTGGAGGCTGAGCTCAGTGGGAGTGGAGGACACCCAGCACTTCCAGGAGCGTGCAGGCTCCCTGATGAAAGCCAGCTTACTTAGCACCCACCTTAGCCTTAGAGACTCTTACATGTGCAGGTAAGAGTCCCAAGTAAGCATAAAAATCTTGAAGTCACAAAGAAAAAAAAACAGGAAAAAGCACTTCAAAGAGGGAAATTCCCAAGGGTTGAGTTTTACCTACAGAGGCAAACGTCCCTTGGCTCCAGCTGAGAGCAGCAGCACAACCTGAAACTGGAGTGCAGAACACCACATGTGCCCTGGGTAGAGAGCAGAGCAGCAGAGACCACCATTGTGCAACAACAGCATGGCACCACAAACACCCCCACAAACACCCAGTGACTACAGCTGTGGAGAAGAACAACAGGAAAGAAATGGGCAGTGCTTGGATAAACACCACCTCACATCAGAGGCAAGTGCCTAAGGAACACAGGTCTGTCCCATGGCTGAGCCACAGCTCCCAGGCACCTGCAGACATGGAAACCGGCCTGCCAGCGTGGAGTAACTCTACCACAATGGCTCCAACCCCACTGTGCCTTTCCACTACACTCTTCTTCACAAGGCTTACAGGCAGCCTGGGTCCTGCTCTCCAGACCTCCTTCCACAAGGAGCACTGCTCTGCAAGTAGTTGGAGACACAAACTCAAACCACCAGCCCTCAAATCACCATGTGACAAAACAGAGCAGCAGCAAACAGCTCATCCAGCTGCTACTTAACTCAATAAGGCAGAGGTGCATCTGCAGCAGCCCACTAAATACTTACCCCCACCACACTCACTCTCCCTCCCACAACACAACCATCCCACCCTAGTGCTCCCTCAGCAGCAGTATTTATAACCTGGTTGGCTTCACCGGCTGAGCTCCAGGCCCTGCTCTGGGCTGCAGCACACACTGTTGGCCAGAAGCACCTGGAAACACTAAAAGGTGATGCATTGTGGCAAGCAGTGTTGTTATTTGCATCTGTGTTTAATTAGGTAACTGAAGCCTGATATTTTCTGTGGTCAACCTATGTGAAGAACAGCTGAGAAGTGCTCAAAGCAACTTGCAAAGGCCTGTTAAGTGGTGCTCAGCTCTAGTGCCACTTGGAAACACTTATTTCTTCTTGTCTTAAAAAATGGAAAATTGCATCTCTGCAGATTCAGCCCTTATCGGGCAAATCCCAGTGAAGCAGGATTTAGTGCTTGTGTTCTTTGGTTCTTCACTGCACTGTAGGGAAAAAGGATAAGTGTACCAGCAAGCAGAGAGAGAGAAAGCCGCAGCAGGAGAGCGGAGCAGGGGCTGCCAGCAGCAACCTCTTCAGCCCTGGCTTTGGTGCCAGGGCATTGCCTGCTGCAGGGGCCGCAGCCGCACAGGCAGCTTAGGTCCAAACTGGGGTTACTTGAGAAGAGGCTGCCCAGTGCCCTTCCCTCCCCAAGAGGAAACTCCAGCACCAGCCCTTGCAGCACATGGCACCCAGGGCACCTGCCCTTGGACGGGTGGCGGTGCTGCCCCGTCGCTTGCCAGCAGCACCCACTTGGGACCCAGTGCCTGAGCTCAGACCTCGCAGGTGCTCACTCAGAGGTGTCAAAGCCTCTTCTGGGGCTGCCCCAAAATCTCATAAGCCTGGTTTCAGCTTTAATCACCTTCGTTCCCCTCTTGGGCTGGCGCTGCAGCCCTTGGTGCAGCAATCAGGTGGCAGCAGGAGGAAGAGGAGGAGGAGGAGGTGGACTGGGTGACCTCCCCAGGCACTGGGAGGATAGCATCCATCCACTCACTGCTGCTCACCCAGCTCCACCACCAGCTACTTCTAGTGATATTTCAACAAACACATAACAATCTGTGTTAAGGAAAACCAGTGAATAAATTTCATTTAAAAATACTTCTCTATTTCTGGATAGGCACTGCTCTGCTCCAGCTACTTCAGAATTGGCTGAAGCCTTCACATTACCCAACAGCAAGACTGCACAAGGCTTTTATGGGCAAAATACAGCATTCAACTCTCCATGAGATTAATAAACAGCTCTTTGAACCACTCTTCTTACATAAGGGTAGATATCTTCTCAACGTTTGGCTTCTATCCACCATCTCAGGCATAGCTCATGCAAGGGAAGAAGGTGAAAGAAAGACTACATATCCAGCTGCTGGTGGGTTTGCCCCTGCTGTGTGTCCCTCCGGAGGCTGAGGAGCTGGGTGCTGGAAGCAGAGAGATGGTGGCGGCTGGCTGCCTGCCATACCAGGACGTAGCAGAGGGGACCAAGCGCTGGTTTGAGAGATGGAAAATTTTAGGAAGGCTTTTGCTCTGCTGGCTGCAGGTCCCTGCGCTGTGCACATCCCTGCAGATTCACACTGGCCTAATTATGTCTTCACACAAATGCAATGTATTTACTAAATGTGCAGGCTTCTCTAAATTAGCATTAACCCATGTGTACAAAACCCACTGCTGCAGCTGTGCACAGCCGCTTGCCGCAGCCAAAGGTGTGCTGTCAGCTGGGGAGCCGAGTGGCACAGCAAGCCACCCCATGCCGTGCCAGGGGACTGCTCCGCGTCCCGCTGCTCGGGGTCTGGAGGCATGGGCAGGTCCTGCCATTCGCCCCCCTGCAGTGGCAACACTGGGCGTTATGTTTGTGGGTGGGTAGGAGGACAAGCTGTTAGCTTCAGATCTATAATTTGTAGCAGCTTGTAAGAGGCACCCCCTCTCCCTGCCCTCCGGGAGCTAAAAACAGCCTGAAAGGTCCCTCTTCCCAAGAGGAGGAGGCATGTGCCATCCACTCGCAAGATGCAGAGTAGCAGAGGCTTTTTATAACTCCCAGGAAGGGCACAGGGAGCGCTGCCGTGGCCGTGCCCTCTCCTAGCATGCACAGTCCCCTTCTGAGGCAGTGCTGCAGCGTTCAGCCAGCCACAGCTTGGTGCCCCTGTGGCACTGGCGGGGGGCGCGGGGTCCCTGACACCCACAGGGTTGGCTGCCCGGGCACTGGGCTGTGTGGTGGGATGAAGGATGGGGCGAGGAGGATGGTCCTGAGCAGACGAGGAGAGGGGTAACAGAGAGAAGCTCCTCTCACTTGCTCACATTATTCCCCATTGTTATTTCGAGTAGGGAGCCCAAAGGGACACAGAAACAAGAGCTGCCCCACCTGCTGCCAAAGGGGCTTCCCGGGAGCCCGCTGCCAGAGCCATGCGGGATGTCGGTGCTGCCGCAGAGCCGTGCTGCCCAGCCTGCACACCGGCAGCCAGCGTGGAGAACGCGGCATCCTGGAGGTGCAGTAGTCCCACCGGCATGACTAGTGACATGTGGAGACACAGATGCACCATCTCCATCGTTTCAGCCAGAAGACGGAAGGTCGCAGAGCTCTGTGAGTCATCTTTCTGGTGGGTCAAAGAAAACCTGTTTGGTTGGACAGACCAGGCATGTAAAAATGGCTTTGGCTGTACGGACCAACTGTTTGCTTTGCAACAGCAGGGTTTTCACGATCAGTTTCCCCATGTTCTGTTGCCCTTCAATATTGAAACTGTATGATACATGTGAAATGAGTGGAGTTTCCCATTTCTTGTAACAGTGCCTTATCTTCTGGTAACTCTGCCCAGACAGCCACAGGAAAAGTGATAAAATTAGTTTTCATACTGTAAGGATGCATCCCAGTGCATCAGGCCATGAGTGAGGCAGAGCTGATCACAGAGGCTGTTTGATGTAAGCTCCCTTCTCCACTCTGCCACTGATTGCTTTTATGACCCTGAAGAGTCACCCCACCTCTGGTTTTCCTCCTCTTTAAATGGAAGTAATTATATCCAACTTCACGGAGCTATTTGTGATCTAAAGGTATTAAACACAAAGCTTCTGTATATGTCGGAGTCTCATAACCACCAGAACTGGCAATAGCCAACAATATTAAAACATGAAATTCAAAGCTGGTAAAAGGCAATACTTTTTCACTGGTCTCATTATGCATTGGATGCTCACAGCCTGCTGGTCAAAGAGAGAGGAGGAGCTGCACACACTCAGGTAAACACAGAAATCTGTCCAATTTTTCTCCCGGAAAAACCAAACAGAGAAAGGTTTGGAGCAAGGTGGTGGGAGAGACTGTGGCTCTCACAAGGCACTTGCCATGACAGTGTGGAGAAAACAAACCTCACATTTCTCACCATGGCACATATCGCCAAGCCTCAAGAGTCAGCAGTGAAAAATACTGCCGTAAACCCTCCGTGCTCTCAGGAGTGACAGGGCTGGCTTCCCATCATGCGCTGTGTGCTGATAACAGCAAGCCTTCTCCTTGGGGGAGCACACAGGTGAGCTGCTGCAAGGCTGGGCACACTCAGCCTGTCCCCGGCATTGACGTGATTTGGGTGCACAGAAGCGCTTACTGGACAGCCCGGCTCCTGCAGGACAACGGGGACAAAGTGTATTTGCTATTTGGGACCTGTCTGAGCTTTCTCCGAGTCCACTCTGGAGGTGGGGGGAGCCAAGGGATGCAGCTGTCTGGCGAGACACGGATGCACAGCCACTCAGCACCAAAGTAAAGAACAGGCCCGTCAGAGCAGAACAACTATTTCTGTTCTCAATGTTGTTTCTCAATTTCCAGCTTCATGATAAACCACCTTGATTACAAGACTCACAATACGTATTTCAGTAGTTTCATCCCTGTGGTACTGGTAAGCCGAAGAGGGCTCCTGCAGCCAAGCGGGGCCGGGACGGCCGTGCCCGGGGAAGGAGCTCTCTGCAGCGACAGTGCTGCCTGCTGCCCGAGGAGCAGCGTCCTCCAGAGCAGGCACCCCACTGCATCCAGCCTGGAGTTAATTACAACACCAGCATCAAACAGAGACTTTTAAAATGAAAGGGAAGGACCAGCAGCTTTCTAGTTCTGCCTTTACTTTTTAACCCCAATTACGAGACACATTGCAAGGGAGAGGCGGAGGCAGATAATAAAGCTCAATGGGATGGTCTGAGTGTTAAGTGGAGAACCAGGAAAGCCTCACATCGTGATCCCAAATTGGACATTGATATGCTGTGTGGCCTCATCTCCTGGTTTTCTCCATGTAAAGTGGGGGTGATGCTTAGCCAGAGGGGCGTTCCACAGATGAATTAGCATTTGGAAAGTGCTTTGAAGATTTAAAGTGTTATATAAATGCTAGGTGTTAGCATCATCAACTTTTATATTGCAGCAGAATGCAGAGACTGCAATCAAGATCAGAGCCTCGCTTTGCTGTACCAGGCAATTTAGAAACTCCTGCTTGGAAAAAGCCCCTGTCCCTGCCTCGGTGACCCGCAGCCTGCTTGCTCCAGGGAGGGGGATGGAATCACTCTCAGCTTCAGGGGGAAAGGCTGCCCCAAGCTTAGCACCTGGTGGCATTCTGAAGCGATGGACAACACGGCGTGCTTCCCACAGCTGCACATTGCACTGAGGGGCAAAGGAGCCCAGAGAGTAACTGCTGCCTTGGCCTGGCCACCCTGCAGGCACAGTGCTCTCTGGACCCCCCGGATCCCCCCGGATCCCTCGAGTACACTCAGCGCCGCTGGATCCCCTGGGCTGGGCCCTCCCGAGGTGCCAGGTGTGCGGGCAGCAGCTGCTGATTTCCTTTGGGAATTTGCCAGGAACTGTGCTGCAAAATGCACACGCTGCTCCCCAGCAGTTTCAGTCCCGCCTGTTGTTTTGGTAGCACAACTAAAGCAGACTGGCCTTTAAAGTTTAGGAAAAATTGAAGAAGCACTCACAAAACAGATCTGATCAGAGATTAGCATTAACTGGCTTGCACAAAACTAGCCGGTCAACTTCATTTCCACCACTACGTGCCCACTGCAAAATATTTCATGATTCTGTTTCCTTTCTAATCAGATGAAAATATGACATGAGTGTTAATGACATGACAGAGCACAAATATGGAAGAATATGTAAGAAAGAAAAACAACCTTCAAAACCTTTGTTTTCAATATAGTTTATGTCACGCATTGCATTTAAAAATACCAGTAAGTAAGACGATGTTATTTGCAACATTCATTAAAAAGTGTGCACTCAGTCAGCCAAGCACAAGTCAACATATGACAGACTACAAAGAAATACCAAAGTAAAAGGAAACTCAAGATGAAACAGAGTGAGGTCATTGGTTTCTTGCATTATCCTGAAGATGTTTGTCAACATTTTAATTTAGCAAATGGCCACTATTTTTTTAAAAAAAAAAGAGAGAGAGAAAAAAACCCTTTGTTTTGACAAAATCGTGATCTGGGGGGGAGGAACTTCTGAAAAATCACATTAACTATTTCCACTCTGTACTTCTGAATGAGTCCTCCTGCGAAAAGGGAAGGGACGTTATGTGCAATCTGGTAGCGTTATCTGTGAGAGGATCAAGGAGAAACCATTCCTTCAGATTTAACTCTCCTCCTTTAATATCTGTCGTACTTGTAGGTTGTAAACACACAACTGAGATATGGCAAGGATTATAAGGAAAACTATCTTGGATCTTCACTACATCTGCTGCTCTCATTAGGCAATCCATCAGTATGTGTGAGCAAGGCAGACCTCAAGAAGGAATTCAGCTGATAAAGTGAATGCAAATCACAGATGCCATGAAATGTCCCCTGGCCTTCCCATGCCACAGCCAGTGCCTCGCTGGGGTGAGAAGGCGCAAAGCCCACACTGCTGTTGTTGGGTTTGGGTCCCACTGCAGCGTGTGGGCACATTTCCTGCGGGGAGCTGTGGCAGGAGCTGGACGCACTTGGCACCTCATTGTGGCCACCTCACCCCAGCACAGAACCCATTGCCCCACCAGCCCGGGAGTGGGAACAGCCAGGAGCTGCTGGAGCCCGTCGTGATGGCACTGAAGGTCACACAGGGAGTCAGCTAACAAACGCATGCTTTTCGGCTTTTCCCTCTTGCCGCACAGAGCGGTTGCTGTTGAGGCGAGCATCCATAGGGACCGGCAGCTGGAGGGGCTGCTCCCTGTGCCGAGGGCGCAGAAGGCCGAGGCCGGGTCGGGTCTGGCACACGTGGCTGCTCCAGCAGCTGGCCAGCGGCGGGCACAGGGCACCCCTCTGCGCCGTGGGGATGCATGGCTGCCGCAAGTCCAGACTTGAATCGCGACGTGGTGTGCACTTCAGTCTCAACCAGCGTGCAGCACCGGGGGAGCTGAACAGGTTGAGTGACTTCAGGCTGTGGGAGGAATAATCGTCTTGGGTTGCTTCAGAGAGCTGAGGCAGCCAAACTGGGCGAGGATGGCACTGCGGAGTGCCTCGCGTCTCTGCCAGGTACCTCCGGAGAGTGTTTGTGTTTGAAGGACTTTTTATAGAACTGCTGTCAAAATGGGTAGAGAGAAAGCTTAATTGGGACTGATCTGAAAAACGAGGCGGCATGTAGGTGTGCGAGGGATGTATGCAGCAAGTGGCTGCTTTCAGCCGGAGCCCAGTGTGAACAGGTCCAGTCTGATGTTTATCATGGACTCTTATCTCCTGAGCTGGCAATTTTTTTACTGTTGTGTCAGTTATGATCCGCAGACCAGGAAGCATTAAAGACAACTTTGTGTACTGTGTAAGTAAGGCTGAGCATCCTGTCCTGCTGCAGCCAGCGCTGCCCCAGCCGGCAGTGGGGAGCCAGCTCGCCCCATCTGCGCTGCGGGATCTGTCTGCCCAGCGAGCAGGACCTGGGGCTCCTGCCTCTGGTGCCAGCCCAAACGTCGTCCCCTCGCGCATACTGAGTCACAAGTGACTCACTTCAAACTTGGATGTGAGCGCAAAGTTTACATTTGCAAATTGGCTGGTGAGGCACTGCTTTGCAATGTAGGTGGGATGTATTACATACTCCAGCAGTCAAGTTCTGCTCTTTTTTCCCTCCTCCCTCTCCCTCTGTGCAGGATAGCTGTTTCAGCCCAGGATTTTGGTGTGGTTCTTGCAGGCGCAGGAAGGCATATCAGCCTGCTCCAGTGGATGGGGCATGTGGATGGCTCTGCTCGTGACGGAGCTCTGCACTGAAGATGGATGATATAGCGCTCCTTGACCTGTTGGAGTGTCCTGTGTGCTTTGAAAAGCTCGATGCCACAGCAAAGGTGCTACCTTGCCAGCACACTTTCTGCAAGCCCTGTCTGCAGAGGATCCTGAAAACCCAGAAGGAGCTCAGGTGCCCCGAGTGCAGGACCCTTGTCCTTTGCAGCATCGAGCAGCTGCCCTCCAACCTGCTCCTCATTCGCCTCCTGGATGGAGTCAGGTGTGGACAAAACGTTACCAGGTTTGGCTCAATCCAGAGGTCAGGGGTCCTGTCCTCCCCTGCCTCCATCAGGAGAATCCCCAGGGGGTTGCAACTTCATCAGCACCGGCTGCTGACCAATCCCAGGATCCACATGGAAGGGGTAAGGAGGGTCCATGTTCTTTACTCTCTCTGTAAGCATAGAAAGCTTTCTATCTGTGTGCCAAAAGCTATGAAACTTTCCTGTTAGCAGTATTGCAGAAATGTTTGAAGTAAGAGAGATCATTTTGTTTGCAAATCCGTCTGCTATTTCCTTGTGTATTTGACTATTTAAAGTTCATCACAGCAGTAATTGCACGCTCAGGTTGAGACAAAACCAGCTTGCCCTTCTCCTTACAAAAACTTCACAGCAGCTGTTTTCCCTAGGAGTTTTCAGGTGGTTTCTGACTTTTGGGGGGCATTTCAGGTGCTTTGACTTTCAGGCAATGTAACAATTTTTGAATGATAGCAATTAAATCAGTAATTGCAAGGCTGTAACTGTTAGAGGCAGAGAAAGGTATTTCCCATTGCTGCACCTCAGTTTCCCCCACCATTGGAAAGGAAGGAGAACACCTAATGATGCTTATGTCCATGGCAAAATACTCTGAGGTTTACTAATCAAAAATACTAAACTCAACTAACTTACCAACTTTATGTTAGTAGACTAGGCTGATTTTAAAATTCTAAGGTGTTTCTGTCATTTTCTTTAACAGTACAAAAGCTGTTCTTAAATAATGAGGACATGATATTAGACCTGTTAAAGGAGCTTGGCTCAGATTGAATTTGGGGCAGAGACTGACTTGTGGATTCACCTTTCCTGCATAATATTCCTGGATTTCCATTTCTCCCACCCCAACTATTCTTCTGTACAATGTCTCCACAAACCTCTTCATAATATTCAAAAGCTTTGCTTAAACGGCTGTTAATTCTCAGAGCATTTTTCACAACTGCAGAGCTATAAACTCCCAGGCAGACATAGGACAGGTTTTCTCACCTGCGCTACAGGGGTGCACGTGTGTGGCTATCGTGGCGGAGCTGACCCCCTAGGTCGTGTGGGCACAAGCTGGTGTGCGTATCCCAGGGAACCCCTGCGGCAGCGATAAGGCGTCTTGGATGGATCACACATCAAAACCAGGCACCTCTCAGGTTTCCCCACTGGGAAACAGGGCAGCATGGCCCTGAGACACAGGAACTGGGTGCCTTTCCTGGGAGCCCTGCCCAGCCCACAGCTTGGCAGGCAGGCAGGCACGCTGCCCGCGCACGGAGGCAGAGCCTGGGCCGGGTGGGCAACCTGGGGTGGC
Organism: Falco naumanni; assembly: GCF_017639655.2. Lineage (NCBI taxonomy): Eukaryota > Metazoa > Chordata > Aves > Falconiformes > Falconidae > Falco > Falco naumanni. The sequence continues at coordinate 1,005,123 of NC_054061.1, forward strand.
CTGGAAGCGGCCATCCGTTTCTCCCTCATGCACCTCGGCCGCTGTGAATTACGCCTTAGCTTAAGGCAAGACACAGCTCAGTCCCTGCAGGCACGGAGCGATGCTGTGCTGTTGGTGCTGGGGTGTAGGGGTGGGTGGGCAACAGCGCAGCCCAGCAGCCATCTCCCATCTTCAGCACCCATGGGGTGGGTGGTGGCCGGAGTTCACAGCAGAGCAGGGCGAGGGTAAACACGGTCCTTGGGCTGCCGTGACCTGCGGGGCTTGGTAGTCTCCGCCGCAGCTGGCCCTGCTGCATCGGTGTCAGCCGGCTCCTGCCAGCAGCAGAGCCATGGCCAGCAAGGCCCCTCGCCGCAAACCGGCTCCCCAGGGCAGTGGCAAGGGGCTGCTGGCGCCGTTTGCGCACGGGACACACCATCGGACAGCCACAGCTTCCAGCCACTGCCGTGACGGGCGGCATCTCAGCTGAAAATGAGGTTTGTAGGTTTCCCAACCCGCCTCCCCGAGCTGTAGATAAAGAAGCACAAATACACTCATCTTTTTTCCTTCTCTCTCACCTGTTTCACATTTCTTTTACTAGTTCTCAGGTCAGGTGGGGACTTGTTGCTGATATTACATAATGGCATTACATACATCCATCAGTCTGCAGCTCCCAAAACCCTTTTAAGACCAAATTCCTGGGCATCGGCAGAGCTAGCGAGCGCCAGTGAAGGGGCTGGGGCCCCGCTCCCTGCAGCGCGGGGACGCGGCACTGGGATAGCCCTCCGATTCCCTGTGCCTCTCCAGCAAAGGGATATAAAAACACGTTACACTGAAATGCTTTTAGACTTAATTAGTTAATGAATTATAAAACACTTCAGAATCCTCAGCTGCAAGGTGAAGAATGTAACATATTAGTCACGTTTTGGTGGTTATAACTACACGCAGACAGGACTAGGTGTTACTTTACGTGCTCCAGTGGGGTGTTCACGCATGCGGAGCCTCCCCTGAACCGGCCCCCGGTGACAGCAGTGCTTCACCCGGCAGCAGCAGGGCCTCATCTGGAAGTGCCTGTGTGCTGCAAAGTGACAAGGCAGTCATAAGGTCTCCCTACACTGCGGAGTGCTAGAGTTCCATGAAGGGTGTTCATCTGAAGTAATCTGGGTGAGCAGAGGCCTCCAAACCGTTCCAACGGCAGAACAGATGCTTTTTGTCAAGAATCACAGTGAGAACAGCTATCGTGCAATCCTGCTCCGCCACAGTTAATCCCACCACAACTGCTTTCCTTGGTACGCTTAAATGCAGTATTCATTTGCAACTGCAGCGGAAGGTCGTGTGCTCTCCAAAGAAAGACTGCCCCAATCTGCATAGTCCGCTAATTACTGCTAATACTATGCACCACTTGGTGCTACAAAGCAAATAAAATTAACGAGCACCATGCTGCGCTGCAGCCAGATATGCCATCAAAAGCAGGATACAGGATGTGTTTTGTTTTCACCAAAGAAGCCATTCTATAAATAAACTTCCTTTACTCCATGGAGCTGAGAAATTCACAACTTTGAGCAAAGTTTCTTTTCTCAGCAGAGATGTTTCCTTGCCAGCTTTTTGCTCTTCATCCTCATGAGCGTCCATGAAGACAAAAAAGTAAAATAAATCCCCCCATCACCAAGCAAGCCAAGAACTCGTTCCATTCCGAGAGGGAAGTGCAAGCAGGCCCCAGAAGAGCTCTGAATTAGCAGTACTGCAATACTCATTTTTCAGTCAGGAATTTCACACAGCCAGTCCTTTAAAAAGCAGGGAGTATTCTAGTTACAGCCCATCCCAAACTATTTATTATTTTCTAGCATATAAATCCCTTTTGAATCCACTTCCTATGTGCTGATGTGGGGTGGGCACATGCCGGGTCCATGCACGTGGGCACATATGTGCGTTATGGATGCACAGGCTGTGCTTCGCAGGGATCCGATGGGCCCTGAGCAGCCACCGTGGGAGCAGCCGCTTGGGCAGTGCAGTGCTGGGACCGCTGGCACTGCCCAGCAGCAGCTCCCGGGATGTCTGGCCAGGTTTTAAGATCATTTAACATCTACGCAGAGGACAAGACTTTGGATTTTCAGGATCTCCACATAATAAACTGTCTGGAATTTAAGAATAAAAGGATTTGCTAGGAGGTGAATGCGTAACTAATCTACGCTGAAGCCTTTGAACTCTTCGGAACCGCCCCTGGCATGTGCCAGATGTGGTTACATCTTGTGCTGAAGCATCCTTCTTATTTGGCCTCAACCCCGATGTAAGCTAAACATGGCTTTGCTGCTGGTGAGAGAACAGAAAGATTGTGTGTGCTGAGGTATACACAAAACTCCCGTACTTCTCTGATGAGTAGCAAACCTAAACCATACCCTGCACACGGCAAAAATCCATCCAGGCCACTAAACAGCTACTTGGATGATGAACTTTGTCATGCAACAAATACAGGGCAGTGAGCCAGAGGAGAAAAGTCCCGAGTATGACATCTTGCCTTTGGAAAACACAGACCACACAAATTTAACTGTGACTTCGGCTCTTTTCTCTTTGCATGAACTCAGTGCTGTAACACCCCCCTCCAGTATTTCATGGGAGATAGACAGATAACACCTCTATTGGGATAAAAATACACTGCACTCCAACATCGCCACCTTCACACGGACGTCTATATATAGTGCCTGTGTCTTGATATTTTCTTCTCCTCCACAAACATCTCCAACTCCTTTCCAAATTTGACAGACAGGACTTGAATTGCTGGATCTTTTTGAAACCTTACTCAAAGCAACCTTCATGTCTGCACCCAGAGGCAAATATGTTTCCTGACCCACTCGCTGTGCAAAAAGCCCAGTAGTTCCTGTGCAGTCACGGCAATGACCTCATGACGCATGTCATATCACCTCAGGCTGGACAAGCACTACACAGATGTTAGAAACCCAGAAACTCTACACAGGCACATTGGCTCTGACTGAACAGGTGTCACCAGCTGCTTTTCTGCTGGAGAGGGGCAGCATCCTTTCGCCCAGCAGTGCTGTGGGTTCTGGCTGCTTGTGCCACAGGGTCCCTCAGCTGGAAGTGGAGCCACTTTATTTGGCTAAAACAATCCTGTTGGCCTTACAGCCTTCTGGGAGAAAGGGCTTGCCCCAATTCTCCTCCACAGCCACATCCCATCGGGGTTTGTCTCATTCTAAAAAAATGCCGAGTGTGGCTTAAGGAGCTGTTTGCACAGTGCTGGCTTGCACCTTGCGCAGGATACTGTCGTATGCCTTTTTTCACCTTTGCATGTAGTTTTAGCACTTTTATCTACTGCAAAGTGAGAGTGAAGTCACCTTGATATAGATTGCCTGACGATACACGCCCCAAAAGCTGTGCTGCAACAACAGATTTGGGAGCACAGAAGCAGGAAGCTTCACAGTAGCTGCAAGCACTGCTGCAGCCACGAGAACGGGTTGGTGCTACACCAGGAGACTGAGCCATTCGTTTCTGTCGGAGAGGAGTGTGGGGCAGAGCCACAGCCTCAGGGTCAGGGGATGAGGGCTATGTCAGGCTCCCTACAGAAAGCTTAAAAAGAAAACACCGTTTTGATGGGACAAAGGATGAAACACCCAGTTGCACTGTAAATGCGAGGTGGCACTGTTGCACTCCAGGCAGGACAGGGTGGTGTAAGGGTGGCTCTGCAGTGGGCTGGGGTGGGTGCGTGATTGTTTTAAGACTATTCAGGTCCATTTCACTTACCAGCAAACAGCCCTCCATACTTTCGAAGGATGAGCAAGGCAGGACGCGGGGCCACTCCCAGGTGATACCGCAGAGCGGGGGAAAGCCGAAGGACCTCCACAAGGTCCAGTTTCCCTGGTTTTACAAAATTAGGTACCGAGCTGCAAACACATGAAAGTGTTTTAATTTGTTACCAAGGCAATGAGTCAGGCTCAGATGGCAAGTCAGGAATAGAACAGCAGGGTTTCTCAGCATGTGTGTTCACCTGCTAAGTATCGTGGTCAGGCAGGAGGCTGGAATTCTGAGAGTCCTCCTCTTCTCGCAGTTTCCCCGTTGGTGGCTGGACAACATCCCTGGGTCCACAAAGTTGGTCATTGGCCTCAGTTTGTAATTTTCCACTCTGGAGAGAAGGGAGAGGAGGAGGCACGTTCATGTGCAGCTCTGCCGATGCGCCGGGGCTGGAGATAAAAGATGTCCTGAGAGAGGCGAGACCGGACCCTGGCAGGGAGAAAACCCATGTACTGCTGCCGTCTGTACCTTGCCTGGCTCCCCCTTCACTGTGGCACTGCTTCACTGTAGGAAAACTGCGGTGCTGGCACTGAACACTGGACTTTGTTCTGCTGCTACTAATTTTCAGGTATTGGAATTCCATTTACCATCAGGAGCCCACGAGCAAGGCACTGGGCAAATGAACAAAGAACTATGACCTTTTTTTTTTTTAAGAAAACCTTTTCCCTAGGAGCTTGTAGGTGGAGATTTGCGCTTACCCTGATTTGGGGAACCTCCGTTTTTTTGATGTCGGCACAGGGGACAAAGTTTATGATCTTGTTTGTAAGAGACAGGCGCGTCCTTTGGCCATCCAACCCTTTAAGGGTGTTTCCTTTGGGCCATGAACAACTGATGGGCCCAGAATTTCTCACTGGCTTTGCAGGGAGGAAAGAGCAAGCCTCACCTGCTGGGAAGCCACACTGGCGTGCAGCGTGTGTAACTGGGCTGCGGAGTCAGTCGGTCTCCCAAGGAGATGGAAGTAAGGAAGGGGAGAGCAGCTCCCTCACCCAGCCCCATGTCTGGGCAAGATGAGGACGCCCAAGGCCAGGTGGACAGTGTCCTTCCCGGGCTCAGCCTACAGCTGAGGCAAGGCCCAGCTAGCAGCCATCACTTCATGACAGCCGTTAATTTACCATCAAAATGGCTGCTAAGTGGAGGTGGCAGGCTAATGGAGAGAGGTACCATCACTAATTAAGGACTTCCTTGAAATACTACGAAAACCCAGTCCTGGGCTGTTGGGCAGTCGGAAGGCACAGGGCACCAGCAGGGCAGGGAGAGCAGCGGTGGCCACAGCACCCGTCCCCAGCGCAGGCAGGGCAGCGCGTTGGCAGGGACAGGGCTCAGCAGCAGCAGGAGGGAGCGGGATGCAGGTTTCCTCCCTGCACAGTAAACAGCCACTTCTGAGAACTGCGGTGCTGAGGCAGAGCATCATGACCGGGCACGCCAAGGGCTGACACAGTTTGTTTTCTGCACGGCTTAAAACCATGACACACAACTCAACCACTGCCCGAGATTGCTGACTGCAGCAGAGACAAAAACATCTGATAGCAGCAATGAGTGGAAGAGGTGCAAAAAGGTTTCGTGCAGACACTGCAGCTCAAACGCTGGTCCCCAGCATCACCCTGCCATGCCCTGAGCCAGGCTGCCCTCTCCCCTCCCACTGAACAGCTCCTGCCTTGTGCCCCTGGCACCCCTCCTGCCCACCTGAACCCCTCTTGGGGCAAAGGGAAGCCTGACCCAGCACTGTCCTCCCGCAGAGCCATGGGGACACCACCGGCAGGCAGCCAGGCACCCTCTCAGGCTGGGCGCCTGCCGCAGCACCTCAGCCATCACCAACAGGGCACCCACTGGGCCTCTCCGTGACAGAGGTTACTCCGTATTTTCTTCAGTCTTCTTCCCCATTTTCCATCTCATCCCTGCAGTGCAAAGCCAGAGCTAGGACAGGCAAAGTTCAGAAGCGGCAGCAGCCCTGGTGCCGTGTCACACCAAAGGGGGTCAGCTGGCAGGCGGTGGGAGGGCTCCCGCTCGCCGCCACCAGCGCCCACGATGCACAGACTTTGCAGCACAGAAACCAGCCCCAGCACCCTCAGCAACAGGCTCCAATACCTGCTTCTGCAGACTCCTTCAGCTGCTTTAATCTCCTCAGTCTGTAAATCACACCCACTTACACCTGTAACTTAAGACGCTGTTTTCCACACCCAGCTAACTCCGTACAATTGACACCTCCAGCTTGCCCCCGTGCCGGCCTGCTGGCTCACGGTGCAGGAGGGCCACCAGCTTTAGCCACGACCAGCGCTGGCCTCACGCCCTGGCAAACCCCAGAGGGAACGGGGCAGATCCGGTCAGCTCCAGCACCAACGTGAGCGGGAGGGGACTAACTCTGTTCTCCCTGGTGCACTCAGTCAGCTTGTGCTTGGAAGATGGGAGCAATCCTCCTGAGGGGAGAAATAATGCAGAAACCACCCAGCTCTCTGAATCCTCAGAATATAATTATACGAAGAGATTGAAATGACAAGTTCACTTCTGATGGTTTTGTTCTCTGTGACAAGGCTGAAGTTATCGCCTCTGCTGAAAAGCAGAAAAACAGAATTGTAATGGCAATTAATTTACATTCAGACAGCTCTTTTCATCCAACTGGATCCTAAAGAGCCCTGAAACTGTGCTAACTGAGTACACAAAGGAGACGATGTGGGGCTCATTCATCCCATTGAAATGTGGGCAGTCGGTGGCAGGATGCTGAAGGCGGCTTGCAGAAGTTAGTAATCAAAATGTATGGCAGTTGTTGTTGATTATCTCTTTATGAAAAGCCAGCATGTCCTTTGGCATCAGAGCGTAGGTAATAACCAGTTCTCCATTCATGGTGTGTAAATCACTGCTCATCAGGAGCGTGGCCTGGGCTGTGCTCTCAGATCTGTCCTGGAGTTGCTCTCTGCCTCTAGGTGAGTCATTCACACTCCCCTGGTACTATCCCCGCAGGTAACGCAGGGAGAGTACCTCCACCATCACCCCAACCCTCATCTGCACAGTCTCTTAGATTGCCGGCTCTCCAGGGCAGGAATCTGCTGTGCTTGTACAGTGCCTGGCACAGCACTGGCCTCTGGTAACATGTACCGTGCCTGAGCATGGGGACCACTGGCCATCTTGCCCTCACCGCCCGCATGGCGGGGTCAGCACACAAGCTTTCCATTTCCTTCATGCATTGAGTATTCTAGATGTTTCCATGTGTGCTGTGGAACAGCCTGTCCCTGCACTGTGGGGGTCACCGCATTGAAGATGCAAGCATCTCTGTGCAGAGCTGGATGGGTCACTCTGGGCCCAGTCGAGAGCAGAGATACTCGTAACATTTCTTTAGCCATGCTGGTACACCTCTAGCACTCGCTTGTGGATCTTGGGAATGAAATGTGCCCTCACCTACCACATACCACCTCTTCACACCACACAGTTCTTATAGGGTTGGTAGGAAGAGCCTTCTCCATGCTTTGGTGTTGGAGTGGGAAGTTCTTTCGAGCACCTCAGTACAATTTGTCAGGCTGTACTTGGACTCCTGCTTCTAGGCGTAGAGCTGGTGCAATGGAGTTCAGAGGCTTGCAGGACCCAATTCAACATGCTTCCCCAAAAAGCAAGTCCTGGTGAATCCTGGTTCCGGCACTCCTGATGCCACCTCGTGCAGCACACCCATGTGCCAGTCCCCTCCGACTGACACCAGTCCTGCTCCAAAATAAAAAGTAATCAAAAAACACCTGCAAACTGAACCCACAGTACCTAGTGGGGGAAAAATCGAACTGGAAGACATCCAGGACTGGATTTCTTTTCTTCCTGGCGCTATCCTAGAAATAAACTGTTCCTCTCAAGGAGGCTGTTACGTGTTACAGAAATCGTGTATCTAGGGGAATATCGCTGCCTCTGCACAGCACAGCTGTTTAGCTCTTTGCACAAATAACGCAGTGCCGGGGGTGGGAGGGGAAGGCAGAGCTCGTGCAGAGCGCGGGGCTGAGCTGCCTCTCGTGTGGGCTCCGTGGACCGTGCACCAAGGACGGGCGCATCTCCCCTCTGCATCTTCTCCATCCCCTCAGACCTTCCAGGTGATGCAGTGGGGCTGGCCCGGCTTGTCACAGCTCACCTCTGGTCAACCAGCTTCTTCCAGGGTGGGACAGCCCGGCAGTGCCGCCGCTGCTCCAGTTCAGGGGACCGGGGCTCCCAGGCGTCCCACACCTGGGCTGCTTCTCCCGCACAGGGTCCGAGGGGGTGACTGCTTCCCTGCACATGGGGCAACACCCATGAAACCCAGATCAGGATCAGGCCCTCGGTATTTACTGCAAAGACATTCAGCCAGTGGGGGAGGAGACCACATGCTTGTGGTGGCTGTCTGCCTTCGAGGGACGAGGCACAGCGAAGAGCCACTCCAGGGCATTCCCTGTGTGGAGTTATGAAAATCAGAGCTGGGAAACCACCTGGGTGCAGGTCCAAACCCGTCTGAGGCCATTCCTGATCCACCTACCAGCAGCCTCCTCAGCCCCATGTGTCTGCCTCCCCTGCCGGAGCCAGCAGGGCGCCTGCCAAGGGCTGGGGTCCCAGCTCCAGTGCTGCTCCCGGGCAGCGGAGCAGGAGCAGGGGTGCCCTGCTCTGGGGTACGCTTCTGCCAAAACAGCTCCTGCTGCTCTCCCTTCGGCATGCAGAAAATCAGAAGGAAGCACCCCTGGACATCAACAGCCATAAGCTATTCCAAGGATTAATTTGTCACTCATCCCATATGTCCATCTACACAGTCATGGATGCTGGTGAACTCAGAGCATCTGGGAATCAGAGGGATCCCACCCAGCATCGTTAGCTGTGTCTCGCTGAAGCCATTTGCAGTGAGCCTTGCTTGGAAATGGGTGAAGGAGTAAACGAATCCCAGGTGCAGGGAGGTTTATGGCATTGTGCTCATGCTCAGCCCGGGGTATCACAGGCAGCGGCGCGGTCTGCTTGTGCAGGGACAGTGTCACTACGGGACCATGCTGCTCCTCGGGGGGGGGGGGGGGCAGGGGGTTAAATGGAGTCACCTGGGACAAGGTTTACAGGCATTCACAGCCTCCATCAGAAATCTCTCCGCTGCACTCCCTGGCTTTGCTTTCCTCCTATGCTGACAATTTTTAATGTCTCTCCCTGGTGACCACCACCCCAGCCAGCCTCACACATTTCTTTCTCTCTCTCTCTCTCTCTCTCTCTTTTTTTTTTTTTTAAATACCAGTGCTATGAGTGTGTGGTCTTACATTAATCCACTGCCAATAATAAGGAAGTTATAACTAGCTCATTTAAGATAATTATAGTGTGCATTTCTCCCAGCTATGAAGAGATGCTTTGAATTGCTTCCTCACACACACATGTACATATTTTTAATTTGCTTCTTTGTTTTGTACGGAGGGAGACTCAGATGCATTGGATGGCTGCCCTAGCACAGCTGATGTCAAATGCCAAAAATAGGAAAAAAAAATATTTTCTCCCTCAATGGCCTTAAATCCACTAAGAATGGGGACAATGCTTTGAGATGCATCTGCCATGGCCATCCCTGCTGGCAGTACGGCCAAGGACAGAAAAGTACCTCACCTAGACACTACGCACCACATAGCACACCAGTGCAAGAGGCTGTCTCTGGTTCCACATCCCGGAGTTCACCTGCTGCACCTTCTCACCTGGGCTCTCCCAGCAGCTCTGCAGGCAGCCCCACGGCAAGGGGGCTCTAGCTGCTCCGACAGACTGAAATACCTCCGGGGGGCAGGGTCATGTCTCACTTGGGCATGACAGAGAAGAACACAGAGGAGGGGGGGAATCTGAAAAAAAACGTAGCAGCGTTGAAAAATGTTACAACTGCCTAGAAGACAGAGAGAGGGAGAGGCAAGGCTCTCTGCAGCCATCAAAGGCACGACAGGCAGGAAAAAAAGCATTTCCTCAGCACCAAAACCCACAGGGGTTTGGGTTCGTGACCATCGGCTGCCCTTGGCCCAAAGGTCTGGGCAAAGCATCCTGTTGGTCTCCATCTGCCTGACAGCCTGAAAAGTACCAGTGGGCAATCCCATGTACTATGGCATTCCCTTCTTCTGCTCAGCTTCCCACTGATTTTAGAGGCTTTCACATAGGAGTACGTGAAAAACTCTCCTCTCTCCCTCTCATTTATTTAATTTAGCATTGCTACTAGAGCTGCAGTATGGCATGGCATCACGGGAAAAGAGCCTGTTCTGTTCACTGGTGATGTTTCTTTGTAGTTGCTGCCTCTCTGCTACAGGGCAGCAAATATTCTACACAACTTCTCAACAGCCTTTAGCTGAGTTTTTCACGGAACTTCTCATAGTGTTTTCCCAAATGAATTTAAAAACAGGTGCTGAACTCTGCAGCAAGGGAGCTGCTAATATTTACAGTGTTTGGCTGAACATTTTGCTGCAGCTACCACCCTGCTGAAATAAAATGCTGCCTCGGATTAACAAAAAGCAACTGGACATGCTAACGGGAGAAAAACCCATCACAACAAAGCAGCTCCCTCTTCACCCCACACCCACGACCGTGTCCTCTCCTGGGAAAGCCTCTCCCTCTGCCCTTAGCCCAGAGCGATCTACCTCCAGGCACACCTTGTCTTTATCACCAGCTTTAATTAGCACCCCAGTTTCTGTCATTGCAATTAACCTACTTTAAATAAAGCGAAACAGATGCCTTGTAGAGGATCTTATACATCCAGGAGTGGACAGAAACCAGCCAAAGCCTGAGAAAGAAGTCAGGTCTGAGATGCGCCTACAGCAGCCTGTTTCAGCCCCAGGAGGAGCGATAAGCAATGAGCTCAGCTCCCGCGGAGGGCTTCTGCTGGCTGCCCCCACGCACACACCGCGCAGTTGCTGCAGGGGGTTTAGCTGCTTTTCTTTGTCTTTTCTACATCTTAGGAACACATTAGAAAACAGTGACCCTGATGTACGCCCTTCTGAAAACTTCAGCTTGACTACTTTGTGAAAGGCCTGCAAAGCAGGAAAGTGAAAAGTACAGTGAAAACCACACTGGTTGCTCCATGTGGATAGATAAAAGCTTGGTTTATGTCCTAAGTAAAGTTGGGAAATCAATGGGATATTTTTGGCTCAGTATCTGAACAGACAAAGAACATTTTTTTAAAAAAAAGCAACAAAGATAGACTTGTGAAAAAAATTACTTGGGCCTTAAAAATTACTTGAATTATTTACTATTATTTTTTATGAAGTGAAGAGCATTAAAACCTTCATTTCAAGTTAATTTCAATTGGTTCCAAAGCAAAATGCTTTGTATTGCTATGGCTTCTTTAAATTCTTCTCCTCTTTGGTTAAATTACATTGATTTTTGCTGTTAACAGACTATTAAAATATTAGAAAAAAATATTTTGGCAGTTACAAAGAATATGTAACTATGAAAATGTCAGTCATCAAGTGCTGAAACAGTCCACTGTGATTACAGTTTTTCCCTGTTGTATACAACTAGAAATGCACATCCAGTTGTGGAATAATCATCGAATGGTTTGGGTTGGAAGGGATGTTAAAGACCACCCAGCCCACCCCCTGCCACAGGCAGGGACACCGGCCACCAGCCCAGGTTGCCCCCAGCCCCGTCCAGCCTGGCCTCGGGCACTGCCAGGGATGGGGCACCCACAGCTGCTCTGGGCAGCCCGTGCCAGCACCTCGCCGCCCCCATGGGGAAGGATTTCCTCCAATATCTAATACAAATCTCCAGATCTCTTCATAACACCATTCATCCCTTCGAAACAATTCTGAGGTTCCCCACCCCAAATATGGGGAACTGCAGAGCCCTTCCCTGGAGTACAGGGAGCTTTAGCAGGGAATAAGTGGTACAGATCAAAGGGCCACCGACATCACAATAGTTCCTGAGCAAAACGTCTGTGAAGGAATATACCTGCGTTACCTTTTAAGTGTTTGAAATTACTAGCAAGCCCCAAAAGACCAACGTTCTGAGTACTTTTTGGGTGCTAAAGCAGCATGTAGGCATTAACTGTTAATCACTTAGATCCACAAAAGTTTTACAACAAATTTCAATGACTGAATACAAGCGTTCTGGTCTATAAAGCGAGGCGTAAGATGATGTCAGTGGTCTGCAAGCTCCAGGAAATGGTGACAGGAAAGAAAACCAGGCTTAGATGGAAACCTGAAAACAGAATGGCTGTGAGATTGGAAGAGCATGGAAGTGGGATGAAAGGTGAAGAAAGGAAGGTTGTGACCATGGTTAGAGGAAGAAACAGCCCATCCATCCAAGCAGGAGAGGCAAATTTCAGCCAGCCCTGATGTCACCAGCACGCCTATCCTACCTAGTTTTCAGTTATTTATTCCAGCCTGCCCGCCTGTGCCATCCTTTTTCTTGCTGAAGAAAGAATATTCCAGATTCAGCACCCTACTGCTTGTTCACCTTTCCCAGTTAGTAACAGGCATGCTTTTCATTTCAGAGTTTCTCTTACTTTTAATACATTTCCATAACTCGTTCCTGATGCCTTTTATGTTTTGCTTTATTTTGCTGTGCAACCATACTCTCATCATCCCCATCCGTTTGCGCTCCTCCTTCGCAAGCCCTGGCTTCACAGTTTGCATGAGTCCTGTTTGTTTTCTGGCTGCTCCTGAGGCAATCAAGAGTCTCTTTCTGTGTTCCTTCTCCTTGGTTCACACCAGAGAGTCTGTCAGCTCAGTCTTTCCGAAGGAGAATGGTCCTCCCGTGATGCTGTATTCCCACAGCCTGTTTCTGTGTGTGAGGAAGCGCGGCCGCCAGGCCCACGTCTGCAAGGAGCGTTCCCATCCTGGCACACGGTCCCCACGTCCCATACGTGCTCGGGGGGCTGATGGAGAGCAGCGCTAGCCCCAGTCTCACTTTCATCATTTTCTTTTTTTTCCAGCAATGCACTTTTCAGTGTCACTAAGCCGAGTGCACGTCTTTACTACTAGCACATGTGTTAATTAGAACTAAACATTAAACTAATTGCTTCCTGTTTCAAGTGCTTTGAAGTAAACACGGTACATGACATTTTTCTCTTCTTGGTTCCTTTTTCCTATCAAGCATCAGTATTTCAGAGTGCTGGAAGATGTTATCTTCCCAAAACCTAGATCATTTCCATGAAAAATTTGATCTTTTCCACACTTCAGGAAACTCCTATCAAGTTTCTGTCTTCCACCTTCCTGACCTCCCAAACGTGGCTGATGGGGGCGTGAGCCCTGCAGAAGTCCTGCCCAAGCCCGGGGCACTGACACAGGCAGACCTGGGGAAATGGGTTTATGTCCTTCCACAGAAGAAGGCTGGAAAAGCCTGACTGGGTCACTGGTACAAATGTGCCATCTCCCATGAGGTCGGCAGGGGTTTGGTGACTATGGCTTGGAAAAACTGCAATGCAGGGTCCTGCTCAAAGGCCACAGCACTTGGCAGCTGACAGACAAAAATCCACCCACGGGAGCTGCAGAGCCAGCAGCCCTGGGTCCCTTCACCCCCCCAGCACGCTCCCCTTTATCCCCTTCACACCTGGCGCAGCACAGCTCTCATGGGACAGGACCAACTCCCCATGGTGCCCACACATCTCAGCCAGCAGACCAGAGCTGGAGAGAGCTGGGTTTGAAGCACTTGGCCATCGATGGAGCTCCTCTGCCATCCGCAAAGGTTCTTCCTGCAGTTCCCACACGTGACATTACAAATCCTAAAAAGTGGGGAAGGACAATGTAAATCTGCAGACTGGCACAGAAGCAGCAGCAAAGCTTCTTGTCCCTGGCTGACCTGGGCACCAGCACCTCTGCTTAAAACTGATGGAGGTTCTGGAGCTGTGGACAATCAGAGCTTCCCAGTTTCTCAGCATGTACCTCATGCAGCTAAATAGAGGCCAGAAACAGAGCTCAGCATGTGGTTTATTTTCACTTAAACTTTAGGGGTGCATTGTGTGCAGAGGCACCACTGCGGTGAGGGCAGGCACCCCTGCGGCAGAGCACAGACTCCCACGCTGCAGAGGTGCAGAGCCGTGGCTGCCTCCATTGCAGGTGCCCAGGAGACACTCGATGGGATTTTTATCTCATTGACCAGCACAGGAGGGGCAGCCAGGACCCTTAAAACTACTTTTCCATTCCAAATTCAAGGATTCCCCTCTTGGTCCAAGGAATCCTTTGAAGCAGCTGCTGCCATGTCTTGGAAAGCAGGCAGAAACCAGAAAATGGATCTGTTCCTTATTTCCAGATTCCTACCAATTGCAGTGAAGGTCCTGCAATGAGAATCAGAGGAACAGTTATTCAAAATTAATCAAAGAAAATGAACCACAATGAAAGATATTAGTGAAGCTGAGAATCTGGTACAGTTCAAGGAAACAGCAATATCTGCAGCATTAACAGTTCAGATAATAGTTTAGTTACAGCTGTCTGTCTTCATGCCAAAAACAGTCACTGTTTGCCTCCAGCAAAGAAGGAAACTCTCCCAGTGGCGCACTGTGCAGCAGAGCCAAGCGCATCATCTTGGTGGCTGCTTCCAGTTGGATGCGAGGCTGGATGGCCCACTCCCCCAGCACGGCACAGAAACGCTGCGTACTGACAGAGGCCCGTGCTAGAATGGCATCATTAAGCCATCGAGGCTCCACAAACACACACGAGGATATTTGTTCTTCCAACTTTTATTTCTAACTTGTCTGCAGAGATGACGGGACGATGGGTCCACTGGCAGCCTGTCCTGTGAGCATGGCACACCTCACAGCGTTCAAACACACGGAACAGGACGGGACAGGACAGGATTCCAGTTGGAAGGGACCCGCAGTGATCACCTGGTTGAGCCGCCTGGCCGCTTCAGGGCCGACCAGCATTTAAAGGAGCAGCATTCAGCTCCAGCCAATGGGCCAGCGGGACAGAGCTTAACACGCGGTGTTTTGCATTTCATACACAACTGTGATGTTGCAAATGGCAATACATTCAAGTTGCGTATTTGTTCTAGGATGCACTTGTGTGGGATGCAGTACTCTAATCCAGCAAACATGCTAAAGGTATCTCCACCTTGTCTTTAGCACAAGTACGTAAAGATTGGGCCTTTCAGTGTTGCTGATTTCCAGCGCACAGGACCCCCCAAACACATACCTAGAACAGCTACACAGAGCACAGAAAAGGGTGGTGTATCTGCACTTCTCCCAGGAAAAACACCCCTCAGGCTGCCCTCGAGTTGTACCGCGTGGGTTCACAGCACCGGGCTAGGGACAGCTGTGGATTTATTCAGCTGTCTAAATGATCTGTTGCACTGTGTATTAAATTGAGGTTTTGAGTATAGATAAGTGTCAGTAAAGCAGTTATTTTAAGTGAACTCTGTAGTTTCATTTTTATGAGAGTCAAGACAGTAAAGTTCCCTCATCTCTTCTGGGTTTGGTATATCTCTTCTTTCTCATATTATACTGAAAGAGCAATATTAAGAAGCCTGTCTTCCTGTAACCCAGAAATAAAATCACAGCGTTACAGCAGGGCGATAACCACAGGAGAGCAGTAACCTGCACTCACCTTGCTCTTGCCACGTTCTCGCAGACATGCACAGTTGGCCACCACAGGTGACAGCCGCCAGGGAAGCTGGACGATGGCCGAGACCTCCGGTCATTCTGAAATAGAAATACTTGGGTTCATTAAAATAGACATTGTATTATAGGAGGCCATATAGCAGGCAATAAGATCCCATGGGAAGACTAGTTTAAGGCATTAATTGTTTCTTAATATTCTTAAACAAGTTCAGCCTGCTTTTCATCTTGATAGAAATTTAGCATAAGTATTTTGGAGCTTGTCTTCATTAGAAAAACAAATCAAGAAAGGATGTGGGTAGTTAATCCCAGCAAATGCATGCTTAAGCCTTAGACCTCTAAACTTTTCCCAGTAATTATTTTTGGGGAAAGCTTTTGGGGAATTCTGTCTATGGTGAGTATTGCTATCACAGATGAACTGCAAAGGCTGTTTCTCATCCCACAGGTCCCAAGAGCCAAGGCCCTGTACACCTACCGAGGGCACAACCCGGGGGAGCTAAGGTTCAACAAGGGGGACATCATCATGCTGCTCCGTCAGCTGGACGAGAACTGGTATCTGGGGGAGGTCAATGGGATCAGCGGCGTTTTCCCAGCCAGCTCCGTGCAAGTCATCAAGCACCTGCCCCTGCCAGCACCCCTTGGCAGAGCACTCTACAGCTTTGACCTGAGGAGCAGGGATAAGACTGAAAACAAGGACTGCCTGACGTTTCATAAGGTAACAGCACCCCACAGCAGCTGGGCTGGGCTCTTTTCTTCTTTAGGCTGTGTGCTGTTCTGCTACTCCCCAACTCCATAGGAGCTCCCTTTTGGAAATCAGTGAGGTTCCCTAGCCCGCTCAGACACTGCCACCAGCAGTTAAACCTCCTAGGACTGCCTCATGGGGGTATGTGCAGGATGGGGGCATCCAGAGAGGGATGCTAGTGCCTGCTAGGAGCAGCGATTGCACTCCCTCAGCTCAGCTTCTAACCACGCTGCTGTCGCTGATGAGGAGCGGCCAACGGTGGCAGTCTGCTCTCTCTTGACCAAAGCACTCCAGGATCTCTAGAAGACACCTACTGACATAGTAAAGAAAATTGCTTCCAGGTCTGGGGATACATCATTTATGCAGCTTGAACATACCCAGCCTACTGGAGGCATGGATTTGCAGAGCTGATTTTTTACTATATTTCCCTTTATTCCCCAAAGGCTACAGAGCTTGCCTCTACTCTGTTAGAGGACACACTCTTCTGAGTAACTGCACCTCCCAGCAAAGTCAGCTGCCCCTGTAGTGTCAGAACGAGGTGAGGCATGGCAGAGCAGAACAGCAAGTGCCGTCCAGAGGCATCAGTGTCCTCGCAGAGAAGTCATCTCTTTGTCCGTCCAGCCAGCAGCACAGCTGCTCTAATGGGTGGGAAGAGGCAGGAGAGAGAGGCTGTGGTCCAGGCCAGGTTCCCCAGGGAGTCCGTGCTGGATGTGGAGTGGCTAGCAGGGGGCAAGAGAAATCAAACAGCTGAGAGCCAGTTGTGGCTTATGATCAAGGGGAGGAACTGACAGAGAGAAGTCCATTCAGAGCAGCAGCATCACATCACCAGCAGCTCTATAAAATGTGGGTGCTCAACTTGCTAGTGCAGATGCAGAGATGCCAGGCGGCCAGCAATCCTCCCTTTGTCATTTGGATTCACTTATTAGCAGGAGGCACCTGCCTTGGTTTTCTGCTGTCTGCGTTCACTTGTTTTTTCTCTTTCACTCAATTTGCCTTTGTTTCACAGCTTACTCATTCTGTTTATTTGCGTCAGGAGGCTGTGCTCATCTCCACTCCCACAGCAAAGTTCACACGTGGGGAGTTAGCGCACATCTAAAACAAACAGACGCTTCTGCAAAATGGCAAGAGCATCTTCCTGTCCCCCTGCTTTGTGACAGTGGTCGGTTGTTACCGTACGAAATTACAAAGGCTGAAGGAGTCACTTCAGCAACTCCCTTCTGCAGTAACCTCGAGGCAGTGGCAGCACTCGGCATGTTAGTTTAGAAGGGAGAAAAACATGAATTTGTTTCTGTAAATTCTCTTTATTCCCCCCTCCCCCCCGCCCAAGGCAGATATCCTTAACAAGATGAAATGAAAACGTCTTCAAAGTTAACAAGATTTACTTCTGCTGGGCTGCTCAGGAGTGTAAATCTTTCCAAAGAGATGTACCTATCAGTCAATACAAACTAGCTTTTTTCCTCTGCATTATTTCAAATACCTTACTCCAGCAAATGTCAGGTGATCTCAGCTGCTGAAATAGAGATGGGAAGTTCTCAGCAGTATGACACCAATTGCCTCCGCACTTGCATAGGGGTTTTTCTCTTGCTTCCTAGCTACAGTGCTACTTGTATTATTAGTTGTGTGCGTGGCAATTACAGAGGCATTTCCACGCCATGGAAACCACCCAGCAAGTCAAAGGCTTCTCATGCCCTCACCCTCAGACTCGTGTCCACAGTCCCGGTTCAGCCACGCTCCTGCCTTTAAATTAAAAGCAAGTTTGAGCTTTGTGCTGAGTTAGGCCAGACAAGGTGGCATTTCAGACACCAAAATCTGCGCTGAACAGGACCCGACAGGACCGCGCCACGGTGGCTGTTCGATGAGGCCGCTCTGCGGAATGGCAGGGTGAGCCCTCTCCCACCCTGGCACCCACCTCTGCCGCAAGGGAGGGCGGGTGACACCACGTTCCTGCCCTCCAGGGTGACAGCATCACCGCCCTCGCAGGGCTGATGGGAACAGAGGGCACGTTAGGTGACAAAGCGGGGCTGGCCCTTCCCCATTTTGGGGGTACAGCCCCACCGCCACCGTGCCCACCCAGTGCCATGCCGGGCAGTGGCTGGTGCCGGCACCCATGGGCAGAGCCCCGCTCCAGCCTGGCAGGGCCCCCTGCCCCAGCCCTGCGGGCAGCCAGCCAACAGCTGTCCCTCACCGCGGCAAAGCCTCCACAGTGACAAAAAAATCAGGGACAAAAATGGAAAATTCAGGCAAAACATCAAAACCGCATTTTTAGCAGGTTCTGTTGTAGCCAGCTCCTGTGTAGCTCTGCTCTGCGTGGATCTGCCCTGTGAGCCCCCCCAGCTGCTTCCCGGGGCTGCAGGGGGGCTACAGGGGGGTTGGCTGGGCACAGTGGCTCCCAGCCACCACCAGCACATCACGGGTGGCATCCCCAGCACTCCAGTTCTGCAGACCTTTAAGCCACCCGCTCCCTGACAGGACTTCGTTAGCACTGGTCTAGACATTAATTGTATTCCTGCCGTTTAGCTTGAGATGCAGGGTGTAAGTGGCACCAACAAGAATTCCTAGAAATAAAATTAATACTTGTAATCACCATAATTACAGCAAGCACTTCTTTGTGGCTATTTTATAAAAGGATACTAGTAAAACATCTTATTTGAAGCTCTCATACATTTTGTAAAATGTCTTTTCATTTAATGGAATCATTTTCGTTTCAGTAATTACTTAAGTCTGGAGTTAACAGAAATAAGTTAGTTAGGGCCACATAAAGCCACAAAGGAATTAGAAATTAATTATGGAGAAGGCAAAGGTAGGTCTGTTTTGGGAGATGCCAGGCTTTTCTTGGCTTTGACACTTAGGTTTATGCTCCATTTCATCGTGTCTCCTGGTGTTTAGAGAAGGCAGGAAAATGTTTCCGGTTTAGGCTAAAGTTTAATTACATACAAAAATGACAATATTGCTATCTTATATATGTACAGATGCACACAATATGGTTTTTAAACCTTGCTTTAAGGAGTGAGGAGGAGGGAAATGTGAAAACAATCCCTGCTTTAAAATGATAATGCTTGACAGACACCTGTACCTCTCCTGCGTTAGAGTCAGCCTTGTCCATCCCAGGAGTCGGGCACATTGCCTCATGTGAGTGGGTGAGAATCTCAAAGTTTTGCAATTCGTTAATGTCAGCAGTAAATCATGATTAATTCCTCTGGCAGTCATCGTGGTAAAAAACACTGTCACCACATGCCCTTTGCTATTAATACTGTATGATCAGCAGTTCCCAAGAAATACTGTTTGAACGTTGCCTGTATGCAAACTCAGGGCCTGACTCTTCCCTCATTAAACCCAATGGTTAATGAGCCAGGCTTTCAATGGAAGCAGGACCAAGCCATGAACGTTTAGACCTACAGAGACGTAACTGGGTGGCTTTACTTCTGCTGGGAAAGTCACCATCAGTGAGGGCTTCTCCAAGCTCTTGACTTCGAGTCAGCTGCAGGGCACCGACACCCTGCTGCCGGTCACACCTAAGCATGCCAGCACAAAGTAGAAAAGAAAGATGTGACCAAATGTCCCTTCTAATTTAGAGTTAATTTTTTATAATGCTGCTAGAGAGTCAGCCAGCTCTCCTTATACCTCTGCAAGCCAAAGGGTTTGACAGGAAAAAAGCTTCCTGTAAAGTACTGGGCAGGGGGAGAACGCTCAGCTTCAGTAACATGTTGTCTAAGCAACACATTTTTCAAACCAGTTTCAATTTTGCTGTCAGCTTTGCATCAGTAATTTTGCATCTGGGATTTGTTACTGAAAACATACCAGGGAAACGACTGAGCCATGGGTTTTTAAAGATCACCTGTAACATCATCTGAAATCTGCTGGCAGCTCTGCTGCCAGGTAGGAAAAGAGAGGAAAAAGGAACAACTGAGCAGGTGCTGGGCTGTGCCAGGCGTAACTTCTGAAGCATGCCATCACATCTCCCCTTGTTCTTCCAGCCAAACACCACTGCAAGGCAACTCCTGCAGACCAGCAAAAGCCACTGGTCCCCTCAGTTTAAGTGCACATCCCTCCGAACGGCATCTCCCAAAGCAAAGGGCGCGGATTCGCCAGCTTTCCCCAAGGTGCCCGACTCCAGGTGCAAGAGCCTGCGGCAGTTCTCCATCACCACTGCCCTGAACACCCTCAACCGGATAGTCCACGCGCCTGCTGAGCGGCAGGCGCTGGAGATCAGCTCCCCCGTGCTCATCAGCTCCAGCAACCCCACCGTGGCCACCCAGAGCAGCGAGAAAGCACAGTTTCCCTGCAGCAGCCCTCTCCAGGTAAGGAAGTGGCAGCATGGATGCTGTGGGAACAGTACGAGTCCAAAATGCAGGTCCTGGGTAGGGATACTCCATGCGCAGGTGGCAATGCAAAAAGCCAAAGCATACACATGCAAAGGCAAAGCACCTGTGCTGATAGCATCAGTAAGAGATGTCACCCACATCAGGCTGCCTGGGATTTTTTTCCACTCTTTTTGAATCTGAAAGGTCTGTCTTCAGAGTTCAGGGGCCCAAGGGAATTAATCAAAAGAGAAATTCAGTTATCAAAGCACGTTGGTAAAGCACATTCTCATTCTGATTTCTGCCCTACTGCGGTGAGCTCCATGTGCAGAGGGGGAGAAAACAGAGAGCTTAATTTGCAAAATAAAATATTTTTCATTTTAGGAAGTAAGGAACGTGACTTCCCAAGGGAGCTAATGGAGCCTCAGCCTATTCAGACATGCATGTGTGTGTGTGCCTGGATTCACACTGCAAGCAAACATCTGTTTTGTCACATCAAGATGTAGATCAAAACCAGATAGTTCTGCAGTTCTCAGCATTTGCAAAATTAAAGCTAAAACCAGCCATTGCCCATGTTCACCTGTGTTGCTTTGATGATGAGCCTTTCTGAGCCCCTCACAGAATTAAGTTGCACTGGCATGGCAGGACCTGCAGAATCAGGCCCTGAGTTACGAGCAAATAAATGCCCAGTAAGATCAGTGAGGAGGCTGCCCTGCGCCGAGCGGGTCTGTACTGCCAGGGATTGCTTGCACAGCTTTTTCATCTAACCCCTATGCTTAAAAGGAAAGGAGAAACCTGCTCTTGTTAATAATTGGTATTTCAATTTTTCTGGTAAAGTCTCAAGCATATAAGGAGTCCCCGGCATCCCCAATGCTCATCCTTAACGGTAAGCATTGGGCTTAATTGAAAAACTTTATCAAGTTTAATCGCTGCCTGAAATCTCAGCCCTGGCGCTCACATTTGGGTATCTATAACCACCACCTTTATTCTGCCCGCTGGGGCACACGAAGGCGTTGCGGAGGCACAGAGCTCCATTACTGTACCCTAAACCACAAAGTTGTCTCCAAAGGCAAACTGCCTACAGAACAGGCTTCCTCACACAATGTCACCTCAGCAGTGTTACAACATCTACAGACGTAATGAAGAAGCCTCCTGCTTCTTCTAACCAGGGCTGTCAGCCCTTCTGAAAAGCAGCCGGGGTCTCTGCCACAGCCCGCAGCAGCCTCTGCCTGCACCTGCCCACCTCCTCCCGGGCACCGGCTCCTGCCAGGGCAGCTCCTGCTGGGGCAGGGAGCACCCCACGGGTCCCTGCCAGCCTGCTCTGAACCCAGGACTGTGCTGAGAGAAGATGAACCTGTGGCCGAGATAACAAACATAGACTGACCTTTTGGAGTATATCTGCTCCTTACTTTAGGAGGCAAAAGATTCTCATTCCTTCTTCACACTCTGACTAAAGATCTCAATACAGAATCTTCACAGATCATCTGAAATGGGAGAAAAAAAGGTTTTGTTTAGATTTATATGACATCTTTCATATTCAAGGTTGCTCTAACGTTTTATAAAGCAATAAGCCAGCCCCTGGTAGTTCAGTGTCTGCAATAAAACCCAGCAGGCATTTTGTACTTAGCAATAGCCTGCAAAAAGCCTTGGATGTTAGATCCTGTTTTATGTGAGAGGAAATGAAGCCTTACAATAGAACTGTAATTCAATTGAAATGGTATCATGTCTCGCGAACCCAATATAATTTTACCAGAAACATCTCAGTGTGAACTATTGTCAATAGCAGAAGCAATAGAGGGAACATGTTAACGCTGTGCCCTGGAAGGGTTGGTGTTTCCTTTCTTCTAAACAACGGGTTATCTCCCAGAGGGCTGCAGGAGGATCCCTCTTGTTCACAGGGCCACACAGGTTGCAGCTTTTCCTTTTTCCATCTCCGGGTTTGGGTTGCAATGACTGACCTGCAAAGTTGTGACTCCTCTGCAAGCCCAGATACACGCTGACGGGCTGGACCATGCTGACCATATCCCAGTGAGGTCACTCATCCTTCCTCCTAATATTAATCAGATGCAAAAGCTGTGGGGGTGAACGTGTTGATAAGGCAGCTCACGTTGCAGCATTGAGGAATAATGGGAGAGACAAGAGCTGATGCCGATCCCGAGGGCTGTCTGCCCCACTCAGCAGCTTCTGGTGGAAGTTCAGCTTTGGCAGCAAGTGCTAAGACTTTGGAAAAACTGCAGTGCATCTCCAAAAGTGTGGTTGTTCCACGGCAATTAGTTTTATATACACAACATTACTTGAAAGGAAAAGATCAATGTTTCTTGGGTTTAAACTACTCCAGATAAAAGTTTGGAAGCAAGGAGCAGTTCCGTGCCTACTGCCAGCCCTGGAGTACAAGTTCCAAGCTGGGGTCTTCTGTTATTAGCAATATAGTAAAGAGTGGGTTGAATCACACCCTTAATTGCTTCCGTGCATTTTCGTGCTCCCTGCTAAGCCTGCAGAAGTTGAGTAGCCTGGATCTTTGTGGGTGGTCACAAATATGGTGCAGCAGATGGAGCTGAGTCTACAGCACAGCTCAGCCTTTCTGACTCTGGGCTGAGACCCTGCCCAGGGCTGACCCGGCGCCGCGCCTGCACTCACACGCGGCTGTGCTGCGGCGGGAGCAGCGGTGGCCGCTCTTGAACCCCCAGGAGCCAGCCCCAAACAGCACAGCCCCTGCGAGGAGCTCCCGACACCCGCTGTGCAAGACTGAACCATTTGCGAGAATGAAGTAGGCAAGGATTTAACCGGTTAAGTGGGAATTATCCCAGGAGAACCAAGCCCAACGTTGGATAACCTCAGCTGGCAGGCAAGGGTGAGGGATACCAGAAAGGCTGGGCGATGGGGGGGGGTGGAAAGTGCCCCCCTGGCCGCCAGCGCTGACATCGTCCTCCACGGAGCAGAGGGACGGTGTGGGAAGGCAGCAGCCTGCCCGAGACGGCAGGCGAAGCCACGGAGGCTGCGCATGGTTAGAGGATGAATCACTGGCAGGAGGAATGTGCACCACAGCATCCGCCCTCCCTGGGAGCCAGGGAAAGCCTGCCTCCCCATCTGGGGCTCCATGCGGAGCCCTGAGAAGTCTGAGAGCATCCCAGGCCCCTGGGCTCCGCACCCGAACACCGGAGCTTTTCTCCACCCACGAAAGGAGCTGCCCCAGCAGCAGCAGCGCAGCCCCGCGCCCGCCTCCACGCCGGGCAGGCACCGCTCGCCGGGAGCGCACCCTCCACCGAGCACTCGGGGCTCTTGTGTCCTTTCAGGCAACGACCCCGTTTCATTCCCAGTTCAAGACAAGGATTTAAGGCCCCACAAGAGCAGGTGGAAGGAAAGGAGCTGTGCTGCAACCAGGTTTAGCACTAGTGAGGGTTAGGATCACAGGAGGGGGTGTCTAGCAGCAGCCATCACTTGAGGATGGGGCAGGAGAGCAACCTTAGCCATCAAACTGGAAAACATGGAACCCTGAAACTACCTGAGCATTTAAATCCATCGCCTCTTCCAGGACAGGCTTCCAGACAGATACTGAACATACGTTTGGATCAGGCAATTTAGAAAAAAAAGATTCCACACATTTTGAATGGATGCATTCATTGCTTTCTTTGGGGTGGGGGTCAAAAAAATTGGTGTTTTTCCAGTAGCATGTAGTTACATGACAATTTCCCTATGCTATAAGACTACACATGCCTGAGGGAGACAGAAGAGATCATTAGCATCCCCCAAAGCACCCTGTGCGTGACACATTCCCCCATGGCATCACGTCTCGAGCAATGCTGGTGCTTGGTGAGGGGAGAGGGAGCAGGAGGGGCTGCACCTTGGGCACACACCGCAACAAAGCACGGCTTAAGAAGCGAAGCTGAAGAGGCTGTGCTAGGTGCTTGTAGGGCTTTCCAAACCACAACGCGTCTGCCTGCCTGGCATTTCCACCACCAAGGCCCAGGTCGGACTCATTTCAGCCCATAAAAGGGAAGAACCGGCAGCAGCCAGCCCTGCCGCCAGCCCTCCTCCTGCTCTTCCTTCCCCTTCCAGGTGCCAAGCCAGGCTCAGGCGGGAGCCAGAACCAGTTTGCAGGGCTTGTGGTGCACCGTGTCTGTGCATGTGCCTGTTGTGCAAGCCCTGACTGCCGGGGCAAGGGGAGCAGGCACTACAGAGCTGCACCCTCCCTTCCCGCGTCCAGCAGAAAGCACCAGCAGCTGCAGGAAGCTCTTCCCGGTCCCAGCTGAGCTTATCCCGCTGGGCTGGCCGGTACTTGGGTCAGGGAACATCTGGCTAAGAGCTGTTGCTACCCTTTGCTGCTCGTTCAAGTGAGCTGATAAACCCAACATCTGCCTTCTAGTACATTTGGCTTTTCTATGCAATAAATGATCTGAAACTGGCGGGATCCAACTTTCAGCAGCACCAAGAGCACCGGCTGCCCCGTGATGCAGTGGGGAAAATCCTCCACCCCACAAGGCATCTCATGAACACTCTCGACAGGGAATTGCCTGAGTCAGCAGGGCACTGTAGAGAGGAGCCAAGCTAGAAATCATGTTGGTGACAAGCTAGGTGGGGAGATGGAGTAAGAGAGGGATTTAAGGAGAAGCAGGAAACAAAACTCTTTGTACTTACAAGGGCTTGCAAGGTATTCACAGGAGATCAGCAAAAGTGAATACTGAAATCAGTTTTATGTGGCTAGAAAATATTTCATTCAACCTTTTTTCTTCTCTGTTGAAAATTCAAAACCAGTTTTGATGCAGGCTCTGAAAGGATTGCTGCTTCCACGAAGAGGGGGAACAGAGAGAGAAAAAACATTAAGCTTTCCATCCAGAGGTGGACATCTCAGCACAGTTCCATCAGGACAACCAGCAAAAGGTTGTAATTTTGCTCCAATGCAGGAAAAAAACTCCAAATCCCCAAATTCTGAAGGTTTTGATTATGATAACTATTAAAACGGAATTATAATTTCCAGTCACCTTTGATTATATGAGAGCCTAGTCTGACCCTACCTGGACTAGAAAATGAAGAACGCAAAGATGGTTTGAAGCTGACCTGCCACTCTGGGTCCAGAGACAGAAGCTATAGTTGCTGGGGTTTTTTAATCAACTTAATTTACTGGAGAGCAACAGAGCTGGTGAGTCATGGTTTTTTTTCCCCTAGGTCCTTGCTAAGCCAGTGCTTCAGCACCGTGTTACAGACATGACCACTAGAAATTAGATTTGAAATGAATAAGAGATTAAAGCCCTGATAACTTGCATCATTAAAGGCCCTGTGGTCTTGGCTGGAGAGCATGACTGCCAGCCACATCCCAGCCCAGCGACTTTCCACTGGGCTGAGATTCCCCAGAGACACTGCTCCAGCTGCCCTGCCTCGCTGGGAACTGGCGGCAGCGGCACAGCATGGCTAGTGCCTTCCAGCGCACACAGTGCTGCATTCCAAATGGGATGAACTACTTGCTCAGTTCACCCCGGGACATATTCTTTGCTTTAGAAGGGACAGATCAGCAGAAGAGAGCATTGTGAGGATGCCAGTTTGAACGCTGCCATCCTTTCCTCCAAACCCGCAGCCCCAGCCCACGCAAACAGGCCAGGACCGCCTCCAGCCCCAGCTCTGCTGCTGGCCAGAAAAGCAGAAGTAGAAAAGAAACTGAGGAGGAGGAGCAGCATGCATGGTGGGCACAGAGCAGCGGGGTCAGTGACTGGGACCCTCCTGGGCCGGGCTCAGCAGCACCGCTTGTTCTCACCGTTTTCAGAAGCCAACGCTGCTGGGGAAGGGCAGCAGAGGGACGCCCCCAGGCCAGCGCCCCAGAGCTGCGGGGGGGCTGCGCTGCCCCACCATCCCCTGAACGGACTCAGCCCTCCCAGCTGAGGAGCGGCAACAGCAAACTTGCCAGGCCGGAGAGACCCCACCACCTCCTCAGGCTCGCATGGCCCCCGGAGAGCCCCCGAGCAAGGCAAGAAGTGCGGGGGTTACCACCATGGCTGGGTCCCCGCCGGCAAGGACCACCTCTGGAGGACACAGATGTCTTCATCCTTGTACCAGCTAAACCCCTGCCTCGCTGCTGGGCACAGAAACAAGGCCAGCTAGACTGTCCACCAAAGTTCAGCTTAAATTATTTTGCTTTTGCCATTTGAAAGATAGCTGGGTTTTCACATGAAAGGGAAGGGTCTACTACCTTCCCTAGAAAGTTCTCTGTTTACATTGAAACACCTTCTACCCTGACTGCTACAGAAGTTTGCAACCAGCAAGGAAAATATTCCCTTTAAAGCACGCCATCACACAGCTCCCAACAGGATCTAGCCCAGCACCTTCCTCCTCTGGCATGGCAGGAATTCCCCCATCGGATAGATCAGATAACCCACCGGCACTCCAAGGCCGTAGATGCCAACACACAAACTTCCAGCAGGAGCTGCAGCCCCAGCAGAGGGGTAAAAGCAGAGGAGGCACTTAGACCTACACCTCCACCATGCACTTCAGCAGCTTTTCTTGGTGGAAGCACTTTGTATAGTTGGCTTAAGAGGTTTTATCTGCATGTTCTTCAGATGTTTTTGGAAAAGAATTAACATTTCCCATATCTAATAGCTCTAGCGCTGATTTTTTACCGCTCAATCAGCCAGCTACAAAACACTAATTCACCTTACACCAGCAACCAAGTGAAACATCTCCACATCTTGTTCTTGGCATCTGGAAGCTCCCTCAAGCCTGCACAGTACACTGGAGATGGAGGTGGAGAGTTTATCAGCCTCAGAGAGGTCATCCTATTTACTCCTCAATGTGCAGGGCACGCGAGCAGCACTGCTCTTACACAAGAAGCTGGTGTTCGCATAAATTTCTTCTATTCTTTCCACTGCATGGCCTTCACCCTTGGAACAAAAGCCCCACCTCCTTGCAGTCCCCTCATGGAGGTGAAAGCCCTGCAGAGATCAGCGCTATGGGAGGTGGGGACAGTGCCCATGGTGGGACCACGCCAGAGCCCAGCAAGCACAAAGGACAAATAACCGAAACCAAACTCAGAAGAACAGGGACACCCTGCAGGCAGGTTCTGGGGTAACAGCCAGATGCTCAGCAGGACGCCGGGCAGGGGATGCCCAGCAGCGCATGCCCACCTCAGAAACCCCCTAAGCAGGTGGATGTCACCTGACCTGTGAGACATGGAGGTACAGGGGAAGGGGAACGGCCCAGCACACTGCCCGCATCCTCACCAGCACCGCAGGGAGGTCCAAGGAGGCATCTTCTTGCCTTTGGTGGGCAGCGGCAGGGCCAGGCGCTCGCCCACTGCAGCAGCGGGTCAGGCACGGTGTGCTCAAGGCACACAGTTACCTTGACAGCAGAAACGGGGCTGAGGTTCCTCCCTTGAACGTGAAAGGCCCCCACAAGAGGACAGAAGGGGCGTTATGGTGGCTGGTACCTCTCCATAGATGAAAAATGATGGCAGGGAAAGGGCCACCACAAACTAAATGCAAACCCAGGTGAAGTGCCTCTGCCCGCGCAGCTACTGCCTTTACCCGGCACGGTCTGCACTGCGCACACGCATGGGTCTGTGGAGCTCCTCGAGACACCACAGACGTAGTAAATACCTTTAATAATAGTTATTAAAAGATCACTGGGGCAAGGACTGTATTATTTAGGGTTTCGACTATGCCAATACTCCCAGATGGAGCTAAATACATAACAAGTAGAACAGCAATGATTACACCAGCCCTCACCTGGCAGACGTGACTGTCTCCTCCTGGTTAGCAAAGTCTGGGCTTGAAATGCTCCTTTCCCGTTCTGAAGCAGGCAGCAGAGACAATGAATCAGAGGTACTCACCTTCTTCAGAGCCAAGCAAAAAGGGGCAAGAAAACGCTGAGCACACGGAGAGAGGCAAAGGAGTGCTCCCCTGCTCCAGTGGATCTTGTACAGATAGGATGAGCAACAGTTACAGGTTTAGGGCTCAAGCTGAACTCCTGGAAGCCACGGCTGTTCAGTTAAGCTTATCCTGTTTCATCGTTGCCGTGAGAGCCTCCTCACACACAGGTTACCTGTC
Organism: Falco naumanni; assembly: GCF_017639655.2. NCBI lineage: Eukaryota > Metazoa > Chordata > Aves > Falconiformes > Falconidae > Falco > Falco naumanni. The sequence continues at coordinate 1,033,452 of NC_054061.1, forward strand.
CCAACAAGTTCCCATGGGATAAGCACCATCAGTCCCACTGGGCCATACCCTGGAAAGCATCTCACTGTTGAAGTGGAAGGTCTTCCTCTTACTGCCTGCTCTTTTGTTTGCCAAATGCTCCAAACTATTCTTTCTCCCGAAACATCTTTGGGTTTTGGTTTTTGGGTTTGGTGGTGGATATGGGTTTTTCTTGCTGTTTTTTGATTTTTTCTGAAGGGTAGATGAAGCCTGTGAAGTGTTTTTAGTTGCTCTTCCAGTGGCTAAAATAAGTCTACATTCAGGTTAATATATTGGTTTCTTTCTCCCTCTAGGTCAGTGCATCTTACTACCCTGTGCCAGGATCACTGGGGCACTCTGCAGCCATTGTCACTCTTCCCCATCTGCAGCATCACATATCAGCTTATATGTACGTAACTGAGATACATGCGGGCGGGGTGGAGGGGCGTGTAATTTTCTGTACCTTCACCTTAGGCTCATCCAGCTAAAGGTTCTTGCATGCCGGGAGGTAAAGGCAGAGCAGAGTGCAGCTCCCATGGGCTTGGATCCAAAAGCAGATCCTCGTAGGAATGTACTTGGCTGGTCTAAGCAGGGGGTCACAGCGACTTAATATCACTGTTAAATTATTATATTCCCAGCAGGTGAACCGTCCTTGCACATAACTACCTTACTTCATATCCACAGATACATAGTTCTGCCTACTTGTCAACAGTATGTTTTACATTTTTTTAAAGAAACTAATTACTCCTTAAGTGCCTCTAGTTATTTATTTTAAAACAGTGAAGGTCACTGGTGTTTTGAATGATCCAATCTTTTAGTACTTTCCCAGGGTTAAAATTTGCAGATTATATATTGTAATGATCTGGTTTCCTCCAGATAAGATTCATCAGCCTGGCACTGTAGTAAGCTACCTAATGACAACAAAACAGCAACAAGCTGTCGACACGGTAATTAGCACCTCCACAGTATCAAGCCAGACCTGTGGAAACACTAGTACACGTGAGCAATACCTATAAATCTGTACTATGCTCATGATGTTTGCTACTTGTGTGCATTAGCATAGGTCACCCAAGACTATTACACACAATTAATCTTAAACACCAGAAAACTCCTTGGACCCTACAATAATTTGCAGAATGAGGAGTGTGTTAAGGCGTTCCATCAGCTGCCTATTTTGCACAGCTCCTTTTTCAACCCTATAATACCAGACCAGTATCTGCATGTCCTGCCATTCAAGATGAATCCTGTATAAAGTGATAAGCCACTGCGGAATAAGAACACCCTTACACTGAACCTCGCCTGCTCTGGGCAAGTAACAGAAGTCACTTCATGTAAATGCAGGCATTTCAAGTCAAACTTTCACGTGATCATTCTGAACAACAGGGAGAGTGTTTTAAAAAGTTATGAGATAGTCAAGGACTATCTAGACAACTAGGTCTGTGGTTACTATTTCTTAAATAGTATTTCATAATTGCTGTACTGGTCTGTAACTCATTAATATGTGGGAGTAGATCACATTCCCCTTGGAAAAAGACCCAACAATGCAATTAGATGTGTTACACTGGAAACAAAGTTCTTTAAAGAACAAATACAGAAATGTTTTGAAAAACTATGCTGTTTTCTTTTGTTCCTGTTTTGCTGCGTGGTCACACGTGGTTCACAGTGGAGAGCAAAGCTTCATCATCTAGTCATAGTCCCAGAATCACTACAGAGAGGTCTAGAAGGGATCTCAGATCAGTTTCTAGTCTGGTTTCCTCGCTAGCCCAGAGCAGAGCCATGTACCTCCTCTTTATTCTCCACTTTATTCTCAAAGGCCCCCAAGTGGCAGCGACTCGGTCTCAGTGTCAGTCTCTGCAGGGGCGTCAGTCTCTGCAGAGAAGAGGAAAGGGAGGAAGATGGGGTTCACGCGCCTTGCCATAGAGCAGCGCTCCTCCCTGCGCCTCTGCAACCTCCAGATGATGCTCAAGGCAAGCAGATGCAAGGCCTCTGGCTCACCACACACTTCAAAGGCAGAACATACTCCTGATGCTATCGTTCGGACAGAGCATCGTGCCTGTGCTCTTTCATGCTGCTTTGCCTTAGGACAGGTACACACGAGCCCTTAATCGCGAGGTGGAGAACAGCAGCTTTCTCCTCCCTGACGCCTGTCGCTGGCTTGGCTGGCACTTCTGGGACAGAAACCATCGACAGGATCTGTTCTCTGTTCCTGTTGGTTCTTCTCTTACTCATATCCCCTTTGGCCTGAAGTTACAGGCGGTTTCTTCCCTGCAAGTTCTTTCCACAATAACGGCAGCACCCCAACATTTGATGTGAGTGCTGGCTGAAGAGGCTTCGGGCAAAGAGCCACCACTCAGCGGAGCAGCAGCAGCTCCCAGCACAGTTAAACACGGGAGCTTCAGGGCGCGCTCCAGCCATCCTGCACGGAGCAGCTCCTGCCCCGCTGCCCATCACCCCACTGTCTCCCCAGGTGCGTGGCTCTCCATTCCTACACGGCTCATGGACCAGACGAGCTGGAGCTGCAGAAGGGAGAAGGGGTCCGCGTCTTCGGGAAAGACCATGACGGCTGGCTGCGGGGCATGTCCCTTGTCACCGGGAGAGTGGGGATCTTCCCCAGCAACTACGTCGCTCCCCTCTTTAGGTCTGTTTTTTCTTACATGAAACAAAAGCATGCGGAGAGGGGAGTGGGTAACACATAGGATTTGGGGTCTTCTTGTTCCCGCAGAGAAATCACGGCAAGGGATCCCTGCAGCACTAACACAAGCCAGGGATTCCTCGCCCGGGCAGGATGATGCCTGGCAGCGCCCACCCCCTCAAGTTCTCTGTGCACCGACTGGGCTGCACGCACCACACGGGAATCGCAGCTCCCTCCAACAGCCAGGTGTCACGGCAGGGAGCAGTCGTGGCAGTGTTCCCCTCACAGGGGGCACAAGGTCCGGAGGAGCGAACAGCACATTGTCAGCCTTCACCTGCTTGTTTTAAACCTGGGATGTTGACAGAGACATCAGCAGCTCCTCCCGTGACTGTTTAATTCAGTCCAGGAGCTTTGGCAGAACCTATAGGTGACACAACCGGCACACTTTGATGAGTTAGTCTGGGAGCCAGGACGAAGAGCAGCGTGTCTGTGCTCGAACTCTCTTTTATTCCTTTTGGATGACTAGTCTTTTTTTTTTTTTTTTTTTTTTTTTTTCCCTGCCAGAAGGGAAACCATAAGCTACAAGCTCTTTTAGAGTCAAAATACTGTCTTTAGAGCAGGCATTTAAGTACTGGACGCCATTGATCTAACTAAACAAGCATGCATTAGAAAAGGCAATAATTAAAGTATACAACATAGGACAGGGAAAAAAAAATTGCCTGTGCCCTTAGTTCCCCTGAGAGACACTTGGGTTAAGCAGAGAAACAAAGAACAGCTTAGAAATGCGGAGCTTTGCTTCTACAAATAGGAAGTGGGGGTAAGTCAGGACACCTCTCCCAGGACTGTGATTTCATTATTTGGAGCAGGGCTTCCATGTCTGGAAACACTGCGATGGTCCAGCCCCGTCTGCAGGAGTGGGGTTGGGGACAGATGGGCACAGTGAGCTCTGCTTGCAGGGGGCACCTCAGCCTCTGCCCCCCTAAAAGCCTTCCAGTGACACATCGAAAATTTCCCTTATGCTCCCCGACACTCCCACACCGTTTGGTTTCTCCCCTCCTTGCTTCCCTTTCCCTGCTTATATTTTATTCTGCCAAGTTGCACAGTTCAGACTGGAGGTCTCAGTGCTGCTTTAATCTCAGCACTGCCCCCCTGCACCCTCCCGCATCCAAGAGCGCTGGTGATTACTCTTCGTCTCTCCAGCTCATTTCTTCACCATATAGCTGATAACACTGCAGCCCCACCTCACCGATAAACAGAGCAAACCAATAATCGAGAGCACAGCCCAGTCACCCTAAATAGCCTCATAAAGTGCTCCAACCATAAGCACTGGTTTTGGAGCTGCTATTCTGTCCTCCTTCAGAAATTTCTTCATAATAAATTGATGCCTGAGTTATTTGATGAATCACTGCTTCAGTTATTAAACCATAAATCATTCCTCTACCCCACCAAGAAAGGTAAAGAATCAGAGAAATGTTTTTTCCTTCCTTTAAGGAGTTTGCTAAAGCACTTCACTCTCTCCAGGAATCCGGAGTGGTATTCGGCCAGTGGTGGGGAAGTCTGATGGGCTTTAGCAATTTAGTGGCTTCAGGGACTTGATGATCTCAAAGATCTTTTCCAACCTAAACGAATCTATGAAAACATGAGGTGACCTCTCTAGGGAAGGCAGGGGAGTAGAGAACAACCCCAAGCAGCTGCTGTGCACCAGAGAGCTGCCCAAACAGCAGCGGCGGGGAAGCAAGAGCCAGGCCAGAGCACGAATCCTGCCCGGTGCACCAGGACCCACCCGCCCCTGTGCCAAGAGGGGCTGTGCAGCGTGCTCCCACACCAAGAGGGGCAGGAGGCAGCATGTGGGGCTAAGGGCAGAGGGAGGGCTGGTGCCTGCCAGGCCCCTCTGAAATACCACAGCGTTACTGTAATGAAATCTAACCCTACTTGGGAATAATTGATGTCAGCGCAGAAAGATGAAAGCCCTCATTATAATGGAATCAGAAACCTGAACTGTATCCATAGTGTTCCCCACCAAAGTCCTGACTTCGGAGCAGTACAGGCACATTAAAACCATTGATTTCCCTGCTGGGCAAACCGCTGCTTCCCTTACAAAACCCCAAGTCTAGTCTGAGCTTATTTTCTTTTCCTTTTTAAACAGGAAATCTAACCTCTCCGACTCAAAAATGCCTTCCCTGTACGCCTCGTGGACGCTGTCGACCTCCTCACTCTCCTCCCAAGGGAGCATCTCAGAAAACAGCCCCAGACAAAGCAGACCTTTGAAACCGACGCTGCTGCCCGTGCCCATCACCTCACCCGGCAGGAGCGCGGCAGCCTCAGGACAAGCATCACTGCGGCACGGACGCAGCAGCACGAGGAAGAGTAAGTGCTCAGGGGGGGTCTCTGGGAGAGAGAAGGCAGTCACATCCCCCCCCGCACCCCCCACCCCCCAAAAAAATCATACTGGCTGCCTGCAGTTATAGCACCAGAGCCACACACACAAAAAAAAAAAAACCACAAAAACCAAAAAACAACACACCACAACAAAACCCAAACCCAAATGCAGGTTGGCAAGAGGGCAGCTCTGCCAAGTGGTCCCCACCAGGGCTGGGCTCCTGTGTCAGGCTGAGCACAATGCCAGCGGCGACCAGCCGTTCACAGGGCACTTTCAGCACCTCCCCACAGCACAAGCTGGGGTGGGCAGGCATCGTGGCTGACATGCTGGGTTTGCAGACACAGAGTGACAGCGCTGTCACCCACAGCTGAACCCCACTTGTGAAACGGGCCCTTGAGAAAGGTCTTTCCAAGGGGTCTCGTTACAGCCAGGCTGCAATGCCAAGGCCAGGCAGCATTATCCTGCCACCAGGCAAGGGGCTGCATGCAAAGGAGAACAGAATTTTCTAGGTCGAGCATAGCAAAGCATGCCCTGACCTCTGTGGATTAATCCTCCAGGCTGGCAGTGGCGGGGGGAAATGCCTGGGTGGGTCAGTGCCCCACAAAGGGCTCACCTGCACCAACCAGCACCACGCTGGAACGTGGCACGGCTCCCTTCTGCAGAGCGGCTGATGACCATGTCCTCAAAAGGCATGGGAATGTGGCTCAAAATGCACTGGTTAACCAAAACCATTTAAAGAATAGAGTAAGGGAGGCCATTAGATGTAAAAGCAACCTTTTGTGGCAAACAAAGAAAATTAAATACAAACTCCAGCAAGGTAACCATGAACTGTACCAAGACAATACTATCAGTCCTTAAAGAGGCTTCTGCAGTGATCTTGGAAAATGTAAATCAGTAAATCCAACCTTTGAAATCCACAACACCCAGCAACAGGATACTAAACCACTGAAACATCAATACACAAATATGGGGAGAAATAATCCCTAATTATACACGCAGCCTTGGGCCCCTAAATTAGCTTTTTTTTGCTCTGGAGAGAGGTTTTGGAATTGTCACAGATGGCTCTTTGAGACCTCCAACTCCATGCTCAGAAGCAATTTTAAAAAAGGTTAGAGTATTATTAGGAATTATTAAGAAAGTTACTCACAACAAGAGAGTAAAACAGCCATGCCATTGGGGGAGTTGCAGTGAACTCATATCCTGAACACTTCACGTATTTCTGGTAACTCAAAAAGAATATAGTAAAACCAGGAAAAGTATGCAGGAGGATGATCAAGAGAATAGAGCAACTTCTATTTCAGGAGAAAAAATTTCAACTTGGAAATATATGAGATGCATAAAATCATGAATAGCCTGAAGGTGAGAAAAGATACTTCACAAGAAAAAAAAAAAAAAAAAAAAAGAAAAAAAAGCAGCAGGAGTTACCCAGTGAAATTGTGAAGTAAAAAGCCTTGATGCAGCAGGGAGCTAGAGGCAAACCCCCTCTGTATCAGCTCTATTTTTCTTCTCCTTCATAAAGATCAAAAATGTGCTTCTCGTTCGCACATGCCCAGGGCTGTAGGAAACACCCCTCCCAAGGATGGGGGACTGGCAGAGGGAACCTTGGTGATCCCCTCCCACACGACTGGCGGGGACCCCAGGCTCCCACACCACTGGTTTTCCCCAGCTGTGGTTATTTTGGTAATTCTAGTGTTTTACACTTGGCAAAGTAAAACTTTTTGCGAAGGTTTATGCAGAGCTCAGTTGGTTAAATTCTTTCCAACAAGGCTGTCAAGGTTTATCTTCAGCCCATCCACGCTGTTCTGGAATACATTTCCAAGCGTATTTGGGCAACTAAATGGCACATTGTCCAATGCTCACAGGCAGAGCTGCTACTGGAGGCAGGCACATTTGCAAGGGCCACTGTCAGTGGTTTTAGGCTCGCAATTGGATTTATCTTAAGAGTTGTTTTACGGTAAAGGGCTTGGTTCCCTGTGGTGGCTGTTTAAAAGAAAAAGAAAAAGAAAAAAAAAAAATCAATCTTGTGAACAGCAAGTAACTGCAGAAGAAATAAAGTGCGTGACTTCCCGTGCTGCAGAGAGGAAAGCAGCTATGGGATGGAGCAGCCAAACAGGAACAAAGGGCACAGGATGATAAGGGCTGGCAGCAGGGCTCCAGGGCAGGGCTGGACATTCAGCAAAGAAACGGTGGAGACCCTGTCACAGGAGGTGATCCCCAGGGAATGCTCCTGCTCAGGGGGCTGGCTTCTGCTCCCTAGCAGCATGTGCTGGTGGCAGATGTCCTGCATCACCCAACACTGCCTCCCCCTTCATCCCTTCCCAGTGGGGCCACATCTGGTCCTACCTGCTTATCGCAGCGCTTCCCCCCACACAGCCCATGGAGCAGCGCTGCCACGTCCCCTCGGCTGAGGAGCTGGGCAGGAAAACCCAGCCCTCTCATGCTGAGGCTGTGCAACCCAGCGTTTGAGGTTAGCGCATTCCAGCGGTTACACCAGGAGGATTTGTGGTCCAGGAGAAGGCAGGGCAAGCTCTCAGAAACTAGACAGGTCCTATCCAAGATAGAAGAATTTCTGTGGCCATGAGTTATTATGTAAATACAGGAGGATTGAGGGTTTTGGTATGTTGGCTTTGCCAGTGTCCAGTGGCACGGCTGCCTGCCAAGGAGAGGCTATGGATGCAGACAGCTTTGCTGCACCCCAGTCCCGGCACATGGGGGCAGGTGCCTGGCAGTCCCCGGGAGCTACGAGCCCACAGCATCTCTGTGAGTGGGGCTCTTAGTGCGGGGTTGTGACCACTGCTCACGTCTGCCTCTTTGCTTTGTCTGTGCCGTTCTGGATTCCTGCTGACAACTTCTTTTCATATGGTTCTTGGTGCCCAGATGGATCCCTGCAGAGGCCGGGGCAGGCAGGGACCCCCGTGCCGGTTGCCGGCTCCCTCAGGCGTCCTCCCACAGCTGTGGCGCGACCTCAGCAGTTTCAGCTTTATCAGCACATCAGCCCCCAGCCGCACAGCATCCCTCCTGGAGCTGGCATGGCCGAGGCAGGAACGAGGCCAAACTTCTCCCACGATGCCTCACCGGCACTTGCGGTCAGAGGAGGGGAAAGCCAAACCCCCTCTGTGTGCAGCTCAGTGATCCTGGATGCCAAAGACCCTCCAGCAAAGAGCGAGGCAGCTCCGAAGCCACCTGCATCAGCCCCACCATCCATCCTGGTGAAACCAGACACCTCCCGCAACAGCGCCGAAAAGGTAAGGTCAGTGGCCACCTGCTGCTCCGAGGGGTCCCTGGGCCCTTGGGGACCAGCATTCGGGATCAGACCAATACTGACCACAGCCAAATCCCTTCAGGGCTTCACTCCCTTCTCACCAGGTTTTCTTCTGATAGAAATCACTGGGATAGGTGCCTGCCTTAGACTTTTGTGTTAGTGGCACTGCTGTTCAGATTGAGCCCCTTAGAAAGGCAAGCTACAGCAGGGTCTCCTTCCACTGGGGTAATCCAATGTTAAGTTACAATCAAATCTTGTGACTTTTCTGAGGTCTTAAATTGGGCAAGACTCCCACTGAAGTCCCTGGGAGTTTGGGAGCAGGTGAGCAAACACCACAGACCTGGGCATTAGACCTTATTTCAGGCTGGTCTCTACAGAGCTCTCCCTATCTCCCTCGCGTCACTTTGGCTGAGCCATTTGGAATGGAAATTTCTTTCCCCTCTGGCAGCCGGAGTGAAATTTCATAAAGATATAATCATCCTGCAAATTGCCCTAGTAACAGCTTTCCCTTCCCATGGCACCCACAGAGTAAATCGCTCCACAAGCCCCCCAAAAGCCCAACTGACCTCAGAGCTCCCAGGAGGAGCATCGTCAGCTGGAGAGAAACACAGGCTCTCCCGGAGGGGCCACCCCCACACCCTCCCTCCTCATCTCATACTGCCACCTGCTCTGCCCCTCCCTGCTCTCCTGCTGCCTCGGGGGATGGCTCTCTGGGCCAGCTCTCCCAGGTCTCTGATAGCCATGGCACTGCTGCACCGGGCTGGGCCATGCCCTGGTGCCATGCCCTGGTGCCATCAGCTGCGCACCACACCGGGCGTCCCCACACCCTCTGCCCCCGGCAAGGAGCCAGACACCCCCTCAGCTCATCCTCCCGGGACTCCAGGGCAGATCACAGCGAGGAGGGTGGGTGGCTGCTTTTCCCACCATGACTCTGGTCCCCTTCTTGCTGCAGCAAGTGAAGACGGTGCGGTTCCAGAACCACAGCCCCCCGCCGCCCAAGCGGCACAGCCTGCAGCCTTCCCCGAGCCTGCCGCGCGGCAGGATGGAGCCGGCGGCCGCAGCAGAGGCTCTCCTGCCAGAGGCCAGCCTGCCCGGCCCCGAGCTGGCAGTGCTCTACTCGCCCAGGACCAGCTCCAGCCCCCTGCACCAGCGACGAGCACTGCACCTGAAGGCACTGTCGCTGGACCTCTCCGGGCAGCTGACCTTCCCTGTCAAGAAGAACTACAGCAGCATTTCTGCAAACTGACAGGGTAACTCCTCCGCTTGCTTTCCTTCATGCACCTGCTCCGCTCCGCTCCTCCCTCCCGTGAGGGGCGAGGGCCCCGGACCCCGCACCAGCATTCCCCATGTCCCCACGCCTCCACACCGCCAGCATCCTCAGCACCTGCAAGTCTGAGGCTTGCAGAGAACTGGGGGAGCTCCCGAGGGAGCAGGACGGGACAGGACAGCATCCATCCCTGCACTGGAGAGTCCTGTCCCAGCCCCTGCCGTGCTGAGCGTGGCTGGAGGAGCCCCCCTCCCCCAGGGCTGCTGTAAGCACCAGGGAGGTGTGAAGGAGGGTTGTGGCACCCACCAAAGGGATGTTCTTTGGTGTCATATAAGGCTGCCTGTAAGGTGCTGGAGGAGGAGTGGGAAAAGGAAGAAAGCGTGCAGGAATCAGAAATAGTTAAAGCTTGTTTTGATCTCCACACTGCTGCAGGAAAGCCTACAGAGATCAAAACACTGGTTCATTACCTTCCTGCTTCTGCAGGATAAAGAAACCATAAATCAAAATCAGTCAGTTCCTAGCTGACGATTTGTGTTGCCTTTTGAGGGGAGGAGGGGGTCGCTCAGATTTTTTGTTAGGTTTGTTGCTTGCTTGCTTTTCTGTTTGGTTTTAGTCCAGGAGTTTTAACACAGAATACAATTTAAAAGGTGATTTGGAGAGGAAAGAAACAATGGAAAGGGAGGTGCCATTACCGCAGTCACTTAGACTCTGTAGACAGGGGTACTGAATCTTGCTTCTCCTCATTGCTTGGTTTCCTCTAGTTACCTGCCAGCTACCTCCTAGCAGTCCATGAGCTCACTCCAACTTCTTCCCACCAACCACCCATTCAGATACTGCTTTTGTAAATATCCTAAGTGGAATTCATGGGCTTAAGTCTACATTACGATGCATGAAAACATAAAAGAAAGCAGAATTCAGCAATTCCTGTGCCACAGGCCACCCCTCTGTCACAGCAGCACCAGCTCCAGGTTTCAGCTGACCCTGTTTCAAGCATCTTTCTGTGAATCCATGGAAGGCAGGCAGAGTCAGAGCACTGTGTCCAGCTTGCCAGCTGGAACCTCTCTCCAGCAAACCCGTGCACAACAGCTTTTGTTTTTATTGTTGGTTTATAGACCAGCAATTCTCACCCTAGCTACAGCCACCAACTGCTAGATCTCCTAATAGCGGTAGCTGTGCTTCATCCAAAACTGCTGTAAAATCACATCTTTGGTTAATTGCACACAAACCCCATGAAATTAACTCCACGGTCAACAAAAACTCTCTGCAGCACTAGCACAGCCTCAGAGAAGAAAGTTTTCTTCTGGAACTAAGAAAAGGAAACTGATAAAGTAATTTAGTAGTCTACAGCCCCTGCTCTTTTACTCTTTCAGACTTTTTCTGTTTGTGGAACAGGAAGCCGGCATCTGCCTACAGGGATTTTCAGTAGTGCAGAAGCCATCAGTGGCACAGATAAGTTCTTCACCTTGTGTTCTCTGTCACTATTTAAGCTCTGCAGAAAAATCCTGACAAACTGAAAATGTGCGGTTTGCCCAGGTATAAAAGGTGGTTGCGAGCTGCAAATCAGAGCATGAATATGACTCTCAGCAATGCCACCTCAAAAGCAGTTGAGCGTCTCAGAGAAGACATGCCAGTTCTTTGCTGAAGACTCCTCTCATCCCTTTAAAACTAAACCAGAAAACCTCAAAAGCTGGCTCTATAACCAAGAACATATCCACTTCTCCCAAGCACATTCAGAAATAAATAGAATTGCATTAAGTGTGTCCAGGACCAGCTTGGGAAGTAATTCATAGTGTTGGTTTGGAGGGGCTGCCTGCTCACGCCTGGCTCTAGATGCGCTCCCTCGCTGGCTGCATGCTAATGAGAGGACAGGCGGCTTGTGAAGACCTGATCTGCACCCACCGACGAGCATCTAATGCATTCCAGCAGCTGACCTCCCACAGGACTCACAAAAGACAGTGACATGGGTGGCTGGAGCTACATGAGAACTAATTATGCAGATGGAAATGCTGGCAGGCAAAGAAGGAGCAGTAGGAAAAGTGAAGCCCAGCTGAATACGTGGCAGGGATGGTGTGTGTAGGGAAGGAAAGGGAACATCCATAGTTTACTGCCCCCCAAAAGCAGTGTCCTCATCTCACGCCAACGTACCAGAGCCAAGGTCTGGCAGGACTGCCTGGGTCACCGTTTGCTGAGTGGGGTGACACGCCGGGAGCAGGCTGGGCTGTGCCCTGGGGAGGGGGACAGGCTGACCCCTGCACATGCACCGCAGCTGATGCCGATCCCCAGCTTTTACACTCTGCAGCGAGAGGCAGCCGTGAGGCCCCCAGCTCCAGCAAGCTCAGTGTCCCCAGAGAGCTGGGAACAAGGTGATGGGCCAGGGACACTGCAGCAGCTCTAATCAAAGATCTTCCCTTGTTACTGGAAATTAACCCTGCCCTGCAAGACCCCAGTGCCTCTTTCATCAGGAACTCAGAAGAAACGTTCCTCTGGACCAGGCAGCACATCAGTAACTGCTGACACTCAGGAGGGAGCTCAGTGCAATCTGCATGCAGAGAGTCAACTGAAGATGAGGGGCAAAAAGAAAACAACAAACTGTAACTCAGCAGGGGCTTCAGACAGATGTACAGTGATGTAAGTCACCTTGTAAATTTAACGTACGAGTGGGGCAGGTTTTCTCATGAGAGGCAGGCATGCGAAGCCAGGCAGCAAGGAAGAATCTGAAGTTCAGTTTGGGGCTCCAAAATGAAAAGCTCCAAGAGCAACAGACAGAAGTGACCACAGCTCTGTTTCTCATGCCCCAGTCCTGCCACCAAAGCCCAGGTTTGAGGAAAGACAGCACCTCCCTCGGCCCAATTTATCAGATGCGCTAAGCTTCAGGGGACACCAAGAGCATCAGGAAAAGCTGAAGGTGCTCAGCACGCCTTAAGATTTCACAAGCCATATAGTCCTTCTGGGCTCACAACACACACCACTTGTCAGTTCAGAATATTGCCTTCCATGAAACAAAATCATCCTCTTATCCTCTCATATGAAGATAAACAGCAATAAGGTTTCACAGCACCCATGCACACAGAGAAGCCTGCAAAATTGTTCAGGCCATTACACGATACTGAAGTCTTATGACAAATAACACCAAAAAGTACCACGAATCTCTCCCCAACTTGGCCTTTAACCCACCGCATTATGCTAACAAGTGACAGTGCTGATGGGGAGGGAGAGAGCTGTGACACTCATGCACACACACACGTCACGGGCAATGCAGAAAGGAGGCACTAACAACCAAATTGGTGCTTTGGTAAAAGAGCAGACAGCTATTTTAGGACAGATGTCTCAAGATTCTTGCACAGGATATTTGAGTGCTTTGATGCTATGGTGATAAGTGTCCTAAATATATTAAAAATATGTAGGGAGAGAGAACTGAAAACAAGATATATTTCAAAGCAACAGCTCTAATAAGCATCTTGTTCCCATAGACATACCTGCCCACTGGTCTCATACTGCAGCCCACTGAGCAGAATCGCTAAGCCCTCCTCACCTTCTCCACTCCTCCCCTGGAAATACCTAAGAGGAAGCATCTGGACTGTGTTATTTCACCAAGGAACATCCCAAGGAACAGAGGCTAGTACTCAAAGAGTTTTTTCTTCAAAAAGCCCAGGCTAAAGCAGACTCTCCTGGAACCAACCTGGAGCTTTGTCGTGAGCCCCGAGCGAGGCAGTGTCCAACAAGTGGCCCTTGTCTAAATGGAGAAGCCGATCATGCTGGGGAAGACATCAACCAGGCCTCGCGCGGAGCAATTCTCTGAGTGCACCAGACTAAAAACATCTGTTCTGGAACAAATACTCTGACCACCTTTACACTGCAGACAGAACCACCACGCTGGGTTCTGGGAGCATGAGCAAACCTTGATTTTTTTGTTTCACCTCTGGGCTGCTGACCTGAAGCACATGGCATCTTCCATGAGGATCTGCTCCAAACCGCTGTCCCTCTCTGGCTGCTGTCATCCAAGTTTTATTTTTGTTAGTTGGGTAGCAACTGAAAAAGAGGCATCACATGTTGGCAGGAGGGTGGTAGCTTCACATGGAGGTGGGTGAGCTCTTCAAGGGTTTCTGTTCTTTTTTGATATATATATATATTTAACTTCCCTCCTGTCTTCCCACCCTCCTGACTCTCTTCAGCCTATTTCCCCAGTGAAGAGAGGTTAGACATCAGCACTGGGACCCTCTTTTGTCATTCCCAAGTTGGCCAGGAGGGCCCACGGGCAAAGGCCACCCCCCTCCCCCCCACAGGGATGTCTCCCCTCTGCACACTCAATAGTCCAGAGAGGCTGCTCTGAGCCCTGGTCCTGCTGAACCACCATGTGTGCTGTCTTCTGCTTTACCACAAACCAGTGTGTGAAGCACACAGTGCAAAGAAAACATTAGGAAAGGCAAAATACAATTGCAGTTGTACTGCAGCGTAATGTATTTCTGTAATGAAAATACATTGTTCTCTGCCTACACGGCTGAAGGTGTGGGCAGGCTGATGCAGGCTCTGGCCACCTGGAGCATCGCCCTTGTCAGCAGAGCGCGGGAAAGCAGCTCTACAAAAGCGCATAAAGCAGCAGACAAGGACAGAGGGACCATTAACAAACCTCTTGCAAGTTCTTGAATTAGCCTTATTTTCTATCTGCTCGTTTCTTATCATTAGTTAATGAATTGGAGCCCGAATCAGATCATTCATCAGCTCAGTTTTAATTGTCTGCCTAGCCTGGCAGAAACCTTGGAGCGCTTCAGTAAGTAACCTGCCCCCTGAGCTTGAACTGCAGTCATGTTTCCTGATAAATTACAAGCAGAGGCAGCGGAGGTAAGAAAACATAACATTAACTAATTCTCTCCAGCATCCTTCATGCGAAGAATGCCTCCCTGCCCCAGCAACTCATCTCGGCCATGGAGGAGGATGCAAAAGGAGCCTCCCAGACCAACCCAGCCCATTCAAGAGCTGGAGCTTTAGGTCCAAAGGGGATTCCTCTACCACTTGCCACAAGGAAGGTCAAAGTGATGATGTTCAGTCTCAGGAGGGAACTCTGCAAGGCAATTTCAGACAGCAGCTGGCTGCTGCATCGCTGGCAACTCCTCTCCTGAGAACTGTAGCCAGGCTGGAGTCCATAGGAAGTCCCCTGGGATCAGTCCTTGCTCTGTTGTTAAGAGGATCTAACAATCCCTTGGTCAGAAAACATGAGTTATACAAGAGGATGCTGTGATCACATGCAAAGCATTTAGCATCACGTCAGGTCAGGTGCCACCAGAAACTGCACTGCCCGCAGCAGGGGATGGCCAGGCTCAAAGCTTCGCAGGCTGGATTCGGGCATGGGCAGCTCCAGACACCCACAAAGAGGAGAAATGCCAGGGGTGGCTCTGTAACCATGACAAAGTCCTGCCCAGAGTTTTCCTACAGCCATGAGGGCTCCTCTTTTTACATGAAAGTCAAGGGGAAATTTTTTCATCATGACCACATGATTCCAAAACCCTTGGGCTTTAGGTTATCAGGACTGGAATACTTTTTTCCTAGTAAAAGACCAGTGTGCAGAGCACCAGATACTTGCTTCATTCACTCTCCCAACCACCCTGCTTTCCCCTTGGTAAAGGTCCATTTTCTAAAACTAACATTAAAAAGACACCTTTAAGGCTGCAGTGCATTCAGACTTCCAATCCACACTATATTCTTAGTCACGAGGTGTTTTAATGAACACTTATTTCCATGCGTTTAATTTCCTGACTTCACCCTGTTTAATTTTTCATAAGCCACCAAAGCAAATTAAGAACTGTTGAAACACCAAGCAACTCCTCTAGATTCAGAGGACCCAAGAAATGAGCTTGAGGAGAAAAATCTGAGAGAATAAACAGTCCGTACAGAAGAGCCCCCCGCTTCCTGCAGCCCCTCCAGCCCACAGCCAGCTCTGCCACTGCTGAGCCCTCGGCACAGCCCGGGAGCAGCTGGAGGGGTCCCGTCACCCCGTCCCTTCTCTGTCCCTCGCTCTAGGAATGCAAACATTGGCCCCAAAACATTTAAGTTGGAAACACCAGAGCAGCCCAGGACTGTGTAAGTTCTTGTGTACATTTATCATTATTTTAGGAGGTTTATTCATTGCCCAATAGTTATTGCAGTTCATTTGTGCAACTACATGTTTTAAGTGTAATAATAGTTACAGACTAAGTTTTTTCAAGTTTTTTGCCTTAAGTCTCAGTATCTCCCCCATTTAAAAAGTAACATTTCAAAATATTCATAAAATCAGTGTTTAGAACCCAAACCCATCCAGGTGAAGTGATGGGCACTTACCAGCAAGGTCAGCGGGAGCTCACGCAAGCTGATCACTACGTACCCGTTTCAAACAAAAAGCTGGGAATGCATCAGAAACCACCCTATGGGCTGGCACACGAGACACCCAGTGGTGGTCGGGCTGGGGAAGACTGTATGTGTAATAAAAGTGGGAAAAAGTTCTATTTATACCAAAGTTCCAACTGAAATTTTAAAGGCAGTAGGGATCAACAAAAGGTGGTTTACCTTGATCCCCTCCATAACAGACCAGGGAATTTTGTTGTCTTCTTTCTGCACTGAGCCCAGGAAACATTATAATGAAATGTTACAGCCACATTACTATAAATGAGAAAACAGAAGTGACTATTTTTACATGTATATGCTTAGAAACAGTAGGCTACATAATCTTACTTGGTGATGGGTAGGAGAAATAAATAAAATATATACATTTAGTTTATTGTTCAGAGACATTTGTACAAATTAAGTGATGCTTAATATTTTTTCCATGACTTGAAGTTCATTTTTTAAAAAGGTTTTTCAATTTAACATACTATTAAGGGAGAAGAGAGAAGTCAATAAACGAAAAGATATTAGTTTTCTGGTTTGTATTAATCTTCGAGATATTTATTTTCTATTTCTGTAACTGAAAAACAATGCTTTAAAAACGTTCTAAGTTTTCAGAAGTTTATTCATCTAAGTTTATAGCACTAATGCTTAGATCTGTAGCCTGTAGATTAATTAATTGGAGCTGAATGGATTATGGCACCTTACACACTGGAAGCGTAAGCGGCAGAACTGAGCTGCAGCATGTAAGCACCAAGAGATCCTCCGGCTGGCGTGGTGGGGGTCACCCCGGGGAACACGGCTCTTGGGAAAACTTTTGGTGCCCAATGTGTGCGGTATTCCATCCCATGGAAGCTACTGTGTTACCATTAAAACTTTTTGCATGAAAAAACCCAGGAGTGTTTATTTTCACTTTCTTATTTTGGGTTGCTGTTTCACCTGTCAGGAACAAATGGTGAGGAAGAGGAGGGTTACCTGGTGCTGAGGTCGGGAACCAGGGCTTTGCTCTCCGGCTCACCAGCCAGGTTCTGGCTTGAACAGAGTTCCAGCCAGCCTGAGCTTGAGCTCCTGCTTTCTATTTTTTATGTTCTTTGCCCCAGCAGGAACCTACAAACAAATATAACAATAATATTTATCATTGCTTGACCTGTTTCGATTGGTGGGGGTTTTTTTCTTCCTAAAGTGCGTTGAAATTTCCAGCCAGGAGGTGAGCACAGTGCTTTCCTCCATTTCACACAGCAAGAAGCAAGTCCCTGCATGCAGGGAGAGGCAGAGCACAGGGACAGACCCCGGTCCTGCCTGCACCCTCACCGATGCTGTAGCACTACCCCTCTGCCAAGGCTCTTTGGCTGCAGAGCAAGTGGGCCACTGCTGCTCTCCCAAGAGCAGCAAATCAATCTGCATTAAATTTTCAGAGCACAAGTCCCAGCTGAAGATGGCAATTTAGGTTCACCCTCTCGAAGCCACTGCTGTGATACAGCAATCTGGCAGGAGCAGGTTACTGGGCATTACATCCAGGTTTAACTTACCAAAAGGGACAAGAAGCAGCAGAGACTGCTGTAAAATACTCGTGCATTTTATTTTTAAAAACAAGGCATTTCGCGTGGTGGGTGGTGAGGAAGAAGGACTGGATGGGTAGAAAGAACCATGACTCAGGCTCCCTCACTGGGAGCTGTTTTAACTAGGACACCCCCAGCTAAGCGGCAGCGTTCCTGCAGGGTCTGGTGGCAGCCAATGGCTTTGGCTCTTGGGCCACCTGACCAGCAGCCAGGAATGCTGCCCAGCATCCACCCAGGGTCCCCTGCAAGGAGGGAGCAGGATTTACACAAGCAGCACAAGCAAGGACCAGCTTCTCCACCTCACCCTGCACACCCTGCCGAGATCACTCCCCAGCCAGAGTAAGCTCATGGGCCAGATCCAGACCCGATCCAGTGAATCACCCTGTGCTTGGCTGCTGGGATAGCAGAGTGTGTGTATGTTTATATAAAAGAGATACCTTATGCATCCCAGCTTGTGACCTTGAATCCTCTGCTCAGTACACCTTCAACACTGGGAAGACAGATTCTGAGGGGTGCTGGACACCCACAAGTTTCACTGAAAGCAGGATGTGAGGATGCTGGGCGTCTCCTCCCCACTGCCCGATCACACAGCGAAGTAGCTTGTAGAGCATCCGCTCCAGGCTGTGCAATACTACCACAGCTGCACAGACACACACAGTCCTGCTCTTGCAAAGTACTTAAAAAATATGAGTCGTTGCTTGGAGCTGCCATTCCATTACAAAACAAATGCTGCTTTTGCCTCCATGCAGGAGACAGGGCAATTCCTTAGATTTAATGGATTAGTTCTGCATTAAAAATGCATCAAGGTGACAGAACAGATTTTCAGATCAAAAAGGAATCTGGCTACAGGATCTTGCACACACATGCTGGTGCAAACAGCACATGGGGGGCAGTAGGCAGGATCCATCTTCTCCGGCACTGAGCCCCAAATGAACTTCTCACATCCACATCATTTTAACAAGACGACCATTCAGCGCTGCACTCCGGGATGTTGATCCCGGCTGCATGCACTGAGCCACAGTGGTGCCCCTGGGGAAGGGGCACTCGCCGGGGACAGGTGCCCCAACTGACCCCACACACACACACAAGGGAAGAGCTCTCCCCCTGCAGAGACTGGCCCATGCTCAGCACCCTCTGGGGCTCAGCTTGCAGGACAGGTACCAGCACTGCCAGCAGCACCCACCGCCGAGGGGAGGCTGAGCAGTGCAGCTCTGCTCCAACAGCAGGGCAAGCACGTTTGGGTAATAAATCTGCACAACTGCATGTCCCAAAATTCTTAAGGCTGCTAGACAAGAAAAATCTCAGCTGAAGTTCTCAGATCCCCAACAGATTTACACCAAAGAGGGATGTTTTCTAACTGCTCTGTGTGTGTACGCATTTCAAAACCTTGCTTCAATTCCAGTAAATTCCCTGTATTTATGGCAAATTCTATCTCTGGCACTGCACAGAGTCCCACCACACCTGGGGCCCAGGTGTCATCATCTCTGCCAGCTGAACTGGTGCTATTAACTGGAAGAATGAAACCCCTTTGCTGGCTATATCCCCAACAGTAGTGAAGACAGACTTCAAAGTCTCTGAAACATCGTTCCAGCAGAAACAAAGGAGAAACGCATACAAACTGCATCATCCTCAGAGCACCTGGGAGGGCAGTACCAACTCCCATTTGGATATCTAGCTTCCTCTCTCATTGCTATTGCCTGAAGTAAATTCAATAGTACTTTGCTATTGCAGCCTGTTTCCATTCATTTGCATTGCCTTTTCTTTGCAGTGCAGGGGCAAATGCACCCAGCACAAGGCACCACCCCCAGCAGAACCAAAGCTCTCAGACCTTTGCGATGGAATCACATTGTTTGAATCTGTTTTCGAACAACAGTAACAGTACTCTACACAATGTACTATTATAATGACATAATGCTTCCTGCTCTGTTAAACTCATCGGTAAGTCCCTGTTTATGAAAAAACCCTGCAGTGCTAAAGTGAGTTCTTTAAAAATGCCAAAAAGCTGGGAAACAAGAGGCCCACAGCTCTCCCACACACTGTGATGAGGACACTGCCTGGATTTGTACCTGTGAGAGCAGCTGGCACAGCGAGAGAATCAAAACCCCCGAAGGAGGGTACTTTGGGCTGTACAAGAAGGATGCTTTAGGCTGCGCGGAGCACAAGTCAGAACTGTGCCCCCAGTTTTAAGTAACTGGCACTTGCAGCACATCCTTCATGACCCAACTGATCCAGCCAAAACAGAAACCAAAAAAGCTAGGAAAACTGATCAAAAGCCTGGGTTTGCCTCCTCTACGTGAGATCCTGGAGCAGGGAAAGGTGTGAGGTAGGAACTGCCGCCCACAGCAGGGTCCGAGGTCCCCCACGCCGCTGGGCTCCCTGCCCCAGCACTGCCACTGCCCCAGCTCAGACTGCTCAGCCCTCTCAGCTGTTTCGGGTCTGGCAGGCATCTGCACACCCTGTCTCACATATTCAGCTAAGGAGCATTATAAACCTCCCTCCATCAAATAAACAGCCCAGCTTTTAGAGTGGTGTCGGAACAAAACCCAAAGAACTATTTTCAGAAAGCACTGCTGAAGTGCTCTGTGCCTTTGAATCTAAACTCACATCCTTAATGCAAATTAGTGGTGATGATTTTCTCCTCCTCACACGTTATGAAAGGCATAAAAGAAACCTGGAAGAAAGTGATGTGACCCCCGCCCAAACAAAGAGGAAAAGGGACACGAAACCCCAATCTGCTACTAAAGAAATAAAACATCAAAAGAAATAAAAATTCTTCCTATTTTGTCTCTGCTTAATGGATCAGAAATTACTTTAACAGCCACTGCTTAAAGATCAGAGGAGCAACAGCTGAAACCCCTTTATGCCACAGATAAAATGCAGGTTTATCTCCTCACGGCTTTTTAGCTGTGCTTGGGCACCCGCGCTGCAGGCAGCTGTGCCTCACTGCCCGAGCCCCTCCACGGCGGGGGGCGGCGGGGGGCAGCGCAGACCCCCAGAGCACACAGGGCCACGCCGCTGGTTCACAGGGAAGCCGTGGCAGACACTGCCCAGCCCTCCTGGGTCACCCCACACAGCAGCTGGTGACTGGCACCGCAGGTGGGACAGGCAGCAGGAACAGGTTCGAGCTTGCCATTATCTCGGTGTTGCTGCAGGAGCTACAGGGACATTTTGGGAGTAACAAGCAGCCACGCCAACTCGTATAAATTGCCTTGTTGTGGCAAGCATCGAAGGAGCCGGTGGTCTAGCCCCTGCAGCAGTGGCGACAGCAGGACTGGCTGGCTCATCTCAGGCTGCCCTGGTGCTTTGCTGTGCATTGGAGAAAGGAACA
This sequence comes from Falco naumanni, assembly GCF_017639655.2. NCBI lineage: Eukaryota > Metazoa > Chordata > Aves > Falconiformes > Falconidae > Falco > Falco naumanni. Next base: position 1,054,231 of record NC_054061.1, read on the forward strand.
AGAACACATAAAATTAAAAGATCCTGTCTATTTTAATCACACACACTACATATTTGGAGTGACCTTGTGGAGGAGGGAAGAAGAGTCATGGGATTGCTTTACTTTACACCCATTCCCTTTCAAGGATTTGCTTGCTCCTGCATCTTGCCACTGAGCTCCACACTCATCTCCAGCACTGATCTTCACCACCCTCCACACCTATAGTGAGGCACAAGTGCTTCCTGAGCAAGCGATGATACCCATAAGGACTTCAGCATCCCGCAGCCATGTCACCACACACGGCCTCTCAGATGCTAAAAGCTGTGCTGTGATCAGATCTCCGGCTCTCCAGCTCTTCTTGTAACCCACCAGTCACAACCTCGCTGCAAGGAGCACCAAGGGCCAATACTGATTTTTCCAGGGTAGAAGGTTTTGGTGGGGTGCTGGTGGTGTCACTCCCGAGCCCCAGCAGCACTTGTGACAGGACAGGGGGCAGCAGGGGCCACACAAGGATGGGGGGAGGCTGAGGACACCTTCAGTCCCTTCACGTTAACCAGCTGGAACAGACGTGCTCTGCCACAGCACGGAGGTTTACTGCTGCCACACGGACAGTTCAAAAACAGATCAATATGAATGGTAATCCTCAAAAGTATGGTACAAGTATTAAAAAAGACCATTCTAAACCAACCTCCCCAGCAACTGTTCCCAGGCAGCTCTCCCCAGCTCAGCAGACTATGGGCATCTCCAGCTCCCTCACGATGATTTCTGTTGCTCCCCACTTCAGTGCAAAATAATTCAAAGGTCACACAAGCCTTCCGACACAATAAGGCACTGTTGAAAAATAACTGTTTCTGCTTTAAACAAAATATAGATTCTGGATACTTTGCTGGTGCCACAGAGTCAATAATTCTCTCTTCTGCCTACAAAGCCTGGAGGGATTAATAAACTGCTTTCAACTGAATTCTTGAGTAACAGAAGCCCTACCCAAGTCTCACTGCAGAGAGATATTTTACAGTGCAATATGCAACAGCGAGCATTCGTTTCTCATCAGCTATACGGTTTTTTATATATTTTTTTTCATATACCAGACTATTTATAATGTTAACCAAGGATGGAGCTCCTAACTTTACTCCTTATTTGAGACCAGAAAGAAAAGAAATCCTGTCCTCAGGCACTACCCCAAAAAGAATAAACAGGGATGAGATCTCAGACATTTATCCTGCCAGCAGAGCAATGACTTCCAGCCAGGCATGGAAACAGGTGCCTGGGAGCAGCCCCAGCCCATGGGCCAGGTGACACCACCATATTCCATGCCCTGATGTCATACCAGGTCTCAACTGCCAGGACCACTCCTCATCCTCCTCTTCCCCACCACCCAGGCAGGAGGCTCTCAAATTAAAGCATTCAGCTGAATTGCGTTTGCAGGACAGAGCCAAGGCCAGCTGACAAGAAGCACAGCTTTAGCAGGTCTGCCAGACAGCCAGGAGCACCTTCCTCCCATCGAGCTTTCCCTGCCAAAACGTAGCAACCGCCCAACCTGCCAGTGGGTGAAAAGTACACCCAGTGCTTTGCTGGTGCCAGGGGAGATCTAACACACCAGGGGGGTGTGTTTCATTTTTGAAGTAAGACAAATATATCAAGTACCTGCAGAACAGGCACAGAGAAGGAACAGGTCTTCATGGTGCCTTGGTTGCCCATTGCTGCCTCCTCCATGATGCCGGGACACATATAGGAGACAACTTGATCCAAACCTGCTGCTTCTCTTGCACATGCTGAGCTGCGCAGCAGAACAGCACCACGCAGATTTACTCCTTTCACACACTGGAAAACATCTGCGGAGACAATTAAGTCGCTTTCTGTCTTGAGCAGATTTTCCCACTGCTGATGCTGCTGTGCTGTGCCAGACTGTCCAGCTTGGCATGGCATCAGGTGACGCAGCTGGTAGCACTTGCTGTTCTCCTCTGAATTTTTCCAAATTATTTTAACTTCCTTCTATAAGAAATGTTATTTATGCACCACAAGATTTTGGAGAAAAGTATCCATACGCTCTCCTGAAGACAGGAAAACTGAAGGGCCCAGGAAGCTAAGGAAATAGATCCTATGGTGCTACAGCAGGAAACTGGAAGAGCCAGGAAATAAACACAATAACCCTGGTTCTTTATGGCTGTTAATTTATGCACTTCCAAAACTGGCTCAGTTAAAAAGAAAAAAAACCATTCCCTTTCCAGATTTCTCTAACCAAAAATCATACCATGAAGACTACTAGGCAAGGCCAGAATTTTGTCAATAACGTGGGAAATCTAATAGCAAGAAAGCCTCTTTATCTGTTACTATTCTTTATTGGGAAAAAAAGCACAAGAACCAGCGTAGCAGTGACATCTCCTGGATGCCAACAAACCATCACAGAAAAAAACCCAACTTTTTAACTCTATCTTGCTCATTAACAATTAGTTTAGCTGATTCACTTGAACACTGAGACTACAAAATATGCCACTGTTTAACCTACACTTAATGGCAGGAAAAAAAAACAATCAAAAAAACAATAAAAAACCCACCCAAAAAACCATGAACAGCATGCACGCACACACACACCCCTTTAGAAACCAGCTCTCTCAAACATCTGTAGAAAAGCCTTTGCTCTCTGGACAGCTGCTGAAGGAAAAAAAACCCCACAGATTATGAAAGAGTAAGGAAGCAATATTTATTGTTCTAAAACTCTGACCTAGTTTTTATCTGCTTAGATTATCTGGCTGCTACTTTGTCAAGATATTGGATTTTTATTGCCATAATCACTGCTTCTTGGGACTAATAAAGGTGGTTTTGTACAAGACACAAAGATATCTTTCTGATCAGCTCGCTTCACTCAATCCTTGGCTGCTCTTTGTGAAGCACTGGTGATCAAAATGTGGTAAGAGCACCCACTGACAAGTTACAAGGGTTCCAGTTCCACATGTTGCCTCTGCTTTCATGCATCCAATGTCTGCCCTCCTGCCTGCAGACAAAAGAGCAAGTCTTGCATCCATCTCAAACTATTTGGAAACCCCACAACCTTTGTCTTGTCTTCTGTAAGAGACTTCTGCTCACAGCCTTGGAGCCAAATTTGCCCAAAGGGAGCCAATCCAACAAGAGCAATATTCCAGACGCCTGGTTTTGTGAGCACATCGACCCCTCACCACTTTGAATCTTTGTCAGACTTTTTAAAGCCCCCTCCCCGTGGTGACCCAAGGTGCTGTCACACTGTCTCAGAGCTTATGCACTTCACCACAACAGAGTTGGGTATGAAAGTCTCCCAGCACAGAAGATATTTAAACTTTCTGCTCTGGTGGCTGCAATTTCTTCCCCAGCAAGTGCAGAGTTCAGATCAGGTTCCTGGTCCTGCAATGACAAATGCTCCGCAATCGCAATGCTGAAATACCTCATTTTCCTGCTGCCACGCTGCTGTTGGGAAGATGCTGGGGCAGCCTGGCTGGCTGAAGCAAAAGGGGTCCCTGCACTGGAAAAATGAGGGGACCTGTCAACCCTTTGCACTGCAAAGCAACTGTTACAGAGCAAAAAATGCAGAGATGGTGTCTGGGTGTGAAACAGCCACATACTGAACAGGAAAATGGAGTTCTCAAGGGCACATACCAGAGCAGCACTAGCACAGGCATCTCACCATCACACTCCAAAAACCAGCTCCAAACACCTAATGAAGACAGCCACATATGAGAAGTGGCACCAAATATTTGTGCTGGGGTTTATTTTTCCAACTCAGAAGGGAAGTCACTCAGACTACACAAAAGTAAGCCTTCAGCAAAGAACCAAGTCCCGGCTGCGGTGGTGAAGGGTCCCCACGGCCATGCTGCACCCAGGGCTCTTCTCCCCCAAGGCTCCACTCAGAAGGCACCACCAGCTGCCCACCCAGAAGTCCAGTGCACAGAGGGAGCAGCTCTTCTCAACCAGCAAGCAGATACCTCTGCCCATCACAGGTGTTCCCCTTGCCCACTGGTATTCCAGCAACTTAAAAGGCCCATCAGGATTGGGGCCGGCAAAGGTTGGGGTTTTTTCTCCCCCCAAGACCCTGCAGCAGCAGGAATATTTAGGTCAGCCTTTTCACTTGCCGAACCCCAGTGCCCAGGGGCTGCCTTAAGACTATGGAATCACCCTTTTTCTCTTGACAAGCAAACCTTTTTAGAGAACCACATGAGTATTTGCTTAGCGGGACCAGGGAGAAGCAACAGCAAAGGAAAACTCATATTGCGTTTGTGTAACCACAAACAAAACCTGCCTTTACAAAGGAATAATAAAGGGAGGGGCAGAAAACAGCACACTCAGCAGTGCTGGCACTCTCAGTATGGCAGTCTTGGGCTCTTGCACTGCTCTTTCCTCCCACACTGCAACATATTATTAGAGGAAGTTCAAGTGTTAAACTACATGGAGCGTAAAGAATTGTGAAACTGCCAAAGTGCAATGGTGCAGAACAAAGTGTGCTGTTTGTCACCAGCCACCTCCATGCATTTGCAGACAGAAGTCCTGAAGCTGTATGTGATGATTCATAAATCAAAAGGAAAAAAGCAGCCTGTGATAGCCCTGAAATTACCAAAAAAATATCAGTTTAAAAAAAATCTATGAAAAGAACACTTAACCTTTCTCCTTAAAACAGATCTACAAATAGTTTTACGAAAGAATAAGAAAGGAAAAGTCAGTCTTTAACAGTGTTTGCTACAGGCACTCCTGTTTCAAGAGCTGGGAAGCACAGAAACTTTCCTTTCTAATTCTTGCTTAAGAGTTTGTCAGCATCAAATTACTTCTGAACTGCTAGTTCGTGTAAAAATGCCCTAATGGTGTTCAGTCACCTGGGTCATTGAAAAGTAAAACACAGAAGTGTGCAAGCATCTTTTTCCCCTCTATTACAGGAGATTTACAACCAGTTTCTCTACCCAGATCCTAGCCTATTTAGGAGGGAGAGTAACTGAGCGTCATATTCTAGTTTGCTTCAGAAAACACTGGTTCAGCTGAAAAGGAAGATTTGCCAAGTTAACAGTCAGGAAAACTGTTTCTTTTCAAGACAAGCCAAAGGGCCAGAGGAAAATAATTTTATTATATCCACGTTTAAAAGAGTAGGAGTGAATTTGCATGCAAAATTAAGGTGTTTTGGGTGGTTTGTTTGTTGTTGTTTTTAAATAGAACAAATTCTCATCTTTGTTCATTACAGATGCTTTCAAAATCACTCTATGAGTTGTCTCACTGCCAGGTATCAAGCCAGCTACATGCCAGTTTAATGAACTAGATAAACAATTGTGTCACCAATGTCCTTTTTCAGACCATTCTCAGTAATGTGAACATGTTTCTTTTCCAGGTTGATGTGGAAGATAGCTTGCTCCAGAATAGGCGTTTTCTCTGCTGCTTCTTTGCCAAGGACTGGAACACGGCGGGGCCCAAGCACAGGATCATCAAACCTCATCAGCTTCACTTTAGAGACATCTGCAGTAAAGAGACTGGCTAATTAGGCTACAGGATCTACACACAAGCGCTAATATCAACTGAATTAATCAAAGCAATGCTTAATACTTGGCACTTCTATACCTGCTCCAAGGAAATACATTCTCTCAGGAATAACACTCATGTTAAGACCTACACCAGCTACAAAGATGTCATTCAGTGGTTATGCAGCAAGTTACCAGCAGAAATGGGAATAAAACACATAGAAATACCAACTCCCAGCACCACACTCTAAGCACTAGATTTGCCTTATCAGGCTTTGGAACAGTTATGAGTAACTGAACAGTTATAGTAGCATTTTCTGAGGAACTCATTTCAGAGACTGACAGAAAGAAGGTGAGACGTTTTAAATACAATTCCCTGTTAAAATGCACACTAGTAAAAGACTACTAAGCAGACCAAGAAAAAAGCTCTAGGAAGCCTGGGATCTTTCAGCCAAGCCTTCCTCCAGGTACAACCTTCCAGCCCTTGTGCACCAACAGAACAGTGACACCTCCTGGAAAAGGCAGAGTGACAATGTGGCTATTTAACCTCACTTGCTTTCAATCATTTCTAAATACTCACCTAGCAGAAGGCTAGCACCTATGCATACACATCTACTGTGTAAATCATGCACTTCCCCCTGCCTGTATTTTACTACATACTTTATCATATATTCCTCTCTGTGTGCACCATCATCAGTATGTAGTTGTCTTTGTTTTACAGATAAACATTAATATAAATACAAGCTGTTGAAAGATACTGAAAGAAATAATTCCTCTCCTGTCACAAGCTTTTGGATGAGGTCCAGTTTTCCCTTTATACCCAAGCTCACAGTGCTTCAGATTTGTTTTATTTTTAATTCCCATATCCTTCAACAAAAACACAGCTGCTGCTCCTTTAAGAAAGCTATTTTCATTCATTACACTGGCCAGAAACTTAATGCTTGTTTCAACAACATCTGACATGGAATTTTATCACACTACCCTGTGGTTTCCTAAAATATCTTTCCAAGCAGGTGGATAAGTGAGGAATACTGAAATTATCAATATGTAGGCCAGAAAAAAAATCGCTTATTTCCAAGAAAAAAATCAAGGAAAAGCACCCGCCCTGAAATATTGCTACCTGCAAAGACCACAAAGACTGTTGAGATACCACAAACATTTAAACTGATCATAGCGGTACTAAGAGGCAGCTTTTATTCCAACTGCAACATGGCAAGAAACAGGAAAGCGCCAAGATTTTCAGTGCCACACAATGAGACTGTGAAAAAGATGAAAACCACCTCTCCTCTTCTGTCTTGTCACTGCACATCACCCCAAGAACCTAACGTGGCAGCAGAAAAGCCCTGCATAAAGCTGCTAGACAGAAAGCTATTCAGAAAGCAAACAAGCAAGAGGAGGCAAAGTCATTATTGGCAGCAGTCAGGATTTTGCACCCCAAAAAAGGGACCTCGACAGAGTTGGGGTTTTCCCCACCACATGGGGGGGAAAACTCAGGAACACCAGCTACTTCAGAGCACTCAACATGCTCTATGTAGCAAAAGCAGCACCCCTAAGCTCTGCCTGGAGACCTTTGTCGGAGCCATCGCTGCACCCACCACCACCGAAACACCAGCTTCTGTTAAGCAAGCAGTGATGACACTGTCAGACATGGCAGCAAGTTCTGCCCCCTGGCCACTCCGGCCTGGGTCTCCACTACTGGCAACCAGCCAGCACCAAGGGCCTGGACAGGCAGCGTTACAATGGCTTAAATGCAAAGTCAGTCCGCAGGTGAGGATTAATACTTTCACACTGGAATACACTATTGCCCAAGGACCGAGCACTTTCCGAGAAATTCTTCCAGTACTTACTGTGTCTCTTAAGACTGCAGAGTTCAATGTTTAACAACAGCTCAAATAAAGTATTAGCACATAAAGAATACAGGAGTAGAGAGGGAAGAAATGGCTCAGAGGACAGAAAAAGAGTATTGAACTCGTTCCTACAGAGGTTGCTAGTTTGAGTTTGGCATAAACAATGGTAATTAATAGGCCATTGAGCAATTCTTCAGTAATACCACTTTTAAGTGAACAGACCATTTTCCACTATGAATTGAGACTGAAATTATTAGGAGCCAACATAGCACTGATAAATTCACCTTCGGCTAAACAGAATCTAGTAATTTATTTTTTTTCCATCCTTGAGGTCCAAAATAGAAGTGGCAGAAGCTGCCTATAAGCAGTTACAGGACTAACCCTTTTTCTTGTAAATTCAAAGCACAAGCTGAAATATCATCCATATTCACCTCTGGCTGAAGCTAGGTTTTTGTGTACCAGTGGCAGAATGGAAGATTAATGAGGAAAACGCATAGCAAAGCCTACTTATTTGCATGTTATCTCTTTTCTTGTTCACTCAGACCCAAAACTTCTTGCTCTTTCCGAAGCATCTATTACAGCAGCACAAACTTCATCAGCTGTTTCCACTTCTCATGGAAATGTTAATCTAATCAGCACATGATAGCTGTACATCTGTGCTAGTACTCTACCTTTGATCCCTCTGTCCATCTTCATTAAGCGCCTGATCACTGTCTCTCTGCTGTCTCCTTGCCTGATTTCAATTTTTGTAGAGAAGTGGCCATTTGATGGTTGAGGGTTCACCAAAAATACAGACACACTGGGCTGTAAGAAAGTTAATACAAATGTTAAAGGAGAACCTGTACTTGTGATCCAAGCCTCGGAGGAAATGTGAAACTAAAAGAAATACACATCATCTATCACCAAATATTCTGGATGGATAAACTTCATTTAGAAACACTGACTGCCAGTGGCAGAATGCAAGCAGTCCCCCAACTCTAAAATATAAGCCAGAGTATGCACAAGTTTTTAGGATATACTTAGGGAAATCAATGCATTTTTTTACTGTTAAATGTCTTAGAGCTAGAAATATTCACACGTGATACCACTATTGTAGAGTTTCACTGATCTCACACATTACTCACTAATCCTTCCAAGAACACAGCTGTAGAAAAACTTCTGAAAGGCTTTGTTTTTATGCAACTGAATGGAATTTATTAGACCATGACGGACTAATGGCTAAGCACAGAATGTTATTAAAAAACACTTTGGGATTCAAGAAACAAGTAATACAAACTTTCACATTGTTTCACTTATACTTGCCATACTTGCACAAGACCGTCTCAATTCTCTATTTTTGGCCTGTGTTCTACCTTATCTAAACAGCAGTCATTGAGGCATATGGCTGAAATGAAGAAGTATAACAGTATGTGAATGTTAGGTCACTTGTTTTTAGCAGTCTTCAGGACAAAGCATTAAATTGTGCTGACTGGACGAGCCTTAAAGCTAAGGTACAACCATAGTCACATTTAGGGCTCTATACAGAGGAAGGAAAAAAGCATAATTGCTTCAGGAAATGTTTCTTGTTTCGAAGGGGTGTGGGGTCAAAGGCAAAACAAATACAACGTTCATGTCTGATTAAAGTCTTAAATGCCATATTTGCTTTTATCTGGGTTTTTTTTTTAATCCAGCTTTCAGACTTCCAGTATCTGAATTGCTGATTTTACCTCAGTTCTGAATGTAGAAAATGGTTTTCCAGGACAGCAGTCTTCTTTTATTTTATCTTCTGCTTCAGAAGCAAACTTCACTTCAATGTGATCCAGCTGTAAAAAAGAAAAAAGGGGGATGAGGGAATAAACAGGAGTTCAGTTGTTTTAGAGGGAACAAGAGGAGTTAAGAACCAGGGCTATCAAACAACTGGTTGTACAGTAAAACGGAAAGTAAATATGCATTGGCATAAGGTAACAAAAGCACACCTGAAATCACAAAATATTGTTTGGAAGGGATCTCTGAGAGTCACCTCTTCCCTGCGTGAAGTGGACTAGTGCCCCCAGGCAGCTCTGAGGACAGAGATCCAGCCCCTCTGGGAGGCCTGCTCAAAGGCTGGTCCTCACGTCCCATCTCACAAGCTGCAGCTCCAGCAGTACCTTCAGGTTTCTGTCCCGTGTTCGACTGGCAGCCCACCACCAAGACAGAGGTTGGCTTTATCATCTTTAACTCCCTAAGCTGCAGAAGGTTTCCCTGAAATCTTCCCCTCAGCCAGTCTCAGCCAGCACACCTCCTTCAGCCTCTGGCTGTATGTCACTCACTCCAAGCTGCCCCCAGCCACCACAACTGCAAGCCCCCAAAGCCTTTCTGAACTGGGGATGTGGAGTGGGGGAGGACATGACACTGACACAGCCAAATTCAGGCTCAGCAGAGCAGAGTGGAGAGGGATGACTTCCCTTGACTTGCCAAATCATGTCCTTATATTGGTAACTCCTCCTAACGTAGGTTAACACGCAGCGTGGCTCCTTTGCGGTGACAGCACACTCGCGTGAAGTTTACATTACTCTTGACAACCCCAGGGTAACCCCAAAGTCCTTTGTAGCAGAGCTGATGGCCACCCAGCACCAACATACAGAAATACAGGGTAATTCTGCCCTGGTACAGAACTTGGCAGGTCCTGTTAAACTACAGGAGATTTGACAGCCCAGTTCTCTAGTTTCTCTAGACTCTCCCACATGAAAGAGACACTGTTTAAACAGATCAGCTGTTTAACTGCTCCCTCCCCAGTTCAGTGGGTTTTGCAGATTTACAAACATTTTAAAATAAAAGTTGTTGCTCACTCTTGACTTCACTGTAATATGGGACAAGTCCAATAAAGCCACATTTGTTTCATACTGTACAGGTTACAAAATGAAGTGTTGCGATATATATACACACACACACACTGCAAATTCTTGAAAGAAATTCCTAAAACAGTTGCTTTTGGTTGGGTTTTTTTGGTTGTTCTTGGGTTTTGGTTCTTTTTTTTTTTAAACATAACCTACCTGAGCTATCCCCTCATCAACATATTACCTATTGAACTAAATTCTGATTAGCATATGAAGCAGCGTAACTGCTGCTAGATTGGCATCCATTTTACTACATGCCATAGTTTTAAAAGCCCTGCCCAGAACCTGCTCCTTGAAGAGGGCAACGCGATCTGCTGCAGTTAACGTGTCGTTGTAAGAGTCCAAGGATACAAGGCTAGGGACTCTGATCATTCTTGCTAATAATGCCTTGACACATCTCCTTCTCATTTCTTCAGCTGAAAAAAATGTAAGATACTGGTTGGGTCAGAGGAAAATGTCTCTTTAAAAGCATCACTGGACTTTGCTGTTACAGATACAACCAGCACTGCACTAAAAGCCACCTCTGTTCTGTGGGAAGATGTTTGTATACTACACACCTACCACTGTGTCTCGAGCCTGTATTTAACAGATTTATATAACTATAGTTGACAAATTTAAACAGCAAGATTGAAATACAGGAAGTTGATTAAAAAATATTACTTGATCAACATAGACTCAGAAGTTAATGTAAATAGGCTTAGAGCTTTAGGAAAGGCAGTCCTCCAGCTACCCCAATAAAAAACAAGTAATGAATATGCCAAGAATGTACCAACCTCCAGAGAATTTGTCAAATAGACAATATTCTCCATGAGCACAGCACGTTCATCAAATTCCAGTTCCAGATTAAGAACACGTGAACCATTCTTCTCCAGATTTTCCTGTCAGAGGAAAAAAAAAATTAAAACCCTCTAAACACTGCAAGTAAAATGACGCTTCAAAATGGCAAACTATCTACATTACTCATTAAAAGAATAGGCTTTTGAATATGAGAGCTCTCTGCTGGCACAACATGCTAACATAAGAGCAATAATTTTCTTGTAACAGGGTTTCTTCTACAGGGAGTAAGTGACACTGATGGGAGGAGTAAGAGCAATTAGAACATATTTTTAATACAGAATTGAAAAGGTGTTTGACATTCACAGTTATTTATAATCCCTACTTAATGTGCAGGTTGAGAATTCACAAAATAAGTCAGCATTTCAGTGGTATTTCACAGCAGGAAATTCAGTCTTATGACCTAGTTTAAAATAAAGGACAAGCATACAACAACTGGACATGTTCACAGCAGTCATAAAACAAGTTCTCTGCAGGGAAATAACAACTACTTTATATGTTAACATAAAAGGAACTTAATTAGTCCAGAAAGCCAACAGCAACAGTCACAAGAGACAGAGTATTAAAGGCAATATAAAAAACCACGTTAATTTTTTTTTTTAACACTAAAACAGAACTTCCTCTTCAGAATTTAATCTGTCCCTTTCTTGCTTTCATATGCTGAGCCAGCTGTCTCCTTTAAAGATCTGCTTTGTCAGACTCAGCATGGTTGGGGTTTCCTCGCTTCCTTGTCAGTTTAATGTGAAAGATTCCCTACATTAACACTGAATTGCTTCCCTTTGTAAATCACGAAGTTTCTTCTACATTTAAGCCTTCCTTTCACGAATAGGAAGCGCAAGCAGAAATGCTCCTCATACACTAGAATTGCTGAATAACTGGTTTCAGAGAAAAACATACTGATCCAGGGAGTTTCAGCTCAGATGTTTCTGTCTTTATGTGAAATTGCTTGCTGCTCTTTACAAGTGAAAGGATTGATTATCGAGTAAGCCTCAGCATGCCAACCCATTCCCTGTGTGCACCAGCATCACTACTATTGCCAGACTAAGGACATCAAAAAACAGGGATGTTTCAGACCTAACACTTGTAGGACTGAAAGCTTGTCTGACCTTTTACAACTGCATCAGTTGATCTAACACATCACTACATCTCGTTACAAACTTTAACAGGAAGCTTCATAGCCAATTTGTGCTCTGCTCCTCTGAAGGCTTCTGAGCTACCATGAAAAGGAAGAACTAGAATAACCCTAGAGAGAAGGCAAAAGAGCACCTCCATTTATAAAATATGACAGAGCCTATAAACAGAAGACAAATTTTAAAAATCAAGCTAAAGCTTAAGGAGAAAAAGTAGTATTTTTACACTTAAGATTTTTTTCCATTACTAATCCCTCTCAACTTCCACAGACTACGAGTAGAAGTCAAAAAGGTTTTAAATTCTGCTCTGCCCACCTTATTTTTTTATTTAAAATTTTGCTTATATTATACTTCTTGGACCTTCCTAATTGCTGCATTGAATTTTTATGTGCAACACCAAGCACAAAAGTTTCTTCCAAAAAAAAAAATAGGCTTGCATGACTCTGGGAAAATAATAACGAAATATCACGGTATTAGTGATAAAACCATATGAATGATACACAAAATTCGTAATCCCATTCAGGGCTCAGAACAGTCCTTTTTTTTCCTCCCTTAACAGTAGTGCAATTAATTAGCTCTAGCATTGCTCTTAACTTTCAAATGCTAAGCATTCTTACATTTCCAGACGAACACCTTATGCTCATATCAGCATGAAAAGCTGAAAAAGGCAAATATTATTCATTTCAAATGCAGAGCAATCCACATGTATTTGAAGTGCAGATTATATAACCTGCAAAATACACAAACTACTGAGCCTCAACTAGACCATCAGTTCGCCTGGGCTCATTCATGTAGACACATTTTTATTATACCCTTCTTCCAGAGATGTCAAAGAAGTTTATAAACAAAAACATGAAGAAACCAAATAAGCAAGGGCCAAGATACAGACTGAAGTCAAATGTTACTAGGAGATCCAGGAATGCAATAAAAACACCACCACCCACGCATCAAGTTACAGATTGTTGCCTTTGTCTAACATATTTCATTCACAGAAGCTTTTTCTACACAAGAACCATCCCTCTGACACCTACCTTAATCATGGCAACAAAAGGCATAACCTTCTTTGTATATTTCTTCAGCTCTGGCAAAGCATTAAGCTCACTGGCAATTACTTTATTATCTGGCAGTTGACCTCCACCAACCTAAAGATGAACATCCATTAAAAAGTATAGGTATCATTAAAAAACCTTGCCCTTTAATATCATATACCCTTTGTGCTTTCCCATAAATACCAGGCAAGGTTTGCCATCATCATTGATTCCACATAAAATTATTTTCTCATCCCTTTGAAATGTCAGGCCAAACGGCAGATTTTAACATGGATTCAGGAAGAAGCCTACGGAATGCCAAAACTTTAATACCCCAAAACCAAACACATATTCTTCATGTGAAATTTATCTCAATACCACAATTTGGAATAGTCACACCTCTCTAATCTGTCAGCTACTATAATGTTTGCTCAAGCTGAGAAGGCTGAAGAATCAAGAAAAAGGCCAAAAGCCACTCTCATCAGTTTCTTCATGTCAGAAGCAGATTTTTCTGCTTTTGGAAAAGCTTATTTCTTCTACTTATGACCGATGTATTCCATTTCAGTGTATTTCTTGTAACTTCACTGGATCGTATACACCTATTCAAGGACTAAAACAATGCTTCTAAGCCCCCTTGCATAGCAGGGCAGCGTTAATCTGTCAGTCAACAACGCTTCCTCAGAAATATACTTGGGAAAAAAGAGTATTTTAAAAATTAATGACTTAAATGAAAAAAAAATAACAGAACACATGCCATTTTTTACTCAGATTGTAAAAAACAATGAAATCATACTGTCAAACCAATGACATTCCTTAGGACGTTCTTATTAAGCACCAAAATCTATTGCACAGTTGTGAAAGCATAAATATTAAAAGTATCCTGCCTATAAGCTTTTTACAGATAGAAAAGAAAGAGCCCACAAAAAAGCAGATAAGCAGCACAAAAACACAGAAGGATGACCACCTGATAGTGCTTGTGCAGAACTGATAAGGTGATGTGTTGCCAAGGCGGGTAGCTCTTTGCCACATAGATGGTACAGTGAGAAGGCTTCTGGGAAGGTTCTTTAGTACCTTTCTAAAGAAACAAACAAAAAAAAAATTAGGAAGGGATCCTGAGGCAATACAGAATTATCAAGTATGCACACTTAAAAAGATGACCTAGCACACTTCACCTTTCCTTTCACAGGTGCCATGTAGTTCTTGAGATGGAGTCGGAGGTCATGAGCTGCTTCCATAAGGTACTGAGAAGAGCGAATTAATACCTCATCTACAGGACCTGCTATCGGCCATGAGGCTCTCATGATGGAATCGGGCTTTGAAGAAAGGAAGATATGACATGCATCAAGATGAAAACACACTAGTACCTGGTGGGTTTTCAACCTGTTATAGCTTGAGTGGAAACTGGAGTTTAGACAGTTTGAATCTCATTGAGCACCCATCTATAACTAGGCTGTAAAGGAGTAAGTGTACAGCCAACAAGCATTTATCTGCAAGTGTGTTAAGGACTATACAATTACACATGCCATATAGCTACATAATCTCATCTACAAGCACAAGGCACTTGAAAAAAAAAAAACAACCCTAAGTTTCATGCACAAGCATAGGAATATGGCACCATTTGGTTTATTTTAGGTCACTTCTCGGTCAGTAGACAACCAAAACACTTGTATTAAAGTCACATGTATCATCACAACAGACCAACTCTGTACGTTCACTGTCCTACGCATAACAAGCTATTATGACTCTTCATATTATAAGACATGCTTCTTCTACTTCCATATGTAAGACATCTGTAAGCCTGATACGAGCCTTACTAAAAATCAGTAGAAGTTCAGATCCAAATCAAATGACAGAACTGAATCATTAGTACCTTTCCCAGCAGTGACCAGATGTGCTCACATAAGTGCGGACAGATAGGAGCCAACAGCAGAGTCTGAACTTCAATAAACCGAAACACCAACTCTCTGTGCATTCCTTCTATCGCCAGCTCACGGTATTTATCTTTTGCTGCCTGAAACACAGCCAATGCAACCATCATTAACACACTCCAACTGCCATGGAGAAACACTTAGAAGAACACACACACAATTTTTGTTCTAATACACCTTTAGAATGTAAGCAGCTTGGAACTCAATAAATAGATTATTTCAAGAACTGTATTTTCCTGAAGTACCCAAGTGTGAATCTGTCAGTCATTTGACCATTTTGCATTAATACGGTACTTTCTAAAAGCATTTATTGGCACAGACATAAAAGACAAAAATAACCACAACTGTTTATCAGGTGCTATCATCCCAAATAGCTTGCATGAAGATACTAATAATTATTAATAAAAAGGCAGTGAATATGATCTATCATTATAACTCAGCCCACTTAATCATATTCCTGAATATCATAAAAGAGCCACATAAAGGAGTCTCTATAATTCATTAAGTGAAGTAGCATGGTTCAGCAGACACTCCAGAGACATGGTTTATGGAACACACCAAAAAGTACTCCGCTTTAAAACAATTTTGTTGATATATTATCTGGATTTCTGATTAAGAATTCTTTATTACAAAGGAGCTAAAGAAAGGAAACAATTTTTAATAATGTCCTTTTTTTAAGCAGCTTTTTGGTCGTATTAGATAGCAGGACTATTTGCAGCATCACAGTTGTCTTCCTCTGGACATTTGTAAAATGACTCAAGACTATCTTTTCATTTTAGATTTATTCCATTAAAGTACTCATTTCTTGGCACAATTCTGATGCCAATTCAGCTGTGTAACTAACCATCACAGACATCAGGATCAAAAGAAATCCACAAAGTAACAAATACTAAGTGTTAGTTTCTTACACCTGAAAAAAGACCTCCCACCTGAAATTCAAAGAAGCAAGTTTTCAGAGCTTCTTTAAACATCATCCGCTCATAATTTTGGTCTGTCTTCATTATGCCTGCATTCATTTCACTAGGGAGGATGGGGAAACGAAAACATCAGTATTGCATAGTCTGCCCCACATAATGGCAACACTGTAAAAACAACACTATCAATGTCAACAGTGCAGCACAATCCCGTAACCTATTCTGTAATGTGTTTTGTTTTGTAAAATTCATTAATTTGTAGGGAAAAAGGTAACTTCAGAGATGCTCTTTGCAAGGAAAAAAAATGGACCAAACTGTATTATTAGCCTTTGTACAGTACCTGGCAAAGACTCTGTCATTGAAGGTGTTGGCAGGACCACTTCTCAGACTGTCTCTGTTGGCAATCATCTCCTTTACCCACTCCACCCATGTGTAAAGACGAAGAATGCCAGCATCTGCCATAGCTTCCACAAAGTTGGCATCTTCAACAGTGTCTCCAGCATCAGCCAAGGCTAAACGCATGCCTGAAAGAAACTGGATCAGCTGACATGGCTGGCATGCAATTAGCTGGTAGATATAGATACAGAAGGCATGGGACTCAGAATGAAGTGTTAATTGTAATTCATTATGAACTAATAAAATGCAAAGTGAATTTACAAACTGCCTGGCCAACTAGAGAGAGATGTCTCAAAGAGTACACTTTATCCAGGAGAGGTACGCTGCCCTCCTTAGTAAGGAAAACAGACAGACACCAAGAACCAGGAGACTAGCACAGTCACTGTCCAAAAAACAAGGTCATGCAAGAGGGAACACAAATGTGCATGTATACACACCATATGCATCAACAGTACATGTCTTACGGCTTGATCTCTTAAATTAACGTGGAAGAATGAGACAGGCACCCTCTAGAAAGTCTCAACACCAGTACCAGTTCCAGGTTGAAATATGTGTTGTGCTAAGATGCTTCCTAGTTTTCTAACTAGAGTTTAGCTTTTCAAACAAGAACAGGTGGTAAGCAGTAGATTTATTGCAATTCCATACTCCAATAAACCCATGGCTCCTCTGAGAGTAAAACACTAATTTTAGTCATTCTGGCACAACTGAAAACCAGATGTAGGTCAGAACATACTTACCATCTGCAGAAAACTTGTCAACAGCTTGAGTTAGGGTAAGAAAGTTGCCTGTAGATTTAGACATCTGAAAAAAAAAAAAAGCCAGAAAGAATCTTTGTTTTCTCACACATCCATTTTGTTGTTCAGTAATTAAGACAGATGCAACAAGAGTTTGGGCAAACCATTGAGAAAGTATTTGCTCATGAATCACAGCAAAAGCAATTTAGTAAATCTGAACTAGATGTCACAGCAAAAGCAGGCTAAATTTTGCAAGCACTTATTCAACTCCTGAATATCGAACTTGTCTTGAGATTTGCACCAGTTGTTACTACTAAGGTCCATAAAAGCCACACCTGCAGCGAAGTGGCAGCTGCCTTCTGCATCATTTGGGTTCAACCCCAGACCTTGTCAGGCTTTGAAAAACAGGGCAACAGGTACCAAAATTTAATTCCAGGAATCACCTAATTTAAATACTACTTAAAAATTGGCATTTTCAGCTCATCCTGCATTGATTTTTCAAGACAGACTCTGGTGGGGGTTTTTTGATTCACATTAGACAGTCTCCAAGACCCAATTTCTATGTTCAGGCACTTCTAATTAAATTCAATTTCAGAACTCACACACATTAGCAAGTTATTGCCACAAACTTATCTCTCATTGCACCTACCCCAATGCTTGACGAAGCTAAAATTTAGTAAAACAAAAAATAAAATCATTCTATATTACCCTAAAACTTGATAGAAATGTACTGATACCTTTACTAAACTGGTGAAGCTATACAAGAACTAACTTAAGAAAAGCATTACATGAAATTGGATGAAAGGCAGATCTTTGCTTCTGATGAATGAAAAACTGGAGGGCACCAATGAAGACACTAGAATTTTCACTATTTCCTCCTCTTAAATTCTGAGAATTTTTCCAGTCTGGCTGGCAAGTGCCTATTTTGACAACCACCAAAGCCATCTCATACATGAAACCTCACTGTACCTTTTCAGAATTGAGAAGAAGATGTCCATTTGCTCTCACAGCTACTGGCCATTTCTCTCTGTTTCAAGACAAGATATAAAGCCTTTGGTAAAGCAAATACAATTTCTCTTTTAAAAAAAGAACAAAGATTTTACGTTCCAGTTTGGGATAAACACCTTAAGTGGAATCTTCAAAAAATATCTAGGGGGTGTCTTAAAATTAAGGAGTGTCTTTGAAGATGAAAAGAACTACAATGCAAGGACTAAGGATTATCATTGCTGAAATGCAAAGCAGGGAGCACTGCACCTACAATTATACTTCATTTATCCCACCTCCCTCTATTCAGCTACATTTAATTTAAAGGCCAGTGACTGGCATTGCCCAACAGAACTTGATCGAGCTAGGTCCCACATATCTCTAATGGAGGAAGCAGACACCAAATTGCCCACGGTCATCTTTACTACGCATCAGAAAACAGCTTTTCCTATATACAGTTTTATACAATGCTTAAACAGAGGTTGAAGGGAATGCAAACACAGCTTCTTCATGCACAGAACTACATCCTTCTAAAAGCACCACGTGATCAGCAAAGACTCTCAACCTGTACTGCAGTCCATGGCAATATATAAGTGTGGTTCTAACGATCCTTGAGAAGTAATTAAGACAATAGTAACAGTGTAATTTAAAATCCCAGCGCAGGAATACAATTCCACACTGAAAAAAATCCATAGGAGGAGATATTTACAGAAGACATTTGACTCTTACAAAACAGGCCAATGAAAGCTAAAGTTAAAATTTGTTCTCTACTCTTGCACATTTGCTTTTTCAGGTGGCTACTTAACTGATCATTTCATGCTTGCATAGACAGCTAAAACAAATGCAAAATAGCATCAGGCACCACAATTCCAACAGTGGCTGCAATTGGATTTAGCTCTAGATGCTGCTGCTCAGTATTGTCTCCACTCCCAAAGGATGAAAAAACCTGAAGATACACCAACGCTGTCTCAGTATGTTTTCACACGTATCCTCTAAAGAAACACCAAGCCAAGGTACTGTTTAGTTAGGACATATTAATCTTTAGGTTTGCTCTAGAGCTAGTTGAAACTGCCAAGTCAATTATGCTGCGTGCTAGAATTTCAGTATTTAGAACACACAGGATTTCAGCAAGTCAACTAAAGTCATATTACACAGATTTCAGTTTTTCTTTAAATAATGTTTTAAAATTTGTACTTAAGAATCTTGCATCCTAAGATCTTCAAAGGATTCCTGAAAATAACTGGGGAAGTAATAGTAGAAAGCATTCAATTTCAGTAACTTCTACTATAAACAACTGGAACAAAGCTGCAATATGAAAGAATGCATTTTCAACCTAATTCTGAATGTTGCACGCTCCAAAAAAGACATTAGCAAATGAACCAGAACTGCAAACTCCAGCTTTATCTCCTACACAACTATTTTGCATTATCTCCAAACTTACCTTTGATCTGACCACATAGCCACATGATTGTAGAGGTAGTATGACAGATGATTTGGAACAAGATCTTTGCCAGAAACTCTGAGATCCACGGGATACCAAAATTCAAACTCCTCCTTTAGCTTATCCAACTTTTCTTTTGGAATCTCTGTTTTAGGAAATGGAGCTGCCTTGAAGAAGATGTAATCCCAAACCTCTTTGCTCATTTGACATGCCCTGCACAGAATTAATCCCATACTGAGATGTCAGTAAAAGTTCGCTTACACTCCACAGAATTTTGTAGAAGACAGGTTAAAACTGTCGATTCATTCTCACAACACAACAGAGCAAACACGGACAAAGAGTGCACAGGTACTTTGTCTAAGATCAGACGAGGGAGTCCAACATCAGTCACAAAATCAGAACCCAGAATTCCTGAATTGGTCAGGCCATGCCCTGCTTAAATTGCCCTTTGGTATTTCCTAATAAAGTATGAAGTCTTGCATAAAGTAATTAATAATGAAAGCATTATCTTGAATGTTCTGGGAACCTGATAATTTCTTTTCCAAATGCTGCCCCCACCCCACCACCAGCACCACTTGTGACCTTAACTGAATACTGAAAACCTGTTACTAGCACATATGTTTCTCTGCCCTTCCTTGCACTGGGTCACACAGCCATTCCTTCTGGCTTCCAGAAAAGTGAAAGAGCAGGAGTACAAGAGAGTTACTCTACAATTCAAAGTCACCTCCTACATGGAAAAATCCATGATCTTTTTCCACTTTGAATAGAATTAATCCATTCAAAATTAACATTTACTGTAAGACGTATTTTACCAATTACCAAAGATAGGATCCACAATTTTCAGTGAAAATACTGATGAGATGCAACTCAGACCCACAATTCTGCAGCCACTAGCCTGCATTAAAAAAATATCCTTCTTGTTTCTACAGAGATTTTTATTCCTGGCCCTTCAGAATTTCTCTGGAGTCCACCAGATACTACCTGCACACATTTCAAATTAAATAATTTCAAATCGAAGTTTACTATTTGTTAACATCTACTAAAGTGCTTTGTTGGACTGTTAAATTATGCAGAGAGGAAGAGCATTATGGATCCAAAGCACTTCCAGCACATATTAAACAACTAGTTCAGATGACAGTCAATACCACCAGTCTAGAAAAGAGTCTTACATGCACCAGTTGGCTACTTTAGTTCTGGTAGTTACTGTTCTATGCTCTAAATGGTGTGCTGTGACTTAGCTTCTATGTTTGGTGCCAAAGATTGTTGTAACTGAATGATGACTGACATGATGTGCCATAAATCCCCTTTCACTTTACCTCACAGAGTAAGCCTCGGTAAAAAGTGTTTGCTAACACTGTAAGAAAGATGTTATCTGTTCACATAAGAGTATGCTCCAATTGTATATAGATCTCATGTAATTAAGTATAATTCAATGCTCAGGTTGCTCACTTCAAAGTTTGTTTCCAGATATGACTAGTACATAGGTAGCCTCTATAATTAAGAGAGATTTGAGCTAAAATGAAAGCCTTGCCAAATCTTTCAGAACTATTTCTGTTTCTAAGAACTGTTACTTTGAAAATGTTTCTCAGATTAATTATAGTATCAAATAAGGTAAGTTCCAGTTCCAACGTGTAAACTACTCCAGAAAATAGCTCATAAAACACGCAGAAATAGAACATAAGATTCAAGGCAAGTTTAAAGTGATTTTTTTCCAATTCCAGATGAGTTGTACTATCTCATCTCTCTCACTGAAAGTTCACCACCTCTCCCACCCAAAAGGGCACAGAGCAGTCTTAGGTATTTTGGTACAAATGTCTTCTTCTCCCTCTTACTTTAAGGGCTTCTACATAGGAGTTGTGCATAAAAGATCATTTTAAGTTTCTAAGACAGTTACCAACTTTTAATAGTGTCACAAAAACTAAGTGCTAATGTTGCTTGCTTTGAGCACTGAAGCATGCAACTTTTTATAGTTGTAAAGCAGTCTCAATTAGCAGAGACACTTCAGGAGCCACTGAAACCAATCACTCAAAAACACCTGGCAAGGACCATTTCAAAGCAAGTCAAACAACTACTAAAAAAGGTGATTTACTCTGCATATAGTTTGCTTTCAGGGACATTCCTCCTCTCTCTCCAGCCACGATACTCCTTTCTCTTTCTTTATTCCCTTTCTGTAGATTTGCTGTAACTTCGCTAACAGCAGGTTAAGTTTTAATAACAATGCTTTTTAAACACAAAAGCAAAGAAGTCGGCCCCCTTGGCAAGTCTGTGTCAAGAGCAATTCAGGAGATAAGCATACCAAATTAAACAAGAAAATTTAACAGTTTGCTCTCCTCACCCGATGCCTAGAGGAGATTCTCCTTGGCCCCTCAGGTTGCCCCCCTGTAACAGATGAGCCACTGTGTAATAGGCCATGTAGATGGTTGAGTCGGAGAGAGATTCTATCAGCCACTGCTCATCCCAAGGCAACCGGGTACCTAAAAGAGACGCAAGCCAGGTATCGGTACAATCATAACACCCCTACTAACACGCATGACACTCGAGCATACCTAAGCAGTTTATGACTTTCAGTGGAACACAGATGCACACACACGCGTGCGCAAGTACTCATGTTTATGCTTTTAAAAGTCCTTTTGTTAAAAATTCAACTCAGACATTTGAAAATTTTATTAAAGAGAAAATACTTGCTATTTCTGTAGTCAGCTTCTAAACAAACATATCGAACAAATTTCAGCTCATGATCATTTGCTGTGTATTCTAATGCAATTATAACAGCTGTCCCATGTCACAAGCTACACAAGAGGAAGGCTAGCCAGAATGTAAGAACAACACCTGAGAAATGGTGTTAGTTTCTTCCTCTGAAGTCCCTTCCAAATCAATGGCCCAGGCAAAAAGCTACAGAGATGCCACACAACACCACTGTAGTAATGCAAAAGTAAAATTACCCCTGGCCACGTGCATTTTCAAGAAAGGGTGTCTTCTCTGGCATGCTGCATCAAGGTGCAAGTTGGATAAATCTGTTCTACACTTAACTATACCATTTTGGATTCTAGATAGCGCTTAAGTCTTCCAAGTGAAGGGATGAGTACCATTCTCATGAAGCACTGAGTTAGAAAAGGAGTGTTTTGCCTACCTAAACCATATGTCCTGGAGCAGGCATGTTCCTGTAGCCAACCTAAAGTAGCTTCAAAATTTCTCCTCGTCTCTTCACAAAACCTGTAAGAAATAAACTATTACACCTCTCAGCCCTCTTAGACTGCCACCACCAGCAGTAAACAATTACTCTGCTTTATTATCTACTTTTACAACTTACGTCTCCAGATGTTTCAAGCACTCAGATGCCTGTTTCTTCCAGGTCACTTCACCATAATCTAAATACCTACAAGGAAAAGTTTACTGTAACAAAGCAATCCACAAGTAGGATATAACTTGGCAGTAACTTTATAACTACAGCTTTACTTCACTTACCACTGATCACAAAGGGCCACAACACATTCATCAGCAGACCTCGATATAACTTGTTTCTCAGGTTCCATATAAATCATGGCTTCACCCTAAGAGTTTAAAGGGCAATAAAAACTAAGATTTAAGTACTTAACAGTCTTGAAAATCCTCACATCTTACTAAAAATTATCCTCTCCATTCTAATCTGTTTTACAGCATTTCTTACATGGCTTTCATCACCGCACAGGCTCTCTGTCTCAGCACTGACTTCAGTAAAATGAGGGCAACACTTGGCTATGTACTTCTCCGAGGTATTGGTTCACATAATTTTGTAAAGAATGTCTCCATGCATGACAAAAAGGAGGACAGAAGCACAAAATATTACTGACTATGCCCCTACTGATTAAAACAGCTTCTAGAAAGCCCTGGGGGACAGAGGGATGGGGAGAATGTAAAGAAAAATAGAATGGTGAGCTTTAACTCTACCTTCACAAACCATGTATTCTTACGCAGGATGAAGTGTATTATAATCTGAACAGAACAATGCTGCAACAGCAAAGGAATATTGACTAAATAACTGAAGCCTCTCCCACTTCCAGTCCTCATGAGGAAAATCTTAATAAAGAGATGACATTATCATGGTTCATGTACTATTCTTCTTTCTCTGCACGATGAACCCCAGAAATGGGGTGTTTGCACACCATGAATAACCTTCATTGGCAGGCTGGAAAAAGACTGTCAATTCAGATCCTACACTTCCAGTATTCTCCCAACTATATCAAAGATTAAATCAAACCATCAAAATATTTCCTAGACAAGGTGATGGGATGAAGCAGGGAGTAAGAGATCTCTAATTAAGCTATTCATCCCACTTAGTCCAAGAGCACAAGGTCTTTCTGCTAGCAGTTATTTTGGACTCTGTCACGATCCAAAGCACCACTGAGAGGACTGCAGAACAAAAACAGAGAGGTTTCTTTAGCAACTCAGCTACTATGAAAAGGACAAAATTGATAGTATGCATGCAGCTGCTTCTAAATTATCACATACACTATCCACCATCATCTTCTGAATAAGCTTCTTGACATCTTGAACTTTTTGTCCTTTGAATCCATCCACCAACATTACCTGTAAAAGACAGGTCACAGAAGTTGCTTTTTAAAAAAAAACTAACAATTAATAGGTGCGATAGCTCTTTAGATCAACATAAAGGAGCAGTCACTGCAATCTTTGAAATGCAAAAAACAGCAACAAAGCTTGGCTTTTTTCCATTAAATACAGTCATCTTTACCCAAAATGAGTTTGCATACATGTCAGCATGCACATAGACAATCAAACACAGATAGTCAGAAATAAAAATTGTTGCCAGCTTACAAGAAAACAGCTGAGGAATACATCATAGTAATCCACTACACAAGTAAACACAGGAGGGAAAACAAACAAACAACCCACACCAATACATTGCTCTCCTCATATCAGCTTCCAAAACAATACTTGTAGCAAAATTGATCAACTCCCCAGAAAGTGATCACTTGCTAAGAAATCAGATTATAAATCTCAGTTTGCATTCATACATTCCTCCATTCTCTTTCTTCAATTCTACAAAACTCCTCCAACTGCAGAAACTGATTGTAGAAGTCTAAATGAAATGTGGTCTGGGGAAAAAAGAAAAAAACCCCTCCCTTCTTTCTTACAGTCTTTTTTTAAATTACAATTATTATCTTTAGCCACTTTTTCTCCTAATCAAACTCAGCAAGAAAACACTTTTCAAAATCTTTTATTATTACTCACTCCTTCATAAAATCCTTTCATGTACACTCTCTCCTTGGCCTCAGCAAGCTTCTCTCTGTCATTCTGGCTCTGGATTTTAAGCTCATCACAGATGAATGGAGCACAAAGGTTGCCATAGCCAGGGATTTCAATGATGGGCACCTGAGAATTAACAAAACAGCATCAGATATTCAGTTCAAGTTATCACAATGTCTTTAGACATTTATAGTCTACACAAAGTTTTG
The DNA here is from genome assembly GCF_017639655.2 of Falco naumanni. Taxonomy (NCBI): domain Eukaryota; kingdom Metazoa; phylum Chordata; class Aves; order Falconiformes; family Falconidae; genus Falco; species Falco naumanni. The sequence continues at coordinate 1,079,219 of NC_054061.1, forward strand.
TTCCCCGGATTTCACAAGCTTCACAAAGTGATGCATTGAATGCAACTGAGAGAAGTACACTTTGCTTGGTTCAGTCCCTAGGCTGATGTGGGAGTTTGAACCAGGGATTACGAAGGTGGGAAAAACCACAGTCATTACTCATTACTTGAAAGAATTTGTGCTACATGGTATCTTGGCCAAAATCACTATTAACCCAAGAACCCCAATGGCAGCAAAAGCAGGTGCTAGGGCATGTCGAAGTCCTACTGTATTGTGCTACTCTGTAAATCTGCAGCATCTAATACTAATCAAGTTACATAGGACTCAAAAAGTATTAGTGCAATTCTACTCATCAAATCAAAAATCCCTGTCAGTCCCCAGTATACTACTGATGTGCCCTGCTGGAAGCAATAACCCAGCTTTATCTCCTGACATGATACTGGTACCAAGCTGTACCAGTACTGAAGCCAGCATGAGGAAGCAATGGTAATGCAGAATATCAGGATGGTCTTACCTGTAACTTATATTTTCCAATGAGAACAGATTCAGCCATGAATCAGCATTAATAGTAAGGGATTTGAGCTCTTTGCACAGAAGAGATACAATAATAATCTGGCTATTAAGGCTGTAAGTTTTATTCGGTTATCAGTATAATCACACAGCCCATTCTCCAAATGAGTAACTCCCACAAAACAGTATTTCCCACAAGTATAGGGCAGAATAACAAATCTTGGTTGCAACCCCTAACAGACCAAATCGTAAAACTATAGCAAAACATGAAAGCTTTACTCTAAACTTTTCAGCTCTTTCTGCTCAGGAAGTTTTAAATAGAAATTCTGGAAAAGGCAGGCACAGTTCTTGGTACATTTCTCATCATGAATGCAAAGTCACATGTATCGTGGTTGGCCGTGCTTGGGTGTACTTACCGGTTCAAACGGCAGGACCATTTCATCTTTGATGCCATACTTCACCCTCAAAGCCTTTGGAAGTTAGAAGAAAAAATAAAATGCAATATGGATAGAAAAAACCTAGAATTAAAGGGTTTCATCCATTCATAGGGTCTTCCTTGTACATAACATTTTATAAAGCAAAGCCACTTTTTTCCTGCCTTCCCACCATTTCTCACATGAGTTTAATCCTCATCTCATTTTCAGGTGACTCTCTGTCACAATTGTCTAAATTAAGAGCAGAAGAAACAATATTGCTGTACCCTGAAAATGAGTGGGACAAAAATTCAATAGCCAGGGATAGCTGTTTAGATGCTGATGTACTCTTGAAGCTGTAATAGCAACAGCTACTTTAAGTCTCAATTTATTTTTTATCAAATTAAGAAACTGAAATTCATACAGAGGTCTTAATCCCATGTCTGGAAGTCATTTGCACAACAGGAATTTATTTCTGTTTCACTGGTACTCTTCTCTAACATGCAGCAGAAGTTACACGATTCCAAAACTCTCCTTGGAGTCTGAGAAAAAACATCTGTCCCAGCCCACCTGGTTTTAACTTCATTTACTTTTAACTACTTTGATTTCAAGTTAGAGACGGCAAAACTCCAATTAAAGGGAGTTTCATTTTACCCAGCAGATATCCACTTTTGACCCTCCACACTATGAAAGGAAACAGAAACAGAAGCAGTTCAGTTAACAGGCTGACCTGTTTTTTTTTCAAATCTCTCAGGGCTGCAATGTCATCCGGAGAATCAGAGGGAACACTTGTTACCACTCCAGTTCCTTAACAAAGAAAAAGATACAACAGACAAAAGATTAGTCAACACGTACTGAATGCACAGTGCACATCAAACAGTCTTTGGCAAGACACTGCTGTAAAGTTACCTTTATCTTCCTTAATTGTGAGCATGGGAAGAGCATATGTAACTTTGTAGGCGGTGAGAGGTGCTGAAAGTGCAGCGCCAAGAATCTCCTATGTAGAACAAAGGAATATCATTACATTAAATACCACTTTTTCAGCCTAGCCAAGTAAGCTCTCCTGGCTGATACTCTTTAAATTTGCTGGCATTACTTATATATTACAAACAAATAAATACATATATTTAGTTAGACAAAGAGAAAGTACATATGAAAAGTATGCATATACCACTTGAGATGGTATATGGACTATTTACTGGTAGAAAAGTCAAATACCAGATAATATAGACAAATAATATTGTCAAAAACTAGGTTAGACAAAGGCAGAAAAAGCCTATTTTCAAGACTATTTATGCACTGACAGGACATAGTCTAGATGTTGCAGTTGTCTTCCACCTCCCTAATCTGCTTGAATTCAGATCAAGTCTACCAAGAAAGAAAAAAAACCCAAACCCCTGTATTTTCTACTTCATCCTTCAAAGCAGGATCAAGAAACATAGTGACAAGTTTTAGTGAACCGAGATTGAGCGATGCAAACAGCATGAAAGAACTTTGCATTAGGATGAACAAATGGCACTAACTACCCTTATTCAAAGCACAGAAGTTAAGGAGTTCAGGATACTAAATCTCAAACTCACTAATACTCAGCTACTAAGATAAGAAAGCTTCATTCACAAAGATGTACCAGAAATGTCAGCATCAACAAAAACCCTTTTCCACATAACCCTTTTTAGCTCCTATTTTTTTCTGTCCCTTTCCATTCCTCAGAGAAGTCATCACTTCCCAGCATACAGAAAAATGTTACCTAAAACCATTCATTCATCAAGTAATGCTAAGGCAACAGTAATGCCATTCTCCACAGGTAAGTGCATCAGGCTAATCTCTCAGAAGTATCTGTAGCTCAGCTGCCAAGGAAGCTGTCTTCTACTTGCTTTTTTAGTCACTAAACACTCCCAAAATTTTTGTAATAGTTCCTATATTTTCTTTGTAATTAGAATTCTACCATCACCTATGTAAGTGTAAGCTTTGCAGGAACAGGAAAGCCTGACCAGCAAGGTGCAAGATGCTTACTTCTCCCATCAGCTCCTTGACAACAGGTACGACTCCATTATCTCTTGTAAAGCCCTGGTAGGACATGTTCCTGGCAGCTCTTTGGGTACAGATAAAAATATCCCCATTCACAGTTTCAAAGCCGATGTACTTCATATCTGGGCGAACCCAGCAGTTAGTCTGCCCAAACATGGTCTCCGGTCTGAGTGTAGCAGCCACCAAGAAGGTATTTTTTCCTCTTAGGCCACTGAGCGGGGGGAAAGAATTTTATAAGTCACCAAAATAAAAACATTCAGGGTAATACAGAACATGCTTTTAAGATAACATGAACTTTTCAGTAACATTTCCCAATGGATGAAAGTGGGTCATTAAGTTCTTTGTGGGTTCTTCATTTGATTTTTTTTATAAAAAAAAAAAAACTCCAATTTGAGTTCCATACAGACTAGGGAATATAGCAGCTCAAAACAGAGATGAAGTCTTTGAAGTAACAGAAATAACAGGGTAGAATTAAGTTCTGCATTAGGCAAAACAAGACTGCTTAATTTAATGGGCACTTCTGGCCATAAGATAGAACTTGCAATGGTGAGTAGGTTCAAGACCTACCTTAATTTTGTGGGATAAGGATCTAACACCTTCATTTTTATTAGCGTATATTCTTGAGGCCCGACACCCTACAATTCACATAAAAAATGCAGCAATCAATATATAACATTGACTCAAGCCTTACAGAAAATAAATCCTATTCTGTAGCAACCTAGTCCAAATGCTATTTAAGGTACTGTTGCTTTCTTCAAAGTAAATCATATTTCCATTGAAACAAACGGCTGTTTACTAAAATGCAGACTGGAGAGAGAGGTTATTTTATTCCTACATCCAAAAATTTACTTGTTACAGGCGCTATCTCAGCAACACATAAATTAGTAACAGTTTATTTGTTTTATTTCAACAGATAGATAATGATGTGATGTGCCAGCAGCATCAGTACAAATTGCCAAATAATCACAGCAGGCAGCTATCCCAAAAAATACTATCCATAGCTCAAGACAAATATTTTCAATAAAGAAGTTAATTCAGTTTTCACACAGCAACTGAGAACTGGTAACTCTATACATACAAAACAAAGTTTGCTCCAAGATACAATTTATTTTTCCATTCAGTACTTAAGATCATAAGCAACACATAAAAATGTCAACTGAAAATACTACCTCTCCTGTTTGCCTGTCATGGTCCATGCAAGGCTGTCCATCTTTTGGAGAATAAATTGTGTATCTGAAAAAAGGCATATACTCATACAGTAGCAAATATAATAATGAGTACACCAAGCTGGGGGTGGGGGTGATGGTGTCACAGGGAAGATCTTTATGAAAAAGACACCTCAATGGTATTTTCATATTTTCCACCAATGTCAACATTCAGTTTTTGTAAGAGCTTTAGTATTGGCCTTATTTTGCTTTGAGTGGGTATCCATGGAAAACTGAAACAAACTCGATCTCACAGTCTGCGCTAGCACATGCTGCTTTACTGTGTCCAGTTGAGCATTTGAAATTAAAGGATTCCACTTTAATGTGAGTTATAAGCATATTCTAGAGACATGTCATAGGGTTCCATCTTCGGTAAAGCTAAGCTTATCCATATTCACAATAAACTCAGAGTTGAGCAGCAGGCTTACCGTTTGCCAAACTTGATCTTATTTCTTTCCCTCAATGTAAGAAATTGCCATCGTACAAAGGAATCATAATAAGGATTAACATCTGTAGTAATGAAAGAACGCCTCCAATCCACCTAGAAATGTATACGTGTCTCCAGTAAGTAAATAAAGAAAGAAATTCAAGGAACCTTACAACAGCAAAACTGTTTTAAAAATAAGAAGAAATTTCTCTCCAAAAAGATAATGCAAGTGCATTATCACACAAAGGGTGCGTGCATAAGAATGTAACTATGCAATCTGTATGTACATGGTCTTTCAGAGCCAAGATGCCAAAGATTCAAAGCCCCATCTACTGACTGTGAATTTGAGAGGTTTTATAAGTTTTAACCAGACGCTCAAGTTACATTTCAGCACTACCTTGTTTCATAATCTCTACCTGTCTTTATTTAAAAAAAAAAAAAAATAAATCTGTTGTCAGAAGGACAAGTATCTTTATTTAGTATCACATCATTACTCTTCCTAATATACTATCAATACTGACTACAGAACAGTTACTTAATCTGGAAACAAGAAGTGAAAGTCATAATTCGTTTATTAGATTCTTTTTTCCAGTTGTGATCACTGCATAGGGTATAAGCACTATGTAAGAAAGCACTTAATCATCACTCAAGTCTATTAAAAGTTTAAAATAATAATTCCATAAATACCAGAAGTATTTCCGGAATATTGTTGGTATTATGCTGAAAATAGTCCCAAAGGAGAAGCCACATATTCATAAATATAGTAACAATACATATATGGCTGCTTCTGTCATTGAGTTTTAGATTTCAAACAGTTACCTTCAATCCCATGCTTTTCAGATCCTGCACAGCAAGGGGAGGGAAATAATCCAGCCAATGCTCAGCTTCAGAAAAACTGACTACTTCTTCATCAGAAAGACCCAAAGACTTCATGATTCCCCACTGGTATTTGGAAGAGCCCGTCTTGGCAGCAGCCTTACTCTGAAAGGACAACCGTGATTAGGAAAAATTGCACGTTCTTGTATCCATGACAGCTTTATATGCTCAAGAGCATTCTTCTCCATTAATCTTATGGTTTCTATTTCAAGGTACACAGATTCCATATATTCAAGATATATTCCAGATGTTACCAATTAGTTTCTGATCTGCACTGTTTCCTAGCTTGTATTCAACTACACATACATTACCCCCTCGTCTTTTCAAGGGTTACATGCTTACATCTACCCGATACATCCGCAGAAAGGGCATCATGACAAATGGGCAAGAAATTACCAGTTTGCCAACAGCCTAGTCAAACAAATAGGTTTTTTTACCACGAAAAGACAGAGCAGCCCTGCACTATATCCTTGCATCAAAAACTTTTTCTGCTGTTACTTTGCTGGTATTACTTTCTCCAACTTTTGTCCTTCAAATACGTCTCTACCCAACAGGAACTTACTACCTGCAAGAGCAGGCAAGATCACATCTTTGTTGATGTAGAGCAGACAGAATCCCAAATCTAATGCTTCCAGTGTGACAATCTCTTTAGCATACATAAACAACACACCAAAGAACATCTCTAAGCTTTTCATAGACTTGATTCCTCTCTTTGCTTTATGATATCCCAAAATCATAAATCTCATTAAATACCTGATAAGCCAAAATAGATTGGATGATTTTACTTAGCTTATCTAACCAGAATAGGCTAGATACCAATTTACAAGAAAATAATCAAGTAGTAGGTATATACATCCCCTACCTCTGACAAAGCAGGGTTATTTCCTACAACTTGTTTGTGAATGCTTTGTGCAGAAAAGAAAAGAAAAGAAAAAAATCAGAGTATCAGTCTGGATGATCTCATTTTTCTCAGGAACCTATTTAACAATGCACCATTTCACCATTAAGATTTCATGCATTAAAATGGTATCTCTGAAACCACGCGGTAGATGCATTTTTTTCCAAGTCTACCTCAAAAGTACCCAGCTACCTTGGAAAGAAACAATCAAAATATTTGTATTGCAGGTTTCTCTAAGTGTGAAGGAGGAAAAACCCTGAATGCATACTTCGAAGCTTTGAGAGCACAGCTACCAATCCAGAAAGTCTTTAAAATCTTACCTTTTTGCCTTTTGCTTTGTCTTTGATGATAATTTCTTCTTTTTTAGCAGAACTGTCTTCCTCTTCTTCCTCCTCATCAGGAAATTCAGGTGGGCAGCCATATAATTCCATTTCTCTCTTCAGCTTATCCGCACAAGCCTGAATAGAGTTATTCATAGTCTATCAGCACTTTTCCTCAATCATAGCTAATGAGTGCTTTTTACTGATAACACTTCGTATTTCACTACAATGCTTTGAACTTTTTCTGGACATGGCATTAACTTCTATGAGATCTTGCAATTTCAAGAATGCCTGCCATGGCAGGAAGAGGCTTATAGCAAGGATCTTCTTGCAAATCCAAAAATACAATAGGTAAACTTATTTTTAAAGCATTTTATTTTCTAGAAACTCATAACATACAGTTCAAGCACAACAGATCTTTACTACAAATTCAGGTTCCAAATCACACTGTCTTGATGAATTTTTTAATAAGTTAGTGTGATGTTCAGGATGGGCAGTAAGTAACACTCAAAGTATTCTTTAGTATAAGAAACATTAGAAAAACCTCTCAGTAAAACTCTGAACACCTTACCTTTATAGGCATCCCAGTGCAGTGTAGACCAAATGGAAACAAGCAGTTCTTTCCCTTTAGCCTCTGGTACCCAACTGCAAACTATGAAGTGGAAAAATGAAACAGATGAAACAAGAACAGCATAAGGCTAAACTAGCACCCTTTTCAAAAAGTAATTGAAATTCTTTAACATGAAACCACTGAGAGAGCGCTGACTGCGGTCAACAGCATCTAGGAAGCTAATTAACGGAAAGAAGGTGAAACTAGACTTGGTTATCAGGTCTGCCACTGCCTGCCTGCTTAAGTACAAGCTTCCCTAATTTTCAAGGGGCTGTTTTTGACTAGAGAAGAATGGGTGCAAAGGAGAGATCAATTTTGTGGAATCCTATCCACTAGCCTAAAACTTGTTAACACCCAGGTATCAGGGCACAGTAATCACAAACAGAAGAGAGAGTAAGTTTTCTTGTGAAGTTTGTGCCATTTAGCAGCACCTCCTGAAAATCTTGGCAAATCTGAACAAATTAATAGAGGAAACACCTGTAGTCTGTGTCTCCTAGAATTAAAAAAAAAAAGTGATCAGTGGCATTTCTCTTCAACCAGCAGTATTTCCACTGAAAATATGGGAAAAAAGGAAAGTCTGAATAAGTCATTACAGAATCTATAAAATAATTAGCAAGGTATTCTGTTAGCTCAAAATTTAACTACAAAATTAGCATTTGTTCTAGAGTAGTATGTGAAGGTATTAGCAAAGGAAAATGCTTACCTCACATTTAGATAAAGAAAATGTGTGTCCCAGGTGAAGGCGGCCATTCATGTAGGGATATGGAAAGGTAACAAAGTACTTCCCTTTGCTGAGAAGAAATTCAAAGAATTAAAACACACAATTAGCTTTTAAAATAACCATCAGAAGATGTACAGGTAAAACAGTTCACTGATATGTTCAGCTATTATCAGCTCATAGTGGCATTAAAATATTTCCCCTGCCCGTAATGTCTTTGATTTTAAAGAACGGATACACTAACAGGTTTTAGCATCTTAAAAAAAAAAAATTTAAAAAAACAGAAAAGAAAAAGCCCCCATAGGACCAACATCACAAAGAGACTTTGAAATAGGTAGAACATCTCCCCAGAGGTAACAAATTTTAATCCTGGTTCTGTAAATTAATTACTGCAAAGACTTGAAGTCATCTATTTACTCTCCCACTGGCTCAGTTCAGATTTTTTAGGGGCTCACTGTAAATAATTACTCACTTCACAGGATACATTGTTACAGGATGTTTTGAATACATATTGTGTTGCTGTAACCTGGCCTCTCAAAGCAAGTTAAAATAATTTCCAGATCTTCAGGACACTATAAATTTCTACCTCAACCTTTGCATTCTACTTGGTGCCTTGTCTTTTCTCTTCAGACGCTACTGTTGATGTATAAGCATGCATAAATGAAGGCCAAGTCATTTGCTCACTTGCAAAATATTACAATGTAAGCAGCTTCCACCTGTTACACCACTTTAGTTATTTGTTTTGTAGGAAAGTCAATCTAAACCAAGATAATAACTAACCTCATATTGCCAAGGTCACTGCTTTTTCAGTCAGAGACCTACCCAAACAACTAATGCTGTTCCACCAGGAAGCCCCTCTCTACACTGTAAAGAGTATCGATCCTATCGACCCAAGAGGAATCAGGCTCCCAAGCATGCTAAGCGTTCCCGCTTAAGTCTTTCAGGGTTACTCTGGGGTAGAAATAAACCCAAGAGTTAAACAGGCTTTCTTAAACCCACAGCACACTCCCTTCGCCCATGAAACACTTCCTCCTGCCAGCAGCTTTGCTCCATCCCTTCCTCAGGCTGCCACCGGGCCCTGAGCAAGCAGCAGCCATCCCCACATCAGTTCAGTCCCGCAGCACTGCACGTACCACCAGCCAACCCGTCCCCACAAACGAAGGGATGCAACAGAACGTTAAAGCTTGCCATCTGCTCAGGCAGCACAGCAGACTATCTGCCACATGGAAAGTGAAGAGTTCAAACTCATGCTACACGTGCCTACTAGTCCAGAAGAATCTATTTCAGAAAGCTGAGAACAATTATGAAGCCAGCCAGGTGGAAGAAAATTTAAACAAAACAATAAACGCCTCCTATAATCAACAGGCAGCAGCTCAGGAATATTGCACCACACAACCAGAAAGCCATTACCAAAGCAAAATATCATGTTGACCAAAACCAACATAGACTAAAAGCAGAATGCTCTATAAACAACAACAACAAAAAAATCCTTAACTAGGAAAAACAAGGTAAAATTCACAGCAGTTCAAATTAATTAGAAGTGACAAATACTAAAAAAGAAAGGAAAAAAACCCAGATAAACTTCAGGACGGTTTCTGTGATCCACACACAGTGATGATGTCAACAGGAGTGGTTTTTTTCTTTTATTTTAACAAAATAAAAGACCAAAGGTAATCCTACCAATGGCATTATTATGAGGAAACAGCAGAAAATGAAGAGATGGTTCAGACACAGTCCCTCTAGAAACACAGTAAATTACATCAGCAGAGGAAGCTTCAAGCAAAGAAGCAGAATAGTGCTTCTTTGGTCAATAATAAATGCAGTGACTAGAACTGAAGTTAAGAGAACTTCTTATGTAGATAATAGATAATAATAAATAAATAAAATAAAAATCAGATCATTGTTGTTAGCCATTAAAACAACCAAAGAATATCTGTGGTAGAATTCCATTCTTATTTAAATAAAGGTTATTTTTTTCCTAGGGAATCTCCTCTGGTTCAAACCAGAATTATGTCAAAGAATTTATCAAGTTAGCATTTTGGAAAAGGCCAACCACGTTATAAGTCATCTCTCCTGGTCCATTTTCTTTGAACAGCTGAATTTTAACAATGATACAGATATTCCTGCTATCACCTCCTAGGACTGAGTTTTGCGTGAACAGCAACAGATCTCTTACAGCAGTTCCATCTACATCATAGTAGAGCTCTATCTCAACATAAGAAAAGACATTTTCTTATATAAAGCCTTTTCCTGCTACAGGATAAAATCCCACTGTGACTATATAAGGCCTGGCCATGGAAACTTTCTGCCAGCATCATCTCTCCCTTCCAGGGTAGCTTTTAGTAGTATTGGCTATTTAACAAACATTGATAGAAGTTTAAGACAAAGCCCTGAAATAAATGTATGGCATTTACCTAGAAGTGTAAGAACATTATTTCAGCAAATCAACTTTTTCTCTATTTAGAAGGTGGTCACATGTTAGCATAATGAACACTGAAATTTCATACTAAATTGCTCTATGTTGTCAAGTAGTGGGTCAGTTTCAAGTCAGAAGTATTAATTGCAGCCTTAAATTTCAACCTGTAAGACAGTGAATACTTAAATCAAAGCCTGCATTCCTTTTAAGTAAAAAAAAAAAAAAAAGTGTGAGCAACACACCCCCACACAACAGTTTTTATTACACCTCCTAATTTACCATTCAAATCTTCTGACCCATTTGGGTCCTTCACTCTTTACTCAGTTCTGGGACTATTTTGCTGGAGCTGCACATACAACAGAAGTGCAAACCGAAACTCTTACGACAAACAAGGTATCACAACAAATGTCTGCAATATAGTTTATGCACGAAAAGAAATCACAACACTTCACCTGAGGAGCAGTAACGATCACACACCTGACCCTCATCCACTCCTACACAAAGTAAAACAGGTTGGCCTATACCAAAACCCAAGATACTTGGTTAACTATTTTATCAGCAAAGCAGAACAAGCCCTCCCACAAGTAACGGCACAGGCATCACATTGAGAAGCCTCCTCCATATCAAACAGTAGAAGTCACCCAAGAGAATCCATTTTTAAAATCTCAGAGGATACTGCAAATACCAAGGAATGCATCCTGCTGGAACTTGGCCAAACATATATACGCCATTGCTTCATGTTGTCAGCTATAGAAATGCCAACTTAATGCATAAGTAAGTACCTCCAGATAATCCAAGACTACTACTCATTCAAAAGAGGCCACTTTTTTCCCTCCTGGGTTTTGAAGAAAAAAGTTCCCTTGAAAAGATACTTCAAGCAGTTAAAGATAAAGCCTGTAAAAAAAAAAAAGTAATAATACCTCTTTTGGTTCTGTCTACCTGAAGCATCAATCTCAAAGACTCTCTCATCATCCCACTTTTGCTGGATCTGTCTTTCAATTTTCTTCAGGAAATCAACTTTTGCCGTCCCTTTACGTTCCTGTTAATAGTAAGAAGAAAAGTTTGACTGAATGGGTCAACAAATACAGAATTGCAATACATTACAGACCACTGCTGAAATGTTTTTGCTATGGGCAAGCATTTCTCTGGACTCTGTAACACTGCAGCATAACATCACAACAGAGCATCATTAAGGCAATCAATGACTGGTCTGTGCAGACCTGTATCCTTGAAATTCAGCTTTCTGAAACAAGATCTAAGATCTGTAAGGAAAGGGTTAAAAACCTCTTTCCAACACAAAGTGCTCTACAGCAGTCAACATAACACACACTACCAAACCCAATCATCTTAGCAGTAGCTAACAAACCTGGAGGTGCCTGAATTGAGTCAATAGGAGTGGACATTAATCATTAGTGAAAAAAAAACAAAACAAACCACACAGAATTCCGGTTTTGTTCCAGACTCTTCATAAACCCCAGGTAGTGTTCCTTCATCTTGCTATACATTTAAGTGGGAATAGCACTCCCTATGCCAGAAGACTGTCACACAACTGTACTCTAACTGTAGTTCACAAAGAGAGTTCTTCAGGTAAGTATGAAGTGTGAAATATTCCTTCTCCTTATTCTTTTATCATCTAATATACTGCAGGCATTAAAGGATACATGCACTACAGATCCCACAGTGATAAAGCTCAACATGCACAATGCTTTAGGGCGTGGGTTTACTTCCCCAAGATCAAGGCACTACTAAGGTATTTGGGGCAGAAGCTGTGCCTACTTTTACTCATACAGGCAAACAGAAATCTGATTAATAATAAAGGTATTACAGCAAACCTCAAAATGCCTTTAAAAGAAAAACAAAGATACTACAAGAACTTAATGAAAGGCTCTAACTCAGGCCAAGAAGTGTAATCACTAGACTCTTCCTCCCCCATGGTACTGAATCATTCACCTTAGCGCGGCTCTATCATTTTACTCATTATAATGTCACCTATAAAAGCATGAAACCAGCTGCAGAAAGCTCGGGCTTTCAGAGCGCAAGTTTCACACAAACTGTGCCCGCCGACCCCGGCGGCAGGAGGGCTCAGGGACACCCGAGGGGACCGCCAGGCTCCCGCTGCGACCCTCCCAGGGCACCGGGCCCGGGACTCTGCTCCCACAGCCCCGCACACCGCCGAACGGCGCGCTGAAACGGGCCAGGCCGCCCGCCGCTGGATGGGGGGAGCCCAGGCACCGGCACCGGCTAGTAGCCAGCCGCAGGCCAAGAGACGGCGGCCCCCGGACGGCCAGCCCCGGCCCCGCCGCTGAACAGCGGCCCCAAAGCGGGGACCCCGTAGGCAGGGCCGCACAGCCGGAGCCCTCGCTCGGCCTCGCTGCGCAGGGCCCAGCTGCCGCAGCCACTCACCGCCATGTCGCCGGGCCGCCGCGCCCGACGGGAAGCAGGCCACGCAGCTGCCGGGCCGTACCAAGGCGGCGGGGCGGGGCTGAGCCGGGCCGTACCAAGGCGGCGGGGCGGCGGGTGGGGCAGGCGCGGGCCCTTCGTGGTGCGAAGGCCTCTGTCAACAGCCACCAGTAGCAGGAGCGCGGCCCGGCGGGGGAGCAGCGCGCCCGTCCGCCTCCCGCGGCCCCGCTCCCCGGGCACGGCGGGCGCAGGGCCCTACCCATGTGCCGCTACAGGCCCGCTCTCAGCGCTGGGCCAGCGCGGCCGCCTGGCAGTGGCGGTGCCGAGCGGCGGCAGGGTCTCCGGCCTGCTCGCTGGAAGCGCGCCGTGCCTCGCCGGTCAGACAGCCGGGCCTGCCCGTGCTGTGCGCGCCACCGGCAGAGCCCGCCGAGCCGCTGGGCCCCCCAGCACCGACCCACGTCCGAGGCACCTGGGCGCGTCACTGCGGCTGGGCTCGACAACACAAAGGCCAGGGCCGTCCCCCAGCCCCTGCGAAAACCTCGAAAAAGGGAAAAATAAAATAAATTCCCCTGCCCTAGCCGGGCTGCGCTGCCCCGCGGAGCTCCCGTTGGGGGCGCCACCGTGGCGGGCCACCTGGGCGGCAAGGCGTGCTGCCCCTTTAAGAGCCCCCCCCAAAAGATGTCGCACCGGGGTTCATGTGCTTGCTCGACCTAGCCTGCTAGTTCTCCGCTGACCTTCAGGACGGGCTCTTCGCGACTTCTATTGGCTCGCAGAGAATGAGCTCCGCCTTCTGATTGGTGAGCGGAGGCCCGGACCCGCCCCGGCTAAGCTCAGCAGGTTGCGTTGCGTGCTGGCGGCTAGTTCCTGTACTAGGCCTCGGCGGGGGGGAAGGGGCCGGGGCGAGCAACGGCTACGGGGAGCGGGCCGGGCCCCGGCGATGGCGGCGGTGGTGTAGGGCATAGCCGGGCGGAGCAGCGAGGCCATCATGATCATAGAGAACGTGGACGCTCTCAAGTCTTGGCTGGCCAAATTGCTCGAGCCGATGTGAGTGCGGGCGGGGGCAGGGCCAGCCCGGCCGGCGGTGCGGCGGTGGGGTAGGGCTCCCCGCCGTGAGGGAAGGCGGCTGCCCGCTGGGGCGGGGGGCGGGCAGCGCTCGTCCACCGGCCGACGCGGGAGCCGGGCGAGGCGGTGTGGCGCCGGGCCCCGCCGGCAGCCCTCCCTCGCCCCGCCGAGCCGGGGGCAGCCCCGCGTCCGGAGGCCCCGGGAGGCGACAGGCTCCGGCCCGTCAGGGCTGCCCAGCTTGCCAGGGCTTCCGAGCGCTCTCCGTTCACGGGAGACGCCCGTGTGTAGGGCTGGGACCGCGGGATGAGATTTACCGAGGGCCGGTGCGCCGAGCGTGGCCTTTTGTCCCGAAATCTGCGTCTAGGCCTCCATGCGAACGCGCCGCCGAGCGCGCCCGGCGGGGTGCGGGGCCGCGCGCCGCTCCGCCGCCGCGTAGAAGTTCAGTGTCCAGCCGCGTAACGTTGGGCTGTAGCGCAGCGCTTACCGCGGCCGCGAGCCGGCGAGCGGGGTGCGGCGCTGCGGTGGGGCCGGGGGCGCGGGGTCCGTGCGCTAGGCCGGGGCTTGGGGGGGGGACAGTGTTCGGGCGAGCTGTGCGCGGGCAGCGGGAGCTGCTGTTCCCGAAAAGCGCCTTGCCCGGGGGGTGCTGGCGGCTGGGGTGTGGCGGGGGGTGCCAGGGTTGGCCTGTAGCGGGGGTCCTCCAAAGGCAGCTCACCGGTCCGTGACCAGCTAGCCTTACAGTTTCCCCGAAGTAAAACTGCTTGAAGTTGCAAGAAATACATTTACAACGTGTAGTTAACTCATTTCCACAGATATTTTTCTGCTTTTCGGTTTTAGATAGGTTTTGGAACTACTCGTATGTAGCCATTAAGTAGCAGGCCTTTGAAAATTCTTCATGGCTTTCCTTTTTTCTTAAGATAACGGGTCTCTCTGGTACTTGGTCAGATCCTGTCGAAAGTCTCTCTAGACTGGAGCATAAATCTGCTCCTGTGCCTTCACTGCTAATTCCAGCAGACCTCCTGTCTTGCTGTCCAGCATTCCCTGGGTATCTGAGCGGCACTATAGGGATGTGAGTTGGGGCATGAGGGTTCATGGCAGAGGATCATAGAATCTGCTACTGGGTCCTGAGTGGCAAGTTTTCAGCAGTGAAAATACAAAATGGTGAACCTGAAGAAGCGTACACACCTTACGTGTGCTCCTGTAATGCCTAATGTAATACCTAGGAGAAACTAGTATAAGAAGAAGGTTATAAAGTCACGAACCATCTCCTTATTTTAAATTGAAGGTTTATAGTAAGTTGCATGTGGGCATTTGAACTGAATACATTACATACAGTTTATTTCTTTTTGTGAGTGCATGTTAGAGTTGTAAAATCTAAATTTGTGCTTTCTTTGTTGTTAATTTTGTCGATAATTTGTTGTAAATTGTCATTTAACATGGCTTTCATTGGATGGTGGAAATGGAGCAAACTAATTTGGAGTAGAGCTGCTTGATTGGCTACTCATTGAGGTTTTTTATTTTCTCTAACCAGTTGTGATCTGCATGGCTTTTTGTACTTTGTTTTCTGGAAATTTTTTTTTCGCTTGAGATTATTTTGAGGTCTGTATGCTATTTCCTTCTATTTCCATAGTTAGTGTTCTTAGAAAATACACAATTCCCTCTTTAAATGTTAATCTTAAAAGAAAAAAGAAAAATCTTCACATCATCCACTGTTAGGTTCCTACCTACCATCTGATAGCTTGCATCTGCCTCTTTTGAGAGGGGCAAAATGAAGAGCTATTGCTTAATCATTTAACGCTGTCAATCTAGTTCATACTTTCAAGTGTTCTTCTAGTAGTTGAATAATGGAATCTCAAGTAATACTCATTTTAAAGATTAGTGGCAGAGTATAGCTGCATGAAGTTGGCTATCTTTGGCCTTCATGAAGCTAGATAAGGGCTTGGGTAGTGAACCTATACAAATATTTGCACCCCTTTAAGACATTTTGCCAGTGTTAAAGGATTATTGTAAAATTTGTAGGCACAGAAGTAGCCCCTGGGGAAGGAAAAGCCCAGTGTGATAGGCACAGTAACTTAAGCTGCAGAATGTATCTGTGTGCATATTTAAAATGTGCTTTTGTGATATATCTCTCTGGACTACTTTCGATGGTGGTAATGCTTTAATTTTAAATCCAGTTTAACTTTTAAACCACTTTAATACTCCGCAGTAATTGTGCAGTGACTTTCCTCATACTTAATTCTTCTCTTCTTGTAGAGTCATACCTGGTGGGGTTGCTGTGCTCACAGAAAGTTAAGAAAAAATAGCATCTGCTCAGTTGCCCTAGAATTGGATCTTTCTGTAAAAAAGAATTATAGTTTTTCCTGCACAAAGCTCAGGAAGGAGCAAAAGAAGGGGAACATTGTCAGGTGGGGGGGAGGTTTGTCACAAGGCAACTAAAATACTGTTCTGTAATTGGAAAAAGAAACCCAACAAACAAAAAAATCCTTTGCTGGCCCAGTCATCCCAGTGCAGCTGTGTTGGTGCTGGATGTCAGAAAAGCATCCAACGTGGTTGCCAGGTTTTCTTCGGTGGCTCTTCTGTAACTGATTGTCTAGCACGGAGGTTTTGGCATACTACAGCAGAATCAAGAATGGTTCTTTCTCTCTAATAGATGTGATGCAGACCCCTCAGCCTTAGCCAACTATGTTGTGGCATTAGTCAAGAAAGACAAACCTGAGAAAGAGCTGAAAGCTTTCTGTGCTGATCAGCTGGATGTCTTTCTGCAAAAAGGTACTGTGCTCTCCACTACCTCATCTGTTCGGTGGTTTTCATTTTGGGGGGTGGAGGGGGAGGGGGGAGAAGGGAGGGTGATGCACCCTTGTTGCCTTCAAAATATTTTTTTTTTTATCCATGAATTGAATATTTCTTACAGAGTATGGAGGAATATAAGCTCTTGTGATTAAAAAAAAAAATAATAATCTTAAGATGAAGTTTTGTAACTTAGACTCATTCATGGTGGGTAGGAGGAGATACTCTGAAACAAAAGGTAGCGATTTCATTTTGAAGTATCAGTTGTGCTGCCAGAATTTTCTCTGACAGATGTTTGGTAACTTTTTGAAAACCTGGTCTATATTGATCTTTCAGGCTTCTGGTCAGCATTAAACACTTGAAATTCTGACCCTCGCTGGGGAAGTTATTGTGCAGGTTTTTTTTGATCTGATGTTGAACTGATGATTAGTCTTCTGTGAGTGATTTACTCAAAATTTGCCGTAAAGAGGCTGCAACTGTAGCTAATGGAATAACTGTGGATTTATTCCTTAATCATAAGTTATGATCATTCTTGCCTGTTAGAACACTTCAAAGTTGTAAATGTGATTGAAGGAAAAGTCTCAATTTCTTTCTTTCATATACCTGATGAATTTCTTTGTCTAAACAAACAACCTCAAGTTCCACAAATGTAATCACTGGAACTAATGTTCATTAATCTAAGATGACGATGCTGATGCTGTGAGCAGTCCACCTGGATGACACTTCCCCCCCCCCCCCCCCCCCCCCCCCCCAGGTACTTCTCTGGTAAATCTAACAATGCCCTTAAATCGATATGTAACAATATTTTCTTGTGTTCTGTATCCTCAGAAACTTCAGGGTTTGTAGATAAACTTTTTGAAAGTCTGTATACAAAGAGTTATCTTCCTTCTCTTGAACCCTCAAAAGTAGAAGCGAAGCCTGCAGGTCAGGAAAAAGAAGAAGTCAAGGAGGAGGTAACATCTTTTTTTTTCTGCCTACCTGTATCTGATTTGCAAATTAGCCATCCTCTACATTTGTGAGGCAAAATGTGAAAGAAAAAATCACTTTATTGTGACTAATGATCTTTACAATCTTTGTGCATCTGAAGAAAAATGGAAGATGACTGTTCACATAAGAACATTTTAAAATCCCTTTGTAGAATCTACCTTTAATCTGGATTAATAGCATTCAGAAATCCTATTCAGGCATCCCTGGGATTATGAGCTGGTAATGATTTGGAAGGGTTTAAGAGAGGGGGAAGAAGCAAAAACATTCTAAAACATTTCCTTTTCCAATTTTGTATATTCTGTGAGGCATAGAAATTATTTCAAGGGATTTCTATAATCCTTAAAAATCAGTGAAATATGGTGGCCTCTATAACAAGGGATAATTGCCTTTAAAAGTGAGGTAGCGTTCATTTGCAAACAGTTCTTTTCTCTTGTTTTTAAGTTTTATTGACAGAAATGAAAACAATCAAGTTTTTGGGAAAAGCGAAGTAATATTTCCATAGTTGTCTAAATTACTTGTATATTGTATAATCCTCTGCTATCACTTGTCTAAGATAGGTGGTTTTTTCCTTACGAGTTGCTTGTCCAAGGGAGGAGACCTCTTTGTGTTTGTAGCATCCTAATGTACCAGCTGTGAGTGCGTGCTGGGGAAAAAATTGCTATAAAATTAAATGTTCTTTATTTCCTTATACTCTGATCACAGTTTGCAAATATACTTCAGATCATATATGTGGTTTAATTACTATGAAAAAGATGCAGGTGAAGTTAGAAAGTATATATGAAATTCTAGTCCTTTCCCCTTGCTCCAGGGATGTGTGTGTCATGCAGTGTTAAGAGCAGAACCTTGCTCTCTTTATAAATGGACCATGGGGAACTTTTTTCTGACAAGTACTCTAAATGGTATTCAGATTTGTGCTTTTGTCTGTGAGCCTAAAATAACACCAAGGAAAGACTTAGCTGGAGTTACTTGTTCAGTCTTCACAGTTAAAACTGGCTGATGGTCATGAAGGTGGCAAATGGCTGTAGATCGAAATCTGTCAGTCAGCCAAAACAAGGCTGCGTTACATTATCGTGCAGAACACAGTCATCATTTGACAGAATGTGATTCATCAGTTGATTTAAATTAAAGTTCTTATTTTTAGTTTTTTTCTTTCTTTTCTGATGTCTTTTTTTTTTTTTGAGGATGAAACCCAGAATTACAACAATTTATGGAAGTAGCTTTGGTGATGGAAGTTCGTAATTTGCAACTGTATAGGGCTTTCACTTTAACAGTTTTCCAATCAGTTCTCAAAAGTACTGTCGTAATTTATAAAAAGTGTTTTAGAACTACTTTTGTTGATTTGGTCAGTGCTCCAGTGGGGGGAAAGTGGGAATTTTTGGGTGTATGAGGGGAGGGGCAGGGATGAGGCAAAAGAAGATATGTAGGACAGCTTTGTGGGACAACTTTACAGGATCAGGACATGAATTAGTTATTTCAGCATCAGTAAGGCCTTGATGATTTATCACATGGCTCAGTGTATTACAGGATTCTTGCAAATGGAGGACAGAAACCCGGTGCAGAATCATAGCTAAGTTGAGGTTGGAAGGGACCCCAGATACCATGCGATACAACTTGTGTTGACAGCAGGGCCTTAGGTTAAGCTATCTAGAGCCCTGTCAAGCAAAGTCTTGAATATTTGTAGCAATCTTGCCCAGATAGCCCTAAACAAGGATGCAGGAGGCTCTCCTTTTTAATTGGAAAAAAAATCTTTTAAATATTATTGCAAGTAAACTTTAGCCACTAAAATTTACAGTAACTTCTAAGCAGTGTGAAATGGTAGCAAAGGTAGCAAAAGCACAGAGTAGTTTCAAAGTGATTTACAGCAGTGGTATAGCTGACAGACTTCTAAAACTCTTTTGTTGAGGCTAGCAAGGAGTGTGACTAGTTCAACCATGTGAACAGTTTTTTGCTTTAAAGCATTCATTTCAAAGTGTAAACTAGTGACATACCTACTTGGAGAAGTAGTTTTCCTTAGTTGTGTTCCAGTTACAAGATTCAGAAAATACTTCATTTGTAGAATTGCTCACTCTAACTAATGAGATAGAGTGGATAGAGAAACTGTCTTTCATTAATCCTGTTTAAAAAAAAAAAATAAAATTCAAGTAGTATGGTGTTAGGGCATCCCCTCTGCTGAAAAACCTGGAAGATTTGAAACAAAAAGCCCAACAACCTCTGGTGCTTGATTACTTCTAGTGCTTAACTATTCTGTGCAAGTAATGGTTAAATACTGTTTTTCTATGGGATGCTAACTGTACCTTGAACTAAATTTTGGTCTTGTTTTCTTCATTTATAAAAAAATAAAGTGATACTCTTGATTGGTAGTTGTCTGTTAAACAGAATTTTCAAGAGTCAGTTGAGGAAGAGCGCGATGGCAGGAAAAAGAAGTATTCCAGTCCACAGAAAAGCCGTGGAGATTCCAGTGAACAAAGGTTAGTTTTGAACCAAAATATTAATATATTATTCTGTATTTGCTGGCAATCTATAATGGTGGATTTTTTACTTCATAGGTAGTGATTTTTTCATAAAAATCATGATTTCCTCCCTATTTTCTCTGTCTCAATGTATTATCTGTATGCTGGTCATGTGCATGAGAACTCTTCACCACAAGTTGGTCTCTTCCAAAAAATTGACAGTGTTTTTTAATTGTTAGTACCTAGGAATGTCATCAATTGCATTCTTTCCCTTGTGATATAAATGAAAAGCATTGTTCGGGGGATTCACACAGTGTCAGCATCACTTTTAAAACTTATTTTGTTTTGGTTGTCTAACTTCACCTTTCCAATTCTATTTAGTTCTCCCCTTGCTGTTTTCTACAAATAAGTGATTCAGCTTTGAGATTCTGTACTTCTCTTTGTAATTTGGGAAATTCTGGCTCTAATACTTCACAGCCCAGATTGGACGGGAGGGTTGAACAGTATTGTCACTTGTTGCAAGCTTGTTTTTTAATTTGGTTTCTCTTTTCATAAGCACATTCTACATATGTCTTTTCTAGAACCAGAGAGAAGAAGAGAGATGATGGAAAATGGAGGGACTATGACAGATACTATGACAGGAGTGACTTGTACAGAGAGAAGTCTAGCTGGCGACGTGGCAGGAGTAAAAGTCGTAGTAAAAGCAGAGGGTTAAGTCGAAGTCGTAGCCGCAGTAGGGGTAGAAGCAAAGACCGTGATACAAACAGAAGTGCTGGTGAGTACCCAAGGTGCTGCTTTAGGAGAATATCTAACACTGGTGATGTGAGGTGACTCCTACATACTGTATGGTCTAGCAGGCTGTAGATGTCCTTGAGTAGTTGGAGTAAATTCTGAGAACTTTGTGTTCCTGAAATTATTAATTAAGAGGCTGTTCTTCAGAGTAGAACAATTAAGAGGATTGTTTTCTTCTTTGCTAACCTCTTAATTTATCCACAGGTGTATACCAGTGGATATCAGTAGCTGAAACGTTTGTGCTGTGTTTGTTGACAAGCTGTTGACTCCTTTTCTTTCACACACACACAAACCCTATCTTTTTGGAAAATAGTGTTACCCTCTTTCACTCTGTTACTGTGTATTTTTTAGAGAAGGTTTCTTAGTAATTGATGGTGGTTATTATGTGATTCATTGTTCTTTTAGGGCTCATTCAGGGCTGTTGGATAATTAAGAGATGCAGATTACAACAGATTCCAACATGCGTTGAGACCACCTTAGTTAAGGACATGGAGTAGGTTTGTTGTTTCAGGCTTTCCCCTCCCTCTTCCTACTTTAAAAGAGAAAGAAGCTGTAATCCAGAATGGAATAAGGACTAGAGGAATGAATGCGTATTTTGCAAAGAAAAACATTTAGTTTTCTGAAGTTAAAACCCTGTTTACATTATATCTAGGTTTTATTCCGTTGATAAGACTAAGCTCCTTCAAGAACAGTTTAACATGCAGAGTACTGAATATTAAAGGAAATGTTTATACTGTTGTTTATTGTCTTTTTCTCAAAGCTCTGTTACATAGAATGAAGTGTGAAGACTTTGCCTAACTTTTTTTTTAAAACAGAGCACCGGGAGAGATCAAAATTCAAGAGTGAAAGAAACGATGTTGAAGGTTCATATAATCCAGTTTCTGTGTCTCCCAGTAAATCTACTGAACAGTATTCATCTGCACAATCTATTCCCAGTGCTGTTACTGTGATTGCACCTGCGCACCATCTTGAAAACACAACAGAGAGCTGGTCAAATTACTATAACAATCATAGCAATCCCAGTTCGTTTGGCAGAAACCCTCCTCCTAAAAGAAGATGTCGAGATTATGATGGTAAACTTTATTAGTTTTCAGTTTCACACCTTGTTTCAATTATTCTGTGACCTTTCATTTTTTAAGGTATTCACTAAATGTAGGCAGCAAGTCAAAATGCAATAGCATGTGGAATATACCTTGTATGAGAAGGATGCATGTATGACCTATATTTTGCTGGGGAGGCAACTAGTCTTTCTGGAAGCAGTTTATTTGGTGGATAAGAACATGTGGAGTTTTTTCATAATTGTGTATAAGCTTGGCAAATATCTCAACCACTGGTAGTTCTGATAAAGATTGTAGTATATGTGTTTAATATAAAACAGATGATACTTCTGACTTTTTTTTCCCATAGCTTTTATGATGGATGTATGTAGGTTTGTATGCTTTTATGGAAGATTATTCAAATTTGAATTACTTTGAAACTCTTCTGATAATGTCATGTTGGATCAGTGATAGTGTTTTCTTTAATAAGAAATTCCGGCAGAAACTGAGATGCTATAAATCACTTGACAATTTATTAATTTTTTTCCTAAAAAGATTATTAAATGTCCTGTTTTGCAGAGCGAGGATTTTGTGTGCTTGGTGACCTTTGCCAGTTTGATCATGGAAACGATCCTTTAGTAGTAGATGAAGTTTCCTTGCCAAGTATGATTCCTTTTCCTCCACCACCTCCGGGACTTCCTCCTCCTCCTGGTATGCTTCTGCCCCCTTTGCCAGGTCCAGCTCGTAACATGAGGTTACCAGTTCCACAAGCTCATCCACAGGCACCACCTCCTGTTGTGCTTCCTGTACCAAGTAAGTAAAAACATTGTTCTTTCTTTGTTACCAAGTTAAAATGATAGCTTTCTGGGAAATCCATGTGTATTCGAAGTAATAAGTTCAAATTTCTTTGCTAGCCATGCTCTATTCAAAATATTGCCAAAGTAAGTCTGTAAAATAGTTTGTAAAATACTATGTTCCCTAGCACTCCAAACTGAATTAGTTAAATTGGATGGGGAAGTGGAGGGGAGTCTCTTTCAGATTATCTCATAACCCTGCTGGTGTTTGGATTGATCACTGACAATTGGATTACTAGCTTTTAACATTGATGCATTAAGAAAAAAAAGATTTAATCTAAAAGTTCTAATAAACTTCTGTGTTTGTGCTATATTATCTGCTACTAAAAAGCAGTACATAATTGATACATCTAAGATCAATTTTAGCTCAACAGTGATCTCTGCGATGTTTAGCCTTTTCTGTTGTCTTACTGTATCTTACAATGTAAATTATATGAAGAAAAAGAGTATTAGAGATGTGGTTACTCTATTCCAGTAACACAATACATGCAGTGATAGTTGCATCAAATAGCAGCAGTTATGGGATGAGAAATAATTTCATGTAGGTTTAACACTAAACTTTGCATGAGCCTTTCAGTGGGCAGAATTGGCTTGCTATGGAGTGAACTGACAGTGCTCCCTCATTGCAGCTGTGTGTTGATAGGTTGAGTAGTAAACTCATCGTCCTTTTTTGGGCATATAGTAAGTAGGAATGTGTGTATTGTATATGGTGTAAGCAAAGCAAAAATAGCTAGATAAATTCCTTGTCTGTAAATGCTTTTTGCCCTGTAGTTCTTGTTTTAAAACGGTAATCTAAATGTTGCTGATACAATCTCTTGCTCTGAGCAAGCCTTGATTCTCCATGGTCTTGCTGAGGGAGGAGGTGTTTTAGTTAATGCAAGCTCTAATAGTAATTAATCTCTGGGGAAGAGGAGACACTTTTTTTTTTGTCCTTTCTGGGAAAGAGAAGAGGTGTTGGAATTAGAGTAACTTCTGAACAGGGCTTCTCAATTTATTTTACTGTAGTGGGATTGTAAATATTTGTAATTGACCTTGTTCATAGCAAGTCATAAACAAATTGCATTGAATTGTTTGCATAATTTATCTATGGAGTTCTAAGTCTTAGTGATCTATTCTACGATGTCATTGTAGGACCACCTTTAACACAGTCAAGTTTGATAAATAATCGTGACCAGCCTGGGACGAGTGCAGTGCCCAGTCTTGCACCCGTAGGAGCAAGACTACCTCCTCCTTTACCCCAGAACCTACTGTATACAGTATCAGAACGTAAGCAAATTTTACTTTTTTTTTTAATCTGCTTGAGATATAAATTTTAAAATTCCTCTGTTGATGTGTGATTAGAAGATTAGACAGATTATCTCAGTCTTCCTCCAGTACATACAAATCTAAAAAGAAGTCTGATGGCTTTCCTTGCGGTCAGTCCATCATCTGCAGTTACTGTGTGAAATAACAGGAGTGTTCTGTCACTCTCTTAGGAAAGATCATTGTGGGGAGCTTTGGTTGGGTTTCATATGCTCAAAGCAATAAGATTGTTGAGTAAGAAAGGGATCCCTTCATCTTCACGTTGTTTAGTAGAATATGGGTAGGCAAAAGATAGATTGGCAAACCTGTAATTACTGTTTAACTTGGTCTTTGTCTGGTTTTGGCTACTACAGATGAGAGATTTTCTTTTTATTTGATTTTTAGCTGTGTATCACAATAGTCTTTACAGCCTTCATATACATTACTGCTTTCTTTCTGTCTTTTTTTCCAGAATCAACTTGGTTCTAGCATTCTAATTTAAAAAAAAAAAAAAAAAGATGGCTTTCAATATGTCCATCTCCTTAAGAGAGCTCAAATTTTTTAGAAGTGGGTTTTTATTAGGGGAAGTAGCAGAACACCTGGAGAGTCCTAGATTGCTTGATTTAAATCAAAGTCTGTATTTCTTTTGATAGTGAGAGGAGTAATGGCATTTCCATGTTTTATATGAGCTAAATAATTAAATCTCGGTGTTTTATAATCTTCCTGTCTGGGTTTTTTTTTACATAAATATTCTGAATTTTATTCAAAGTAGGGCTCTAGTTCATGATCCATGTCACTTCCTTTGTGACTTCCATGCTTTTTGGAATTTCAGTCTCTCAAATATCTTGTTAGATAATCTGTTAAATTATCTCCAAATGCTGTCAGGCATTTAGATGTCACCATCAGATTCTTTCAGCTTCAGAACTTAGCTTCTAATGGGCAACTGTCCATCTTAGCTGGCAGGGCATCACTGACTTCAGTTACACTTCATAATTCAGTTCGCAAGAACATCTGTGGAGATTCTTGTGTCTTGTTCTGGGACTGGTAACAGTAACAACTGCTGGTTGCCCTCTTGCAATCAATTGTATGCCAATCGCGGAGAAGGAACTTGCGGTTCAGCTCATGCAAGGTTAATGAAACTTCTTGGCAGAGTCTGAAACTAAACTGTATAACATCAGCATTGAAATTCTGGGGCATCTGTTTTAAATTGTAGGGTCTTCATTGTTGTTATGGAATAAGGCGCTGTAAATTTAGAGTGCTTCAAGTCTATCAAGTTCCCTTGTATAGGCATTCATTTCTGTTCCAGGATGTAGTGTGTTTCTGTGGAGGCTTTTCATAGACTTTATTCGTTCTTGTATAGCTTTTCCTTTTTATGGTTGAAAAAATGCATCATCCTTGATTTGGACCTTGGGCTGGAGGAACAATAAGAGTCAATTCTGTCATCTTGTGTTCTCATGGTTACCCCTTTTTAGTTAAAATAATCATTAGTACCTTACTAGTACTGGAGCTAGGCAGCTGATCTCGCTTTTACAAAAATTAGGAGAATTTAATAGTTAAGTATTGGTCAAATTACCTGATTTCTCAGCTTTCGTTGATTGGAATAATTTAAATATGTTCTTCCCCAAAAATCTTTTTCTGAAGTGAACTAGACTGTTGGGCAGCAAAGACTGAAAATCTGTTTGCATCTTAGGCCCTACAGAATAAATGCTCAAACTAAATCTTCTGTTGCTTCCCTTGAAACATTGTCAGACATTGTGAAGGTTGTCATATAGACACCATGTTCCTTCTTCAGGTAGCTCATCAGCAATACTCAATTATTGTGATGTGTGCGCTTTTGACAAACAATAACAGATTAAAAACCCTAAGAGAATATGCCCCTCTGACTTGGGCATAAAGTTCAGTTGAAGGTTTTAAATAGCTACACACATTGGCTGTACGACCCCTTTTCTCTCTTCTCTTCATCCAAAACAACTTCTGATTCTTGGACATCATGCATTTCCTTAAAGGAAAATTAACCCTGAGTCTTAAACTCATATGAAAAACTCTTTCATTTCTCTCCTTTTTTTATAGATACATATGAGCCAGATGGCTATAACCCTGAAGCTCCTAGTATTACCAGTGCTGGTAGATCTCAGTATCGACAGTTCTTTACAAGAGCACAAACGCAGCGTCCAAATCTAATTGGCCTAACATCTGGGGAGATGGATACAAATCCAAGAGGTAGGAAGGGTTTCTAGTCATTGCTGTTGCTATTTTTGTCCAAGGCGGTCAACACTTATTTTCCCCTTTTTCAGGCTGAAAGCAATATTTTTTTTCTCACTGTTCTAGTATTTCAGAACAATTTTCAGAGATCTCTACCTTTTTAAAAATGCTAATATGACCATATTAAAGTCAAAGCGGCCTTTTTTCTCAAAAATAACCACTTGCTTGGGATAATAATAAACTTACAGGTTGGGGCGGGGGGATTGGTTGGTTGGATTTTTATTCCTCTTTAGCCTGTGAAGGCACTTTTCAGGTGCTGGGTGCTTCTAGAAAGGAAAATGGTGTAGAAAGGTGGCTTTAAGTAGTATAGTAGCCAAGGGTATGTTTAGGACCCGGGGCACAGAGGTGATGATCTACAATACGTGGCTCAGCAGTTATGATGGCAATAAGGAGGAGAACTATTATGGCATGTTTTTTGTACTTGGTCTGACTCTGTCAGACAGATGTTCTCTCAAAAATGAACATTTTAGATAGCATTCTAATTCTCCTAGTCGGTTGAAATCCCAGTCTGCATTTAAGTAATTCTGATCCTTAATTGTATGGATGTAGATGTAGTCTCTTAGAGGTGACGTACAAAATATCTTTTAAGGGAGAGAACAAGTCACAGCTCTTTAAAGAAATTTTTGTTCTGTTCGTATAACTTTCTTTCTCCATCCTGCTTTCCCCACCCTGATCCTTAAAAGAAAAAAAATGTTAAATTTCTTTGTTTACTGTTGCACTTCAGTGTTTCTTATTTAGTGGAATTTTTTTTCCAATATTTCCTTCCAGTGACTCATCCTGTAAAGAATGTGTTTAAGTATTATTGCAGAAATTGCTGTTGCTGTTTGCATCTTAACAGACATCATAAAGGCAGGGTTGGGGCTTTGTTGCTGGCCCTCAGATTCTCTGTAAGACCCATTGCTGTTGTAAGGCATGGGTGAATGTTCAGTGGCGATGCTTCAGACCACTTGTTTTACTGTCTTTGTTGTGTGTGTCTAAGGTTTAGTCTAAAATCATCCTCCAAAGTAAGATTAAAACTATGCCCAAAAATGCCCAGTCTTTGTTCTCACCAGTGTAATCAGCAGAACTCTGACATATATAAAATCCATAGAAAATTAACTTATAACTCAGACTTCTTTTTAGGAGTTAAATGTTTGGCATACACAGGATCCTAACAGCAATAGCATAATCTTAAAAAGGTTGTAAATAAATACTGCGAAAACTGTGATCTAGCACTTCAGCTTTCCGTTTGTAGAAGTTGCTTCAAACTTTAATGTCTCAGAGTATAACTTCGTGCTATAATTGTACTTAATTGACAGTTTGTTTCTGAAAACTGGATGGACGGGTGACAAGAGGATAGCAGTGGGAGGAGTGGGTTCTTGGTTGTTTTTTGACTGTCAAGGGTTAATACAAGGAAAGTTGTTTATTCAGCCCATGCCACATTGCAGAAGTCTAGGAACCTAGCCTTGTTTCTTTTCCTCCCTTTTTTTAAATTTTTTTTTCCCCCTCTTCCTGCAGAATCTCAATTTTCAGTACCTGAAAGGTGGAGTTCTAGCTTTGTTTCTTCAAGCTAATACTAATGTTAAAAGTCAAAATCTCATCTCTGCTTGCTGGGCTAAATGTTTGTTTTCCCCACATTGTTTAGTTAGGCTAGCAGTGATCTTTGAAGTAACTTTGTAAACAAAACTGACCAACTTGATAAAGTCTTCCTAATTTTTATGGTTCTAAACTCAACCCTATTTTGCTGTTTAAATGACCATTTTTTCCGATGTCTCCATTGATGTGTGGTGAATAACACAGGCCATATTCCTTTCCTCCAGCTGCCAATATTATCATCCAGACTGAACCTCCCATTCCCATTACAAATAATAGCAGCAATGTAACTAGAGTTGTCCTTGAACCAGACAGCAGGAAAAGATCTCCAAGTAGCATGGAATGTCCACCATTAAAGAAACCGTGGCTGGCAAAGTAAGAATTAACAACTGCAGTTGACTAATTGGAACGCAATTTGTTGCTGTCAATGCTGTGAATGTTGCTATTCACCAGTCCCTGTAATTTGAGCTGGTTGGGTCAGAAAATCTGTGTCCCCATAATCTGGTCTACTACTAAATGTTTAATGGTGGGAGGAGGGTTTTTTGTTGATGTCTAGAGCATATACTTTTTATGAGAAAAAGTTAAATGTGCTAACATTTTCTGCCCTACTTAAGTATGTGTATGCCTGTCTAAAT
Source organism: Falco naumanni (assembly GCF_017639655.2). NCBI lineage: Eukaryota > Metazoa > Chordata > Aves > Falconiformes > Falconidae > Falco > Falco naumanni. The sequence goes on from NC_054061.1 coordinate 1,107,735, forward strand.
TACTATCTTGGTCTCATGTTCTCTAGGCAAGCAAATAACAACCAGAATAAGCCAGGATTTTTGAAAAAGAATCAGTATACTAATACAAAGTTAGAAGTTCGAAAAATTCCACCAGAATTGAACAATATTACACAGCTCAATGAACACTTCAGCAAATTTGGAACTATTGTAAACATTCAGGTAAAAAAAAAAAGTTCGATTTTTATGCCTGAGTGGGGGTACTTTATTTTCCCTGAAGCTTTCTTGAATATTGCAGCAGAGCCACATTCATTGAGAAATCTTAGTGGAGGCTGACTGGGAGAGTAGGTAATCAAATTCCAAGAAACCTTTTCTTGATCTGCTCTGTATTATTATCATCTTAATTTTGTACAAGTACATTGGCTTCTGCCTTTGTGAAGTCTTGCTAAATTTGAAAGGCTTACAGGTTTAACAGTATCTAAACCAAATTAGGTTTTGAGCAACTTTTTTACAAGATATCTTCTAACACTTTCTGTCTTGTATGATGATCCTACAGTATTTCATACTCAGGATTTTGACAAAGATGCTACAGGAGAGTGTTATATGCATCAGTTTATTACCACTTTGCATCCTAGAACTGACTCCAGTTCAGTGGTGTTCGTTGCCCTGTAAGAAGGGGAAAAGCACTATGTAAGAAAACACAGGTAGTTACACAGTCAAAATAGCATTTAATTTCCATTTATTTTCCTAGACGAAACAGTTGCCTCAGAAGTCCTCAGGGGTTTAAATAAAAGACGGATACCTGGGAAGCTTCTGTATTTATTGAGTTAATCGTTTTATGTCTTAGCCCAAAAGATACTGTGGTGCTTTCTGCACCTCGATAATGAAGTAATGCATTTAAAACATGCTGTCTCAGTCATTATACTAGAAAGTCCAAAGTTTGTTTTTATTCCTGTGATACATTTTTAGAGAAAAATAGTCTTATTCAGGACTGTTAGATAGTGCTTCTTTCAGAATGTGGTGAAACTTTGCATTGTGCGTCCTCGGACAGCCGTGGTCTCTCAGGAGGCTAGAATAAAGAGCTTTTGAGTCAACACTGTGGTCTCTTCTGCCATACCCCATGGTGGCAGTTCACAGTGCTCTGGATATCTGATGCTATTTTATTGCAAGTACGTGTTATAGTTGCCAAAAGGTACTTGGTTTCAGTTATGTAGAATGTTTTACCTGTATTTTGAGCTGTTGATACCACTATATATCCCACTCATTGGAGATCTTTAGACTTGTTTGTTACTGGTTGAGATGTTTTCTTCCTTGAGAAATAATGCATTCTAATGAACTTTTTGATTTAGGTTGCTTTCCAGAATGATCCTGAAGCTGCTCTCATTCAGTACTTAACTAACGATGAAGCTAGGAAGGCAATTTCCAGCACAGAGGCAGTTTTGAACAATCGGTTTATAAGGGTACTGTGGCACAGAGAAAGTGAACAGCAGCCTTCACTGCTGCAGCAGCAACAGCAGCAGACACCCACACAGTCTCTTCATCACCAACTTCACCTTCAGCAGCAAGCCCTGACTGCAACTCCAGCTGTAACCATGCATAGCAATCTGTCAAAGGTACTGTGCTTTTGTAAACTAGTGATTGAGCAGTAAAGGTTATCAGTGTTCCTAAATGACTGCTACTTCAAAAAAGCAAAGTATATAATTTTTCATTTTTTTAATGTCTATTAATGCACAGCTGATGAATAAACCACTGGCATCTGGTGCCTATGTGCTTAATAAAGTCCCAGTGAAACGTCGCCTTGGAGCAGCAGGTGGAAACCAGCCTGACTTAAGCCAGTCTGGGGCTGTAGTAGAGGATTCTCAGGTACGTTTGTGAAGGCTGACAGTCTTCATGCTTTCAGTTCAAGCTTTGGCCTGTCAGCAGAGCTGGAACTAGCAAATAGAACTTGCAAATTGTTCCCACTTGGTTCTGTTTCTTTTCACTAATGTTCCATGCACCCATGGTCAGTTGCTGCTTCCTAGTTTTGTTAGCTGTTTATATAAAATGGGTACAATGACTTCAGAAACAAAGTATTAGTATTTTAAGTAGCATAAAGTATTTTTGGCCATACTTCATAGTAAACAAATTTGACAGCCTATATGTGATGTCAACTTTTTGTTGGTGATCTCATTGCTTTCCCAGTGATTTTTCAGTTTATGCTGTGTTTTAACAGTAGTGCTAGAAGCTTATGGAATACTTCTGCATAGAGTTCAGGTTGATACTGCTTGATTCACACTGATACTGTAGTGCAGCATGTGTTCTTGGCCACAGAGAAGTCCTCCTTTTAAGAAAAGAAGTATACAAGTGACTTTTGCTGCCTTATTTGATCAGAAAGGGTGGTGTTGGACTATGACTGCGAAGCTGAATATAATGCAGATGCAGAAGATCAGCTTCAGTGATCTTCCCAAATGGATATCAGGATGCAGAGGGTGTTTCGGCTGAAGAAGGAAAGAAAGTACCTTTTGCAGAAAGCCTTTTAACAAGCATTTAAGCTGATTGCTTCTGAGCAAGTTGACTGCTAGACCAATGCTTTTATGCGTGTGTTTTAATTACCTTGGTCTTTTTGTCTCGTTGCGCAAATATGGAAGTTTGTGGTCATTTTTCAGTGTACATTCCTCTAAAATTAATTGGCAGTGTATCGCATTCATTTTATGCTATTACATATTTTTGTTTGTGTGGTTTTATTATTTCAGACGTTCCCTACTTCTACAAGCCACTCAAAAATGGTTTACAGTTCTTCAAATTTAAAGACACCTATGAAGCCTGGTGCAGGGTCTAAACCCCACGATGTGCAAGAAGCCCTTAAAAAAAAACAGGTACTTCTACTATTCGTTGGTTGACTGACAGTATAGCGATCAAAGTAGATCACAAAGAAGGGTAATTGCAGTGTACTTTTTACATTAGTGTGGGTTTTGTCATCGTTATCAGACTTCTTGCAAATGTACATGTAGGTAAATCATGGGTACTGGAGGTATTCCTTTTTGGGGTGTTTGACTTGACACACTTGGTCACGTGTGTGTTTCTGGCTCCAGGCATTTCTCTGATTTTAATCTCTGCAGGTATGAGACACTTAAATGGCAACATAGGAAACATTTCTTAAGAGGCTTCAGAAAGGGGCAAAAATTTAGCAGAGTACTTCACAGCAGGAAGTTAGCAACTTTTTATTGTTTTCATCTGCATTAGATACACTTGTGCATTTTGCAGACTGCTAGTTTTCATTACAGCCTTCACTTCTGTAGCTTTAAGAAGAAAATAAGATATATACGAGTACATATAATGTTAGATTGCTGTTTACTGATTGAAAGGATTTTCTCCTTATACAGGAGGCAATGAAACTCCAACAAGACATGAGGAAAAAGAAGCAGGAGATGTTAGAAAAACAAATAGAATGCCAGAAAGTAAGTCTGGAATGTCTTCTAGTAAATACATTATCAATTTGTAGATACTCTTCTGTTCAGTGTTGGTTTTCCTGGAATTTTACATTTCTGTTCATTTATTAATACACAGATGTTGATATCCAAGCTGGAGAAAAACAAGAGCATGAAACCAGAAGAGAGAGCAGAAATAATGAAGACCTTAAAGGAGCTAGCAGGAAAAATATCTCAGTTAAAGGATGAACTAAAAACATCATCTACAGCCACTACACCGTCAAAATTAAAGTCCAAGACAGAGGTATTGATTGTGGAAGATAACTTACCCACCTGTCTCTTGTAACTATTTCTAATACTGTCTCCTAAAAATGCAGCAACATTAGATCAAAACACTTCCCAGGCAGTGTTTTGAATTTGAGTGATAACCATGGACAAGTGAGCTATGGTTTTAAGGACTCTGATGACCTAGTTCTGCATGTAGCACATCCAAACTTGTTCCAATTCTGAAGCAGAGAATTCTGGGCCCTTCAAAAAATGGGTTGGAAAAGGGGCATGGTGGCAATTAAACTGAATATAGGGGAAAATATGGATGTTGTGTACTGATTTATGTCATTTACATAAATGTATTGCTGAAGAAGTGGAACAAAACATTAAAAGCACTCATTACAGTTCTGCTTTTCCCTTCTGTTTTCTCTTTCTGCACCTTTTTCTCTAAGGCACAAAAGGAACTTTTAGATGCAGAGCTGGACTTTCATAAGAGGCTTTCATCTGGCGAAGACACAACTGAATTGCGAAAAAAGCTAAATCAGTTACAAGTAGAGGTGAGTTTGTCTGGATTGATGCTTTTAATATATTTATATTTAAGCGTTTTTTAAATCCTTCTAAACAGAGGATGGTTTTGGACATTATTTGCCACCTTTAACAGGCTGCCCGTTTAGGCATTTTGCCTGTTGGTCGAGGAAAGACAGTGCCAGCCCAAGGAAGAGGACGAGGACGGGGTCGTGGTGGGAGAGGAAGAGGCATGTTGAATCATATGGTGGTGGATCATCGTCCCAAAGCACTAACAGTTGGAGGCTTCGTTGAAGAAGAAAAAGATGAATTGTTACAGCACTTCTCTGTAAGTATGAGGTCACATTAAAAAAAGAAAAACCTGAAGAGAAGAATTGCGGCCAAACTTTAAATCTGAGATTAAGTAGGTAACCAATACCCAGGATGTGTGCTTACTTGCGAAGAGAGGCATGCTAAGATCTTTGTAAATAACACTTTCTTTTCCAAAATCTTGAAGATGCAAGTCTGTTTCTGTTAGTGCAAACAAATCAAAGACTTCATCCTGAATTCATGGAACAGGCTGTGGATAAGCAAACGGTTTCAAGAGTTGTCAAGGATGTAAATGTAATGTCTTTGAGCAGCTACTGCAAAGCAGCTATAAATAGATTCTTTTAATGGGTAAAGCTAAAAAGCTTACTCGTATTAATTCTGCATTACAGTAGTTCAAAACAGATGTTAGAGGGATGAAAAATACCTATCAGCCTCTCACTGTTTACAAATTATTTTTCAGATTAGCAATTCCTACCATTTATCTTGTTTCTCTCTAGCTCAAGAAGTAAAGCACTGTTTTGCTAAACAGAGCATCAGTTTCAAAGTAGTTAAATTTCTTCATAAACTCATGGTAGAGCAAGTAGCTTGCTAGTGTGCAAGTTAAGGTAACAAGGGAGTTTAGCATCATAAGTAAGCTACCATAATAAAGGGAAAGCTGATTTTAAATTTCCCTCAGTTGTGCTTTCCAGAATGAAATGTTTTCATATGCAAAGCTAGTAAACTTCTTGGAGAAGTCATGTAATAGTTCATAAATAGACCCAGCATGAAAGCTAAGCTTGATCAAGTCACTTTGATATTTCTGGATGCTCTTTGCAAAGCAAGTGACTGATATGGAAAACTCATTTTGTAGAATCTTACCCTTTAGAGCTGGATCAGAAAAGCAATAGAGTTCTGGAGAGAACTGGTAATCTGAAAGCTTGCTTGTTCCTGGGTTGAGTGGGAAAAGAGAACTTTACAGTTCTTCATACAGTGGGGTAAGCTTTGCTCTTTGGGGAGCTGTTACTCTGGCCTCATTGCTTACCAAAAGCTTAGAGGCCACTATTACTGATTTGATTAGGTAATTCAGTGAAAAATGTTGTGTAGTTTGATCAAAAAGAACAACCTGCTTTATGGTGTAATAATAGTGCTATGAACCCTGGGAGAAGTCCTAAGAGGGCACCAGAGTGCCTTTTCTAAAAAGGTCTTTGTTTTAATTCTATTTCTGAGTGACTTCGTGTTTTTAAAAGTTTTAGCTGGTCTTAGCTGCTGAAACCAGTAAAAATTTTTACAAGCAGCTAGTGCTGTTACTAAAGCTATTATCTTACTGGCTTTTAAACTACTTTTCTTCTGTTATTCATATTAAATCCAAAGTTCAATATGGTTTTCTTTTGTACTGCTTGTACTCCATGCATAAATCCTTTTTTTGTTTGTTTTGGGGTGGGTTTTTTTACTATTTAATTATCATTGCTGTGGTCATTCCAGTTTTCACCATTATGCCATACATAAATAGCAAAAATGCGAACTTTTTAATTTAACCATACTAGATAATACTTTTTTCCTCCTTCCTATAGTATACTGACAGAAAGTATTCAGGAGCTCTATAGCAAAGTTTGATTTCTGTTACTGAAATCTCTTTGGCAAATTAATGAGCTTTAAAGGACTTGTTTAACAGGTCTAAAGAAGTTCAACAGTGAAAGCAGAAGAGAACAAGGGAAGTAGTAAATTCAAATAATTACTTTCTGAGGTATAAATCAATACGCTTCCCTTTCCTCCTGCAAAATTAAACTCTGCTTATTAGAATAACAAAAAATCTGAGCTTTTGCCCAAAAGTAGAGGTACAAGTGCTGCCATATTGCTGGATGACACAGCTGAGATTCCTCTGGTTCTCACTTTTCTGTCCAAAAAAAAAAAGACGTTTCAGTGGCACTTCAATACACTGCAACTTTAGCACATGATGATCGTGTTTTCAGAGGAGAGTATTACCACTGTTCTTAACAGATTTTTCTCTCATAGAAATTTGGAGATATTGAAGACCTACAAGAAGAGGATTCCCCATTAAGTGTTGTTCTAACTTTTAAGTCTCGATCAGAAGCTGAGAATGTAAGTAGAATAATGGATATATTTTTTTAACGGTTCTAAAATCAGAATTTTTAACTTCTTGTGTTTGCAAAGCTTTGTGTTTTAAAATTTAGCAGGCTTTGATCCCACTGCTTTGAGCTAGATAGTGTGAGTATTTGTTGCCACTGCATGAAGCATCATTACAGGGGCAAATACCTCCTGTTTACCTTAATAGTAACATTGGTCCTTTGCTGATACGGGCTCTGTCACAAGCAATTTGGAGCCCTGTTAATCTTTCCAGACCACTGATAAATGAGCATTATTTAGCAGATTCAGGTTTGAATGAAGTTGCTCTCAGAAGACCAAAGCAAATGATTGTGGCTTATATGCTTGAGATCTTCAAGTGTGCACCTGCATGATGTTCGCTAGGTCAGGCTTATTGTTGTTGATTTTAGAAGTTCTTTACTTGATGTCTTTTTGAAAATACGTTCATTTAAAATACAATCTAGGCTGCTAACCAAGGATCCCGGTTCAAAGACCGAAGGCTACAGATATCATGGTACAAACCTAAGGTACCTTCTGTGTCCACAGAAATTGAGGAAGAGGAGTCTAAGGAAGAGGTATGAAAATACGTCAATAACTTAAATCACTCTTCTAGGAATCTAACAGCTAAGAGTTCTTTGGGATACAATTTTCTGTTTACTGAAGAATTTTCATGAAAGATGTGTCTGCAAACCAGAAACTTAACTCATTTTGAATAGTACATTTTTAAAAAAGGGAAAAAGGGGGGGGGGGGGGGAACCCTAAACTTTCTGGTTGAGTTGTTGATCTGTCAAGTATGAAAATAAACCTAACATCCTCTATATGCAGGCTGCTCATCTTTTTACTTCACAGTATTAATGCTCCACCATAGGATAAGTTACGTATATTCTTTCCTGTAATGATGAACACATTTAAGCTTTTGAAGGTTTTTCTGTGCAGGCATCTAATAGAAAACTGTTGTTTCAGAGGGGGTGGGTGGTTGTTTATTCCTGCTTTCTTTTCCTTTCCTGATGTGTGAGGCTGCTGTTCTTCCTGTAAAAATGAATGTAACTGTGTGCTTTTAAGTGAGATACGTGGTAAATAAGAACCTGATGTAAAGTACAGCTGATGCTGCATTGCATGACAAGTTTCCTAGGATACAGCATGGAACTTACTTGTTTTAAAATTATGTTTTATCTTCATCTAGGAGACTGAAACCTCAGATTTATTTTTGCACGAAGATGATGATGATGATGACGAAGATGAGGATGAATCCCGTTCTTGGAGAAGATGAAACTTGATGTTGGAAATGTATAATTTTAGGAATGTAGTTCAAGCTACATCCTTTAAACATTTATTTAAGGAAGTTGATAAGCCAAAAAAAGCTTTACTTTCTTTTCAAACCACAAGATTTAAAGTGAGCAAAGTTTGTTATAAAAACATTTCGGATATAGAGCTGTGATACTAAGCTAGCCAAAGGCCCAGTAACTTTTTACATAATTATCAAGCTCACCAAGGTGGTGATTTTTTTTCTATTTAAGAAGGATAAAAAGAGAGGAGAGGGGTGGGGGGGAAATACTAGTATTTTCTTGTGTCACCTGTATTACCTTGTTTTGGGTTTTTTATATGTGATTGATTTGTCAGTTTATAATTGAAAAGATATTACAGGTTTTATTTAGCAATATTACGGGGATAGGGGAAAGACGCAAACTTTCATTAAATGTTATGAAAGAAAAAAATTGCCTCATTTGCTAATTGAAAAAGGGTAGCATTTTGTTCCGTGTGGAATCACTTATTGTAGGGATTATTTGTGGCTAGATTCATAAATCATTTATTTCAATATGTTTGAAAGCCACCCAGGTTCTGTGTTCTACTGCCTTTTGTGAGAGGAGATGGAAGAAGCAACTTAACAGGGTATTGTAATATTGTCCAGTTCACTCTGTTTCTTCAAATTCTGCTTCACAAGAAAACATCAGCAATGACACGTATTCGAGTGAATTTTCACTCGCTGTTGATTTTATTCTGTAGTTTCAGTTTAAGGTGCAAGTTTAAGTTAGACTGTTTACTGCATTTCAGTATTTGTGAGCATGAATGTAATGAGTTTCACACTTCCTCAAAAAGGAAAACAACTAAGCAGGCAACTGCCTACCAGCCAGTAGTAACTCTTCCTCCTCACCCTGTTACCAGCTGTTTATGTTCAAACCAAATCCATGAAGTGTTCAGAGCAAAATGCTTTTTAGCCAATAGAATGTCAGTGTCCTGCTCAAAGACTGGCATCAAACCAGCGCTGTAAGTGATGAGTCTTCAGAGGAGTGTTCAGAGCTGGGTTTGGAAGGTTATTAATTTATCTCAGAGTATAGTTTTGTTGAACACCATTACATTCTCAGTTGCCTTATTGTTGTACCATTTTAAAAACACACCCGCACCCCATAATGGCGTGTATTATGATAGGAATGAGGATAACAAGTTCAGATACTTGAGCCGTGTATCTTAACTGTTACGCAGCTCTTGCAGTTCATGAACGTGTTACCCAGTAAGCATTTTCCTTGACTGTCCATTTGTACTGTACACTTTTCAGTACATTTTATGTACATTTCTATACAAAATAAACAGAATGTCGGTGCAAAAATGCTCTCCTCTTTTGAATAATTAGTTTACCAGTATATTTCCCAGTGAGTTCCCAACTGAAGAAAAATATACATCAAAAATTTAAATTACAGTGGCTCTGAACCTGGCTAGCGACATGTAGTTGAGCATGCATTTGGGTTTACAGTTCCCCTGACTTTGTTATCCTTTTGCCGTGGTGGTGTATCAAAAGTCAAAACCATATCATTTTCTGTTTCCTTGTCAGTTGAAGGGAATATGTCTTTCAGTATTCTGCCTCTTCGCATTGAAACCTCGGTTCTTTATACAATTAGGACTTCCCTGCTAATACTGAGGCTAAATTACAGACATGGAGAAATGAGGGGAAACCAATCCTACATATTTAGAATGTCTTGCTTTTCTCCCGTCATCTCTAATCGTTTTGGTTTTTTTAAATGTCTGTGGCTCAGACAGTGTATATTTTGAAAAAACCATTGCAGCAAACATATTTGAGTCCTGACAGTTTAACAAAAGATAGAGGGAACAAAAGGATTTATATATTTTTTTGTACAGAGTTTTTTCTTAAACTGTATAATTTTGTAAATATTTTGCCTTTTTGTGTACTAAAACTACCAGCGTATAGATTTCAATAAGAATTGTTGTATTTTTGTATTTGGAAAATTAAAATTACAATGAACGAATGAAGCTGTAGGAAGAATTGCGGTAGTCTGAGACACGTAGAACGGGATTCCTTTTCATATGGTTTTAGCTCTGAAGTGGCACCTGACTGGCACACTGTCAGGGACAATTGCCCTTGCCCTCGGTCGTGCTGGCTGTTCAAGTTGAGCGAGACAGGAGGGAGGTGAGTGCGGTAGCTTTATTTAATGATTTTTTGAGAGCTTCATAGGATTTCTTTTTTTTTTTTTTTTTTCCTTATTTCCACGCCTCCCCCCCCCCCCCCCCCCCCCCCCCTTTAACAGTGCACATAGGCAGGCTTACATAAATCCTCGAGTGACATCCCAAACATGATTTCTAAACGCAGAGCTACAAAAGTGAGTTGTGCCTCTGAACTTGGCTTGCGTATTGAAAGCATGCTATTAAATTATTGGGAATTTAAGTGATGGGCAGTATAGCTGTATCTGACTTCTGGTGTTTAAGAAGGAGGAAAGCTGTTTGAAAGTGACCTTCATTTTCCCAGGCTTGTGGCTCTCCCCATATTGTAGGGTATGACAGGCTGCGTTAAACTGTTTGAGGGGTGGTTTTGTTTTAATAAGTAACATGGCAGTACAACTTGCTTTATTTTTATGATAACATTTTTTTATTAAATTCATGTGTACTTTCAGGGAGTGAAATTTTTAATCAATACTAACTTGTGTACACCAGCCAGTGGTTTTACAGGTGATGTGTAACTAGATGTTACCAGTCTGTACCTAGTGTGTAAATGCTGAAAGAGTATGTGATAAGAAAAGAATGTAACTGCTATGAAGAATTACCTCCCTGTTGTTGTTGAATTAGCCTAAGCAAAAAGAACAAAATGAGAGCTAGAAAGATAAACCTGAAAACAATTGCCTTCTTATTGTGAAAACACTTTTATTTTTCCTTTTTTTTTTTTTTAACAAAATCATGTGAAAAGGAATGAAGTTCCTCTTGGTGTATAGTAAACTTGTACTATAGTTTTTACAAATTGTGAACTTGTGTAATAGTATAATAGGAGATATTGTTGAATTTCTAACTGTTTATACATCTAAATTCATATATGTAATGTTTTATTGATTACGATCTGAATTTCTAAGATGCATGTTGACTTTTTTGCAATAAAGATATACTGTGGAATGGTTCAAGACTTAGAAAAGACAAAGAAAAATTTAACTTAAATAAATTGGACAGCAGAACCATTCAAAAAAAATTACAACTATCACAAAAAGAGCGTTATCACTTTTTTGGGGGGGGAAGTGTATGCGTGGAGGGGATATTTATTTATGTGGAATGTGTGTGCGAGTTTGTTTTACTTGCTAGCATAGCTAGGAGAAAAATCTTCAAGTGTATCAGTGCTCTGCGGTAGTACTAATTAATACAGCGGAATTGATGGGGGGAGGATACGGTGGGGGTGGGAGGGATTCCATAAAGGCAATTTTACATTGTTGGGGAGGTTCAACATTTAACAGAAAATTGAAAAATGTTTTACAGACCACGGTGGGTTCTGTGGTCTCTTACAGATTTGCAGCATTGCTGGCTTATTGAAAACTGTGCAAAACATGAAATTAGATACATGCAAATTCTAACCCCTTTGCCATTTGGGCTGAAAAATAATTTATTCTATTATTAACTTTATTCTTGGTCTTCACTTCTTTCACTAGTTTCCATTATTTCCTTCTCTTTCCTGTGTTGTTTTCATGCATGTAAATGTTTGTGATCCAAGTGTGTTTTTAAAAGTCTTCTCTTGCACTCCCTTTTCTTACCCGTGTTGTGTGCTGTGGTAAGATATTTGGGGGGGGCTGGGGGGGGCGGGATGTGGAGCAGAGTATAAATTTTTCACTGATGGGAATTTTTCCTTTTTCCTTTTGTCACTGCACTCTTGGAGGAATAGGGGGAGGAGAGGAAGAAGCATGCTCATGTATTTAATAACTGTATTTGTGTCACACTCTCCCTCACATCCCTTTGTGATCCCGCAATGTAGAAGTTTTAAAACATGACCTGGCTTTTCTGTGTTGATGAAGAGCCTCTTCCTGGTAAATCTCTGGCTTTTGGATGCTTTCTCAGTGCCAGTAATGGAACTTTAGAATCTTTCCACATTCCACTTCCCTGTCGATAACCACCAAATAATCCTCATTCTGCAAGATGCAACAAGGTCCTTCAAGGAGGTGGGGTCCTGACACAGAGTAGGCCATGTTTGGCATTCGGTTCAAAATACTTGTTTCTTCCTATGTGATCAAAATTAATTTTAATGGCAAAAGGGAATAAAAGGAACTTGAAAAGAGGCTAGTGTTTTCTCTTTGTGTGGCTTTGGATTTATTTTTCTCCCCCTTGCTTGGTGGGGTACAGCAGCTTTTGCTGCAGCAGTGGCTCTGCTGACGGCCCTTGGCAGGGGGTGAGGTGTGCTCAGCAAGCGCTGTAACAGGGCAAGTACACAAAGGTGAATTGTTGCTACAGTTCTCAGGCCAAGAATCTCTTCAGTAGCTACAGTCATAGCTGTATGAAATACAACAATAATTGGATAGAGAGACTTTTCCCAACGGTGGAAATAATTTTAACTCGTCTCTTGAAACTTGGGACCCAGTTCTGTCTTGTGTAGCCCATGGAGCAGGTTGTGTAACATCTATCTGGGTCCTTATTGACGAGATCGCTGACACGAGCGTGTGGTTGAAAACAGAAAAGTAAGTTTGTCTGATGTAAAGATTTTTATGTGTACTTCCACTGCTTTTTTTTGAGACTGGTCTACAATTTGATGATCAAGATGTAAATGGATTAACTAGAGCTTTTTTTCTCTCTTTGTCCCCAGGATTGCTCCACAGACAATTTCCAGTCGCTGCCTGTTAATTTTCAGGTGGGCTTATCTGTGCTAGGTGCTGGATGTGCAGAGCCAGATGTGGAGATCACTGCAAGGCTGACAGTGAGGTGCTGAGGTAAGGTCTTGTCTGTATATAACCTGGTGCTTGGCAGCCACTTTGGTACAGCTACTGCTGGAGAGGGACTTCTTACAAGGGCATGTAGCAACAGGACAGAGGGGGTAGATTTAGACGTGGTATTAGGAGGAAATCCCTCCCCATGGGGGCGGCGAGGCGCTGGCACGGGCTGCCCAGAGCAGCTGTGGGTGCCCCATCCCTGGCAGTGCCCGAGGCCAGGCTGGACGGGGCTGGGGGCAACCTGGGCTGGTGGCCGGTGTCCCTGCCTGTGGCAGGGGTTGGATTGGATGGTCTTTAAGGTCCCTTCCAACCCAAACCATTCTACCATACTGGGAAGGTGTGGGGATGGCTCAAATAATGAGAACAGTATCTGGTCTGGAAGAACAAAATAAGTCTTTAAAGCACACCTGTAATTCCAGTGGGACGGCCCTCTCTTGTGGTAGGAGCTAAATACAAGAATTGATGAAAAGTGTAGGTTGGAGAAACCATTTGAGCATTTTAAAGGCTGCTCTGTGGAGGGCAGTGGAATGCGGGGGACCCTTCCCAAGCTGGGATCTCTGCACTGCTGCTCCATAGCTGTCGCAATTGCTTCAGCATCTCCCATTTTCTGGCTGTTTGGGGACAGGCTTAATAAAAAGGTAAAAGCATCAGAACCTAATGGTTATCTCAGCTTTTTTATTATTATTTGAAATCTGTATCTTTAACCATCTGAATATTTTTAAGGATCTGACCTGTATTAACCAAGTGAAGATTTTCATGTTGCTCCGTTCAAAGGCAGAGTGCTGGGTGAGGTTGCCAAAATATTGGCTTTTATCCTTTAAAACGCTGTCGGGGATTGATTTGCAGGTAGCGCGCTGCATGCCACTCAGCTTCCCAACGCCTGCTTTATTTGAAGTGCTGATGTCTTTGCTCCGTAACACGATATGCAGTCCAGGATTTATTTTTAATAGATCTGTCAGCATCTTAAGTTGACATTGGATGCCAGGAGCACAGCACTTTGCGCTTTTTTCCCTTACAAGCAGAGGGACAGTACTGTGTTTCCCAAGTAACTGCTCTAGACCATTTATTTTCAGGAGGGGTCAGAGCAGCAGCAGCAGCAGACGAGGCATCCTTACGCTTCCTGGGCTGCTCCCTGGGTCGCTTGCTGCACATAAACACCAAACTGCATTTGGGGGAATTTTTTGGTTTATGGGGAGAAGCAGTGGCAGTCCGGTAGGTTGAATATACAAACAAATATTTGCCAGATCAAAGTGTGAGGTTATTTTCTCTGCAATAATATTTTTTCATCAGGAGGGGTCATAACGGGACACTCTGGAGATGAGTGACACCTCCACGGTCAGCAAGAACTGGGCTCTGTCCAGTTGTCCTGGAGGGTGCCCTGGGCGTTGGGGTGGGGGCAGGCGTGCCAGTAGGGTCGGCAGCATTGCCCCCCGCAGGCTGCTCCCCACCCAGCTCGAGCCTGCCTGCCCTGCTCTCCCCGTCCCTGTAGGGGGGTGGGATGCACCTCCAGATAGAAGACATCAGAAAAGTTTATTGGAAACCATGTAGAGCAGGATTTATGTTAATCTCCAGATAAATGTCTTTTAAAGCAATATCTGCTGTAACCCTGGCTATGTTCATTCACAAATCTTAACGCATTTTACTGTGATTTGTCTGCTTATTTTATTTTCAATTTGATCTTAAACATTCTTCCACAATGGCAGACTGTTATGATACTGACGATACACTGCTCCCATACTTTTTCAATATTTTCTGCTTGCTGTCTTGCTTTTAACCCTAGTATAAATTGGAAGTTTATAAACTTATTTAGCAATGTTCCTGCAGCTTTCGTGTGACCTGAAAATTACAAATGGAAAAAGCTGACGTTGGGGGTTTTAAACTTGTGATTGCATGAACATTGTGCGTGTGAGGCAAGATCCTTTTGGCAGGGAGCGATCGTCCCCACTCTGGCCATGTTTCGGAAGCAGCATCCATCTTTCATGCTTGGGTCCCTGGTGTGGGGACGGGTAGATCCGTGCTTACTTTGGGTCAACATTGTCTTTGCCTTAAGAGAGATTCCACCTGGATACGTGTGACACACAGGCAGTTGGTCCTTGCCCATGGGGGTGACATTGGGCCTTGCGTGATGCGTGGGTCAGTGTTACATGGCATCAGCGGGCGATGCCGGTGGGGCTGAAGCAGATTTTTACTGCTGTTGCTCCCACTTTGCATGCGTCATGTAAACGAGCCGTGGGGTTCTGCTATGAAATACATCACCTGAAGGGCAGGCGCTGCCACGGTGCAGCCAGGGCACTGTTTGCTCTGAGCTGGCAGCGGTTACACTCTGCGGAGAAACCTGCCCTGGACCATGGCACAGCCCCCAAAACCGCCACCGCTCCCTGGGCGTGTGGGAGGCGTTGGGCTCTGGGACAGAGCCCGTGTCCCCTCAGGGGACCTGCCCGTCATCCCATCCGGGAGCGATGCAAGAAGGGGGGATCCCTCGGGGAAGACAGGTGGGTGCAGGGACAAGCCAGGGATCCAAACCCGGGGAGCAAAGGACAAGCAAAGGATCCAACTAGACCTGGGGGACCAAGGGATTTCCTTGGCCTTATGCTGTTCCCTTCCCTCACAGCCAGGTCAAACGGCAGAACTGCCTGTGTCCCTGAGCGCCCTGCTCCACCCGGGCCCTCCCCCTTCTGCCCGCAGAAGATAAATGAGGTTTCTTTCGCTAATGCTTCACAGCATCTGGTGAATATGCTTTTTGTCAGAAACAGCTTTTAGACTTGAACTTCACAAAACATTTTACCTGGTCGATACAGTCCAGCCCCAATGAAGACAGTAACTGTGTCAGTCCCACCGCTCTCTGTGCCTCCTGCTGCAGCAGTGGCAAGTGACAGTGGCGGGGGGGGGGGGGGGGAATACCTGGCTGAGGCAGTGCTGGCCAGACCCCCCAACCCCAGCAGCGACCCTTGCACCAGCCGCAAGCTGTCTGGGGGGACACGTGCCGGTCAAGGTGGCATTCCCCCTGCAGAGGTTGATGGCTGCAGCGGCTCATGCCAATGGGCAGCACGCAGGCTGCGGCATTGCCGCGACTGCAAGCGCTGGGGAGGGGAAAGCCGGTGTCCCAGCACCCAGGGAAACCCAGCCAGCAACAGGGAGCTGGTGGGGGGAGCCACAAAGCTAGGGAAGCCCCAGTGTCACCCCCAGCTTGGGGGTTTGACCACTGTGTGGTTATTAATCTGATTTTTTTGTGCTTTGTCTTGCTGCGCCTTGATCGTGTTGGTGCGGCACCCCTGAGAGCACTGCACTTGGTGACGTTTTTGAGTTAATTATAGCCTAGTCTGCGGATCTTGCACCGATAACCTTAAAGCACTTCTGTTCTGTGATTTATTTAAATGCTAATAAATTATACATTTCTGGCACTTTAGTAATTCATGTGAAAATTATTTGGAGTCAACTCAACATAACATACCTCCGCGTGTTCTCTGGTGGCTAAAGATGTCAGACAAGAATTTCATCTGCTCTTCCTTTTTGCTTTTTAACATGACTTTGGGTTATCTGTGGGTCAAAGAATAGTGAGGAGGACTTCTTGTACAAGCACGCTTCCAGCTGTTAATGTCTCTGTTACAAAAGATGGAATTAAGTCTAAATCAGGTTAAAAGTATAAAACTGTAAATGTATCTAGGCCTATAAGAAAGCATTTACGGGCTGTATTTGTACGTACTGGAAGCTTTAATGTCAGCATGGGGGATTGATGTGACAGGGAGAATAGTAACAAGACTTGTTAAATTAACTACAAAATACGTTAACGTCTGAGGTTTGCCTGTGGTGGAAGGAACAGATTCTTACAGATTTACAGACACAGAACTGTTTGTGTATTTGGGGAAAAGCCTAATAAAGGGCTGCAAAACTTGATGCCGTGAACTTTAGGGCACTGTGTCCACTAAACCAGGGGAGGAGAGACCTCCAGAACATGATGCGTGTGACTTCAACCAGTAAAATCTGCAAAGCTGTGCAGGATTGTGCGCAAAGCTCTGCCCTGAGCCCGAGCCTGCACCCACCCGCTGCAGCAAGCAGCCTCACGCCATCGCAGGCAGGTTTGTGGGGCAGAGCAAAGACTCTCACCCTTCCTCTGCCCGGCGGCACCACAAACCCTCACAAGCGGCTGCGCCATTTTCCAGCTCCCCTGGAAGCCCACAGAGCTCCGGGTGGGGGAGAGCCCTCCCAGCCCTGGAGAAAGGGCTGGTGCAACATGTAGGAATCATTGGAGATAGAGCATTGCTCTGACCGGTGTGCAACTATTGCTTAGTGTCCCCTGCAAGCAAAGGTGTAACCTTTGAACCCCTTTCCTGAGCCAGTCTAATTTCATCACAAATTCCTGTGTAGCTGCTGATGGTGGCACCTTTCGGGATGCTGGTAGGAGCAGGGACCTATAACCCTGCCCAGGCAGCCCCAGCCGGGTGCCACTGTTGCTATTGCTGTGCTGGACCAGCTCTCGGACAGCGTGCAGTGTCCCTGCCTGCATCTTAACGTGGCTGCATGGTGCCAGGCTGGCTCTCACCCTGCTGCGGCTCAGGGACTGACTTCAGATGGTTCATTCCATTGTCCGAGCTCTCGCCAGCTTTGGGAGGAGCCAGCACGTTCCCTGCAACACCTGCACTCCCTGGGTCGCCCGTCTCTGGCAGAACCCAACGGTGAGTATCCCCTGGACGTCCTGCAGTTTGTGCAGGCAGCACCGACCTTCCCACGGGAGGGGACATGGTGGCACCGCCGAGTCGGGAGCCTGGGCTGAGTAACGCGGGTGCAGGGTGGTCAGTGCTGGGCAGAACCGCAGGTCCCGGGACGCGGCCAAGCACCAGGTTAGGAGCCGAGCACGGCATTCCTTCAGGAATACACCCCAGGGATTTCTTTAATGTTTTTAATATAGAAACCTTTCACTCCTTTGGAAATCTTTATTGCCTACAGAGCTTTCTAACTGGGATGTCTAAATGTAAAGCAGGTTCAGAGCTTGAGATTCTTTCCTGATCGCAGCGAGGTGTCTTGGTGTGTCTGATAGGTGAAAAAAGCTGTGCAAGAAGCAGCAACGTGATGCTGAGGCCCTGCTGAGCTGCTCGCACACCATGTAACACGTGCAGCCAGCGAGCATCTGCTGTGGCAAGGGGCACTGGGGTGCGGGCAGCCAGTGCGGCACAGCCCCACGTCCTCTGCCACAAACAGAGAGCCACTGGGAACCGTGGCCCATCAGCACTGGCACCAGCACGGCTCCCATGGGCACATCGCTGGTGGCACGCACGCTCTGGCCCATGACCGTTCATTCTCCTTGAGCGCGAGTGCAGCAGTCAGTATGACTTCTTCAATTACAGCCCAAGAAATGTGCCCGTGGAAGGGCTGAGTTCAACATCAGGTGGCAGGACTGGTCCCCACCCGCTTTGACTGTTACATTTTAATTTCAAATTTTAATGAAGATTTCAGAGAACGTTAATGTAACAGGGATGTGAAAGCGGCACAAAGCTGAATAATTTTACAGAGCTACAGGGCACGGTAGCACCCAAGAGCTTCCTGGTGTCTGTGCTCCCTGCGGCACTCGGCCCACAGGGCATCAGTCACCCCTAGGGATGCAGACCTTCCCAGACCTCCCCTCCTGGAGACAGCCCCAAACCCTCGATGCAGGGTCCTGTGGTGCCTCATCAAATTGGAACAAATTCAAAATTAATCCCAAGGCAGATGTGGCAGAAAATTGTTTGTTAGAGCACCTGGAGCAGGAAAACTCTGGGTGCAGTTATTAAACTGGTGATCAGCTTGTTTGGGGATCCAGGGAGGGAAGGGCTTTACCTGCTGCAACTATAGCTGTGATGTAGCTCCAGGATTTAAGCAGCTTCGCCTTATTCCTGGATGAGTTTTAAGATGCAGCAGCTGTAATGGAATTTTGAACCTTGTTGGACAAGTAGAGATTTTGTACTATGGGCAAGTCTTAAAATCCCTTCCATTTGAAAAATTGTTTGGAAAGTTTTTGGCAAAGATTTTTTTTTTTAGAACTTTTTTTTTCCAGTTTGAAAGTGGAAAAAGATACGAATCTGCTCTTACTGGTTTATGGATGACCAAAGAATGGTAAATGAGACAAACAGCTATGCTGGGAGCAATGTGTGAGGATGATGACCTGCTTTCTGTGGCACCGTCGCCCTGAGTTTCCTTATTGTTGCATTTTGCTGGGCAGTACAGGGCCGGGGCTGTTTCTGCTCCCCACGCTCTGTGCTCCTTTGGGTGGGTGTGGAGACAATCGCCTCCTGCAGAATTAGGTGGAGGATGTCTAAGAGTCTCTGCTTAAATGCATGCTGAACAGTCCTCACTCTGCTCTAGTTCAAGCAATAAACAATGTCACAGCAACTGAAAAATAGCTTCAGGCCACTGAATTTTGGCACAGCAAGAGGATTGTAAATCCTTTTTTGGCTACATAATCTTTGCCCCTTTGAAGAAAATATATTTTTTTATTTTCTTTAACATTTCAAGCTCTTGTTTGAAAGCAACTTGTTCTCTAAATTGCTTTGATTTTTCTTAAAAAATAGGTTTTTTTCTAAACAAAGTCATTAATTTTTAAGTGTGTTGTGTTAGGCAAATATCTAAACAGCAATGTTTTTGTAGGTTCAATTCATTATATTCACCCAGATAAAGGCCCAGCATGAAAAGTCGGCCCTAAAGCCTGTCTACAGCTCCTGCTACCCAGCGTCGCCAGCAGCAAACTGCTGGATTCCCACCGGGGCATGAGGGACCAGGCGTGCCAGATGCAGGTTTTATTCAAATACTGGGTCTCTAGTTCAGGCCTGAGCAGCTGAATCTCAGTTCTTCCTTTTTCCTTTGGCCGAATTTTTGTTTTCCCTGTCTCATTCCTTTAGTTTTTTTCTACGGAGGGCTGGAAGCCAGCTGGGGCGCTCCCCACAGCCGCTTCACCGGAGTTTTGTCCAGTCTACATCTGACGTTGTGCCGGAGAGTGTCTCAGTTTGACATTCTAACAACGGATGGCATTAAAAAGCAGCAGAAACCCTGGATTCCTGATGGAGAAATGTGCAAACTAAGGGCAAGGCTTTGGGGGCAGTCTGGTACAACACATCAATGTTGTTCCTTCTCCATCCTCCCCAAGATTGCCCTGACAAAGATACAGCTGTTTGACTTGTTGATTAGCAAAAACATTAGCAGACCTACTGTTTCAGGAAATGAATAATTAATGTTTGTTCCTCATTAATTTCTTGTGGAACAGAGTCCTGTTAGACTACATTTAGATGTATTTCTAGAATTAGGAGCAAATATAACGAGAAAGAGATGCCTGACAGATAAGTGCTCTGCTCCACCTCCCTCTGGAAAATATTGTCATGTTGCTCTTATTGTCTCCATCAGGAACAGATCGGGTTTATTTTTAACAAGCACCGATGTGTCCTTTGTTACCATTTTAATTTCAGGGAATGATACAAGAAGCAAGTTCTATAATTCATGCACATTACAAACAAGTACAAGGAAGACCTCCTAGTTAGCAAGAACTGTCTGGCATCTTGCATTCCTGGGACCTCAAATCAAAACCTTGTTTACTGAAAAATTAAAAAATAAGATTGCATCAGCTTTCCAGATGCTGCTGCTAGAAGACAGACTGTTTGTTCTGCCTCCATTAAACACGCATTTCAATGCCGCAGTGTAGCTTTGGCGCTTCTGATTTTCTAGTACGGCCACAACACTTTTCTAATACTAAAGGGTTTTTAGTTTTGATGTAGGATTAATAATTGCAAACACAGGCTCAGCGGTGCGGAGCTGCTGGTGCCGGCTGCCTGTGACCAGTAACGTAGCCAAGGCTTTGCTCTCCCAGAGCTCCCCTGCATGCAGCCAGCAAAGCTTCGTTTTCTTCTGCAATGACAGAAGGTGAGGGGAGCACTTCTCATTTCATCTGAAGCAACACCCAGACCCCGGGTGCTTCCCCCCTCCTCTCCCTGGAGGGGGGCTCAGCAGCCAGGCTGGCTGCCCTGGCACAGAGGACGCTGGCATGGGGAGCCCTGGCCGAGCGGGGCCGAGCTGTGAGGGACGGAGTCCTGGCAGGGGACCCTCACTGCTGCTTCCAGCACCACGAGCAAGAGGACCTGCGTATAGTTACTCTGCTTTCCACACCCGTGGGTTTCCCTGCCCTGGCCTTATTCAACACCGGCTTTCCAGGTCTCGGCCATGCCAGAGGGCACAGGGTAGGAACACCAAAAGACAAATCATGGAAGAGAAAGATATGGGAGGAAAGGACACGTCACAAGATTGGCACCAAGGTCCACAACTGGAGCAGAAGCTGCGTGGTCACCATGATCCACGCAGGGACTCACAGGGAGAGCCGGTATGTCCAGGGGACCCCGGGCAGAGCCGGGGCATGGAGCCGTGCTGGGAAAGCTGGTGCTCACACCAACCCACCTGCATGATGACTGCAGGGCTGCACGGCCTGGGGACAGTTCTTACCAGAGTAGGTTGGTAATGTTGATGAGACAGGTATTTATTGGAAAATTCTGTTTAATTAGAATTGTCTCTTGTCTCAATGAAATGCCGTGTCTCTGTAGTTCTCCCAGATTCCTGTAAGGCAGTCACAGAATGGTCAAGAGATTGTGTCCTTAGCTGCATAACTATATACATTGTGGCTTTCTGACTTTTGATTTATTGCTATTATTCTCTTCTAGGCTCCAGCAGTCTGGGAGGACACAGTCCGTCAGCTCAAGCTTTGTGTCACTGAAGTACCTTCTCCCTAGGTGGATGCTGGGACCCAGCTCCGAGCCCACCCTGCCCTGCCGGCACTGCACGCCCTGGCTCTAGGCAGAGCACAGGCACTGTCCTTGTCCCTCACTGCCCAGGTCCTTACAGCCAGCACAGCTGCCCAGGCCCATGGCTCCCAGTCTTCATCCATTCCTCTGAAAAAAGAATGCCAGCACCGGCAGCCGCCTTTATTTCCCCGAGTTGTGCCAGGTTGGTCAGGCCAGCCCATGCTGCACGGGGGCTGTCTGTCAAACCCTCACTGCAAATTTTTGGTTGTTTTTACTGTTGGTGTGCAGCTTAGACGGGAGCCGTGGGGCTTTACCAGGCACTGTGGGAGGCGCTGCAGAATGCAGGCTGGCTCTAACTTCGGTTCACAGCTTGTCCTTGTGACTGTTGGAGACACACACCTTGGGCTCACCCCTGCAGCAGCCAGTGGGCACCCCCCTCCTGTGGCTCCACGCTTCTTTCAGTCTCTGAGTTCGAGTTCATCCCTGCCCACCGGGCTGTGGTGACCCCCAGCAACCTGTTGAGCCCCTCAGTGCCCAGCCCGTTTGCACAGGGAGATGACTCAGGACGGGTGGAAGACATGCTCGTGTCTTAAACTGCCTGTAAGAACCCTCTGCTGCAGGATCTCTGCTGAGTGGTACCTTTGCGGTGATGCCACTTGCTCTCTGAAGTAGTTTCCATCCCACCCTCACTCAAATTAAGGACTTTCCAGAATGACCATAGTTTTTCTCTGGCCCCTCTGGCTTTAGCCCTTCAAATTCTTCTTCAAAACACCTTTCATTCTCTCAAGCCTTCTCCTCTGGGTCAGGCCTCAGCTGACCTCTCGCTGGACCCGCATCAAGGAGCAGCTATAACTGGCGCAGTCCTGCCTCTTCCTTTAACCCCGGTGCTTTCAGGCCTGTGGAGGAACAGACTCTAAAACCTGAGTGCCCTGGGTGACACTATCGCCTCGGAGACCTCCTCGCTGTCAGATCCCTTCCCTTTGAAAGCCTGACATGGTGTGGCCCTGCTACTGAGCCGGGCAGCTCCTGTAACTTAGCAACTTTCTTTTTGCTTTGTTAAGTTGGGCTCTTCAATCTCCTTAATGAATAAGAGAATCAAGCCAGGTAATTGATGCTTGGCTATTTAGCTGATGAATAATTGACTGTCTCGGTAATCCTAGATATTTCCTCGATCAGATTGTGCAGTGGAAGAGCCGTATCATACTGGGTGCAGCATGGCTCACGCTTTCAGGGTACTGGAAATGTGCTGTGCAAACCCAGGTTCTGCAGGAGCCTTCCAAAGTCAGCACTCGCCACTCTTCCTTCACACAGATCAGGCACACAGGCTGGAGAAATGGCCCGTGGGAACCTCATGAGGTTTAACAAGGCCAAGCGCAAAGCCCTGCACCTGGCTTGGGGCAACCCCCAGTATCAAGCCAGTCTGAGCAGAATGGATTGGGAGCAGCCCTGTAGAGAAGGACCTGGGGGTGCTGGTGCTTGAAAAGCTGGACATGACCCAGCAACATGCACTCACAGCCCAGCAAGCCAGCCATGTCCTGGTCATCACCAGAAAGACGGCCAGCGGGGTGAGGGAGGGGCTTCTGCCCCGCTTTGGTGAGACTCCCCTGCAGCACTGCGCCCAGCTCGGGGGTTACCTCAGCACAGGAGGGACATGGGCCTCTTGGTGCAGGTCCAGAGGAGCACAAGAAGGCTCAGAGGGCTGGGGCACCTCTCCGGTGAAGACGGACAGAGAGCTGGGGTGGTGCAGCCTGGAGCAGAGCAGGCTGTGGGGAGACCTTATTGTGGCCTTTGACTGCTTAATGGGGACCTACAGGAAAGGTGGGGACAGGCTGCATCACAGGGCCTGTTGCAGCAGGGCAAGGGGTGATGGTTTTAAACTAAAAGAGGTCAGATTCAGGCTGGATGTAAGGAAGAAATTTATTACAATGAGGTGACCCATGCTGCCCAGAGAGGTGGTGGATGCCCCACCCCTGGAAAAATTCAAGGCCAGGTTGGATGAGGCTCTGAGCAACCTCATCTAGCTGAAGATGTCCCTGCTTGTCGCAGGGAGGTTGGACTAGGTGAGCTTTAAAGGTCCCTTCCAACTCAAACCATTTGATGATTCTATGATAACAGGCTGCATCTCAGCAACAGAACTTATTTTATCACATGAAACTTGATTGTGAAAAACATGAGTTCTTTTTCAGCTACACAGTGAAGACAAACGTGAGGACATGACAACACAGCCCTGCCGGGGCTTGGGGCAGGCAGGGCAGGGGAGCAAAGGCTCTAAAGCAGGAGACAGAAAGCAGGTGCACACAGCTGCGTTCCCCAGTGAGGCAAAGGGAAGCATCTCTGTGTTAGCTGCACATGTTTTAGCTTACAAATCTCACAAGGTAAGTACTGTAGCGATCTGCTCCAGAGGGCCAGATTTGCAGGAAGCACTGTGGTTGTTCCAAATAGCCACTGAAGAAAATGAGGCACGTTATGCTGGCTTTGTGACTGTAGTAGTGCTGCTTACAATCCATGGTAGAGAGGGTGTCAGCATGAATCCTGTGTTAAATAAAATGTTTCTATTTCAGACTCCCCATCAGTCCTGTGTAAAGCACTTACTATGTAACTTTTAAACTAAATTGAATTAATGAAACCAAGAACCTGTCAACAACACTCTGATGGTGATGGCCTTTGAGTTAAATTCTAAATAAGAACAGAATCTTTTGGTGAATGGGTAGATGGGTAGCAAAAAATGCTTTCCATTTTCCAGAATATCAGGAAAACAGATAGCAATTTTTGAATTATGACAAAGAATAAAAATAGCACACACTTTTAATCTGACTCTTACCTTCAGATTTTCAATGAGTCACTAGTGATGTTTTATCAGGGTATGGGTTTTGTGGGTTTGGTTGTGTTCTTTTTTCTTCCAGAATGCCATTAATTATTTACCAGTAGGTGAATGATCTCTGAAATCTATTGCAGTGACACCTTTGAGTCTGCAGATGGTTTGCCATCAGAAACTATCTGGGCTCTTTTAACTTGTTATTGTTTATCCTTTGGACTTCTCTCCTCTGTTTGTAAGGTGTAACATCAGTAGACAGGGCCAGGAACATCAATATTTTACAGCTTTAATTAAAGGGAGCTCAGCAGCTACATTACCCAGTCCGGTTTCTTTCAAAGCAGCTGCCTTCAGGAGGGAAGGAAAGGACTGTGCTTAGAATCGGTGGGCAGGAAGGGTATTCCTGGGGTGGGCTGTGACGGAAGGGTGCTCTGAGCTGCAACATGAGCCCCGAACCCAGCTCTGTATCCGAATGCGTGATGCTCGGCTGCAGGGTGCCCACTGAATGGCGCATGCATGTGTCACACGGGAGCAGGGGAAGGAGGTGTGTGAGGTCTCCGACATCTCCTCCTTGCTGGAAAGGGAAGAAAGCAACAGCAGAGAGATGGAAGAAAAATGACAGCCCAATGCACGTGCTTTTGGAGCCGGGGAGACATGCTCTGACCAACAGACACCACCTCGGGCTTCACCCCCAGCTTTCTGTTTGCATCGTCTTGTTTATTTACGTTAACCAGACAGCACTAAATACAGGGAGGATTAAAAACAAAACACAGGCCTGAAATTTATCCCTCTATTAATTACTTCCAACACAGCAGCACTGCCTATGAATATGGTGGCACTTTAGATAAAACTTTCATGCAGCTATTTAGGCCCTCTGAAATATAAATGATTTCCTTTAAATTTTTTATCATAAATCAGGGCACGGAGCTTGGCGACGACGCGCCGGTTCCCCCCGGTGGGAGGCAGCTGCTTTGCCAGCGTGCTCCTCCGCGCCTCCCCGCGCCCGGCCCCGGCGCCCCTTCCCGGCTGCGCGCCCCGGGCGGGCGGGCCGAGACCGCTGCGCAGCGGAGCGGCCGCGCCTCCTCACTGCGCCCCCCGCCCTGTGCCCCCCGCACTGCGCCCCCCGCCCTGCGCCCCCCGCCCGCGCCCCCCCGGGTCAGCACCATGGACAGTTCCCCTTGCCGGACTCGCGGCGGGCGCTGTCCGCGGTGCTGACGCCGGGAGCGGCCCCGCGCGGCTCAGGGCCCCCCACCCGCGCCCTCGGGGCAGCGCGTGGCGGCCGCGAACCCTCCCCCGCGAGCGAGTCGCCACCGGGCCACTGCTGCTGGCCACGCAGCCCTATCCCGGCCCGCAGGGGCCACAGCCGTTGCCAGCCCCTGTGCTGTGCGTGTCCTAAGGAAACGCGCTTCACCGTAGCGGCACCGCCACCGCGCCGCAGCATATGTGCCGGGAAACCCAGACAGCGGCTCCTTCGGCTCTCGGTCTGCTTTTTTAAAAAACTTATAATTTTTATTATTTATTAAAAGTTGTTTCAAAACGATTTAAAGACTATTTAGCGGTAGGATAAGGGGGAATGGCTTTAGGCTGAAAGAAGGTAGGTTTAGATTAGATATTAGAGGAAATCCTTCCCCATGAGGGCGGCGAGGCGCTGGCACGGGCTGCCCAGAGCAGCTGTGGGTGCCCCATCCCTGGCAGTGCCCGAGGCCAGGCTGGACGGGGCTGGGGGCAACCTGGGCTGGTGGCAGGTGTCCCTGCCTGTGGCAGTGCACTAGGCTGGATGATCTTTAAGGTCCCTTTCAACCAAACCATTTGATGATTCTATGATTTGTAAAACTCTTTGGAAATTTTAAATCTAGGAGTAGATTTTACTTTTGGTTTAAGAACCTCAAATTTCACACTTGCAAAATACTTTAATCCCTGGACCATCAAAGTGTAGTAGTGTCTGAACATACATGAAGATGAGGAGAGCAAGAATAAAACAACTGCTCAGTAGTAGAGTTACTCCAACTTCAGGACTATTTTTCTCGGGGCGGGTGGGTTCCTGCCTTCTCACACCAAGTCAGGATCAGGTGTTTCCAGCCCGTAACACCGCTGTGGCACAGCTCGCTGAGCACTTCCCCGTTGGCTGCACTCTCCTGTCCTTGAGAACGTATTTACGGGATTTATGAAGGCTCGCAGCAGTGGGGGGGTGTGTTGGCAGCGCACCCCCCATGAAGGTACTGCAGCCCCTGGGCCGGGCTCCGCCGCTCTGCCTTCGGCAGCATGAACCCCGGGGGGCGGTGTGGGGGCCGGAGGGGGCCGGCTGCCAGAGAGGGGTGCGGGGCTGGACGGGGAACCCGGCTGGGTGCGGAGCTGGGGCGGAGCTGGAGCCGTGCCTGCCGCTCCGCCGGGGCCGCGCTGCCGGGCTCCGGTCAGCCCTGCGTTTTGCCTTTGACACACCGGGGCTCGCTTGGTTTATCGAGCGGCATCACCCCCGGGCTGGGGGGCGGCAGAGGAGCCCTCCTGCGCGGGCTGCGGGGGGATTTGAGGTTGTTTTGAGTGATGAGCAAGCAGCCCTGGCAGCAGGTCCAGAGGAAGGACGGTCCCTCTGGTCCCAACTTCAGCCCGCGAGGCCTCGCCCGCGAAGAAACGCCCCCTCCTCCCGCCCCTCCCCTCGCGGTCCCCGACGCTCCTCGCCGGCCGAGGGAAGGGCAGGATTCGGGCAGGGGCGGGGGGCAGCTCGGCCGGGGCTGCCCGGGGGCTCGGCTCGGCGATGCCCGGCCCCGGCCCAGACGGCGCGTCCCGCCGCCCGGAGCGGGGACGGCGGTGGGGCGGCGGCGGGGCCGGGGGGGCCGAAAGGTCCCACTGCCCGCACGGTGCCCGCGCTGCCCTCGTCCCCCCGCGGCGCAGCACGCCTGCGCGGGGCCCGTTCCTGGCAGGCAGCGTGTAAGATGAGTGAAGAAGCAGGGGGGGGGGGGGGGCGAGCGGGCGCGCAGGGGAAGCTCTGCCATCGAAAATCGCTCACTTGGGCAGTGGCGAGGCAGAGAGACAACCCCGAGCCGATGTCAGGGGCTGCCTACCTGCGAGGCGCGCCAAGATGATGGCCATGAACGCCAAGCAGCCGTTCGCCATGCACGCCGCCCTCCAGGAGCCCAAGTTCTCCAGCCTGCACTCCAGCGCGGAGGCAATGCGCAGAGTTTGCCTCCCGGCCCCGCAGGTATGTAGATGAAGCGTAATTACCGCTTTAAGGCACATTTTCTGACAGGCACCGGCTTAATGTTTTTTTCATGTCGCCAGAACAATCGCGCGTCTCGGAACCTCTCTCCCCCCCTCTCCCGCTCCCGCTCCTGTCTCTGATCCACACGTCTGCGCGAGCAGGGCTGCTGCCTTCATATTAATTTTTATGACCTGAGCTCTGAGGAGGAATCGCGGTGCCGGGGCAGGTTTTTCATCCGGAGATGACAGTATTCCCCACTGACTCCACCATGCGCGTTCTTGCTCGCAGCTGCAGGGCAATATATTCGGGAGCTTTGATGAGAGCCTGCTGGCCCGCGCCGAGGCTCTGGCCGCCGTCGACATCGTCCCCCACGCCAAGGGCCACCACCACCACCACCCCCCGCCCCCCTTCAAGCCGGACGCCACCTACCACGCCATGAGCGGCGTCCCCTGCGCCGCCGCCGCCCTCCCGCACCCCGCCGCCCTCGCCGCCCACCCGCACCCGCTCCCGCACCCGGCGCTGGACGGCGGCGACCTGCTGGAGCACCTCTCGCCCTCGCTGGCCGTCGGCGGGCTGCCCGAGCCCCCCGCCCTGCCCGCCCCGCTGCCGCCGCACCCGCTGGCCGCCGCGGGCCCCTTGGCCGTGGGCGTGGGCCCCCCGGGGGGCCCGGCGCCGCCGCCCGCCGCGCCCGAGGCGGACTCGGACCCGCGGGAGCTGGAGGCTTTCGCCGAGCGCTTCAAGCAGCGCCGGGTGCGGCTGGGGGTCACCCAGGCCGACGTGGGGGCGGCGCTGGCGGCGCTGAAGCTGCCAGGGGTGGGCTCGCTCAGCCAGAGCACGATCTGCCGCTTCGAGTCGCTGACGCTGTCGCACAACAACATGACGGCGCTGCGGCCGGTGCTGCAGGCCTGGCTGGAGGGCGCCGAGGCCGCCCACCGCGACCGCGCCGCCGGCCCCGAGCTTCTGGCCGGCGCCGAGCGCAAGCGCAAGCGGACCTCCATCGCCGCCCCCGAGAAGCGCTCTCTGGAGGCCTACTTCGCCCTGCAGCCCCGGCCCTCCTCCGAGAAGATCGCCGCCATCGCCGAGAAGCTGGACCTCAAGAAGAACGTGGTGCGCGTCTGGTTCTGCAACCAGCGCCAGAAGCAGAAGCGCATGAAGTACTCGGCAGTGCACTGACGGCGCCCGGCCCCGACGGCGCGGCCCCCGCGGTGGGACGCGCCCCCCAACCCCCGCCCCGCCGCCGGCCAGCCCGCCCCGGCAGCGGAGGCCAGCGCGGCAGTGGGGGTCCGCGGGCCGCCTTCCGCGCCGGGAGGAGCGCGCCTCCCCCGCCGGACCCCCGCCCCGTCCCGGAATAAAGCTTTATTTTTCAACCCGAAGGGACGCGTCTTTCCTCGCCGCCCCGCGCCGGCAGCAGCGGACGGAACGCCTGCAAGCGCAAAACCAACGAACACCCGTCGGCGGGGCGGACCCCCGGCGGCACGGAACGGGGCTTGACCCCGCAGGACCCCCCGGTGCCGCCCGCGCCGCCGCTGTGGAGGGTGACCCGGCGGCAGCCACCTGCGCCGCGCCTCCCGCCCGTCGGGTGAAGCACCCTCCCCCCGACCAAACCTATGGCGGGTTCACGTCTAACGCTGTTTAGAAGGGGAAAAGGCTTTTATTTACGATTCCCAGAAGCACCTTAACGATTAAAAATTAATGCCCGAAGCGCGAGCCTCCTCTGAATCTCTCGCTTCAGCATTTCAATGAGTGACAAACATCAAACCCGAGAACCGGGTCTCCCCCGCCCCCCCCATCAGGGAAGGACCTTACAAATTTCGCCTTTTAATTGCAGCTCGCCGAGAAGCCAGAACGCTCCCTCGCTCCGCGCTTTTCCAATCGGCCCCAATGATTTTCCCCCAATCAAATGTTCTTTAATAATAAATGCCCTTATGCCATTACATTATATTGCGGGTTCTGAAAATTTAAAATACGGGTGATGCAATATTAATCGCCTACCGCAGCATAAAAGGGGCAGGAGGCAGCTCAGACGGCATCCCGCTGCCCAGCAGGCAGCCGCTCCCTGCCGCCCCGCTCCTGGGGCCGCCGCCCGCGGGGGCTTCGGCCGGGGCTTTTCACCCAAACCCAGGTAAGGGGCGTTCTTCTCTCTTCCCTCGGCACCGTGCGTGGCCGCCTCCCCCGCTCGTCCCGGCTCATGCCGGGGACCGGCTCCGCGGCCGTCGGGGCTCCGGGCTAGCGGGCACGGCCGGGCCACGGCTGGACGGGGCAGGAGCGGGGCTCGGCTCCGGCGTGGCAGCTCGTTCGACTTCCGGGGTGGCGAGCGGGCGGGACCCACCGGGACAGCACCTTCGGGTGAGAGGGTGGCATTCAGCCTGCAACTGCTGCAGGGCACCGCAAGCCCTCGCCGTTTCAAGAGCCTTTTGTTTTCCAGCGCGCAGCAGAAATAACGTAAACCCCCTAACCCTGCCCTCGAGCGGGACCGCTAGCCTGCCTGCCCGGCGGGACCCTGGCGTGAGCCTCACCCGGCCCCGGCCCCTGCCCACCGCTGCAGGGCACCTCACGGGGTGCTGGCCGCGGCCGCCTGCTCGCCGCTGGAAGGGGAGCGGGAGCGTGCTGGTTCCTACGGTGGCAAAGATGCCACCGCAGTTTTACCTTTTATGACTGTTCCGGGTTTGCCCAGATTTGCTATGTTTTTGTGACAACGCTGCATTTGTCCCTTTTGCGTAGGTCCAGAGATGGGCTTAAAGGTGTAAAACAAGTCCTAAACGGACCTTCCCAAACCTGCAGTTACTGTCCCAGCTCCTTCTCCCCCTCAAATACACTGACCGGGGAGATCTGAAGCACCTGGTCCTTCTTGCTCGCCCTCCTTTATACCCGGCTGCTCTCTGCAGGGAGGCAGAGCTGCAGGGAGCACTGCATCTGCACCCAGATTTTACTCTTTGCAAATTCTAGCTTTATTTTCACTCTGCATGTGCAGGTTTATGCCTTGCTCTGCCCAGTTATCGCACACAGGACCTGATCACTTCAATTGGGTTTTTACTTTGGAGGTCAGGTATGTGCTGTTTTAATTGTCGTTGATGCCTTAGTCTTTCCCTGGGTTTGGTTCCCAAAGCTCTGGTGCCAGATAAATACACTGTGACACAGGAAACTCATCTAATCTTCCTGGAGCTGGGGAATCAATTTCAGTGGGAATAGTTCAGAACCTGTATTTATTGCCAAGAATGCACAAAGAAGCAAGCCCACGTTTTCTTCTTGGTATAACAAGTAGCACCTTAAAGGCAGAAGTCAGTGCCCGGGGTGGTGGAAAGCAGGCAGGAGTCTGTGCTCGGCAGGATCCCTGGCTGGCGGCAGCATCAGGCCCGGGTGTGCAGCGCTCGTCTCCAGTCACCTTCTCTCTGCTACCACAAGCACAGTCACCTCTGGCTTCTCTGTCCCCCACCCCGTCCCTGGGAAGCCAAGGCACCCATGTTCTGGCTGCAGCTGGGAACTGCAAATAAGAGTTTTACTGGCTGCTGCTCTTAAACGGTAAGGTTTGTATTTCTGATCCCGCACTCAGTGCCCTGGGATGCATGCAGATGCATTACGCGCATGAGGCACTGCTCACATTTTGGTATCTGTTGTGCTGTTGAAAGGCTTCATGTGAAGCTCTGTCTTCTGGCCAAGCAGCCAGATAAATCTGGTGAGAAGTGTCACCAGGAGAAGCCTGGTCGGGAGGTGCAGCCCCTCACCAGCAGCCTGCCTGGCCTCCCTCCATCCCCACACACCTGGGCTTCCATTGCTGCCTAGGGGCCAGGGGCTGCTGCCATAACTGTGACCCTGGATGGTGGCCAGTGCTGGCCCTGGCTCTGTCAGCTGCAGTCAGGCTATGCTGGCATCACCCTCACAGGGCACCAGTTTTGTGAGAAGCTGCCACCAAAACCCAAACCCCAGCTCCCTCGTGCCCTGTTGTTCCCTCCAGGTGTGTGGGGATCAGGACCCTCAGTTTTCTTGGAGGGCTGGGGATCCTTGTCCTGGTCAGCAGGTCTGTGAGACCTACCCTGGGACACTTAATTCCTCAACACCCCCCCAACACACACACGCAAGCCCACCTCCCACAGGTAAAATAAAAACTGTAGGCCAAACCTGCTGAGAAACGGAATCCCCTTTCAGTGACAGCCTGGGGAAAGGGGAATGGGAAACCTGCTGAACTGGGAGGGGGGCAGGGAAATGCCCAGTGAAGCCCGTGTGTGTATGAGACAAAGGTTCAGCAGGCAAACCCCTGTCTATGGTTTCTGAACCACTAACAATTGATTTATTATTTTTTTCCCCATTCCGCACTTGTTCCTTAATATCCTGCTTTCTGTCTCCTGGGGACTGCGCACAAGAGATGAAAGCACAGAAA
Source organism: Falco naumanni (assembly GCF_017639655.2). Classification (NCBI taxonomy): domain Eukaryota; kingdom Metazoa; phylum Chordata; class Aves; order Falconiformes; family Falconidae; genus Falco; species Falco naumanni. Next base: position 1,139,598 of record NC_054061.1, read on the forward strand.
ACCAAACAAGCCATTGGCGGTGCTCACTCAATTGATTTTTACACAAAATTTGCCTTCATGCACGAAGGATGGAAAAATGATCCCATTAATAATGAATAACAAAAACAAATGCAGGGAGGAAATCAATAGAAGCACATCTGATATCACGGGATTTGAGGGGGGGGGGGGGCAGGGGGCAGCCCCCAGATGCACCAAAGCAGGTGCAGGAGGGGAGGAGGGGAGGGGCAGAGGGGGGAGAGGGAGGCCAGGGAGGCCAGGGCCTCGGGACGGGGCACACAGGGACAGCCAGCACTGGGGGGTTTGGGGCTGGGGGGTGCGGCGGTGGGGGTGCAGGGGTCTTGGGGTGTGTGGGAGCAAGGCAGCAGCTGCTGCTACAGTGCAGATGTGAATGGGGGGGATGTGGGGTGTGTGTGCCCATGTGCCTGTGTCCCGTGGGAGCTGCAGAGCCCCGCTGAGGGTCCCAGCTCCCAGCTGCTCCTGAGAGCGGGCACAGAGCAGCTCACGCACCGGGGCAGCACCAGGCACAGGTGAAAGGAGGCAGCCGCTGGCACGGGGAACCAAGGCTGGAGCTGGGGCCATGTTTATTTCCTGGAGAACTGACGATTTTCAGCTGCAAAAGTCCTAATGTCCAGGCTCTTTCTTCTCAGCACTTCCCCTCCCCAAGGTTTCACTTCTCCCGAGTTTGTAAGGAGGATGTTCGCCCTGCCTGGGAAACACATTCAGTGTGGAATGAAAAATGTTCCTTAGAAAAGCAGTTTCTGCTGGAAGGGATCTGTGCCGAGCGCCCAGCCTCCGCTCCAGACCCCTGTGCTCAGGGCTGTGCCCCACATGTCTGGAGTGAGGATCAGCACCTGCACCCCAGAGGTGTGGGACTCTGGGGGGCTACCCCCACCGCGCTGGGGCCAGAGGATTGGAGTCCCGGCGCCCTGGGCAGCCCAGCCCAGCCTGGCTCAGCCCAGCTACACCCAGTTCGGTGAGGGAGCAGCGGTCAGAACAGCCCCAGGACATCCACCTGCCTTCGAGCGGGGTTTCCAGGGTGAGCTGGGGACCCTGAGAGTGGAGCTGTCCCCTGCAGTCCCCCGCAGCCCACGCTACTGCTGGCTCGTCATCGCCCAAACCAGCCCCAGTGCTCAGCCCCGCACAGAGATGGGACTGCATCCCCCATCACCTGCCAGTTCAACTGGACCAGCTTAGGGGTGCTAAGAGCCTGTGGCCGTAGGCTTGAGGTGGGCATTCACAGCGAAGAGACGGGAGGTCCGTGGAGACTCACTGACTCAGGAGAAAGTGCCACCTTACACCAACACAAAGCAGAAGGAACTCCTTCCAGTAGTACCACTTCACTAGTTATTTTCAGAACAGTGTTTTAAAGCAATTAAGCAAATTTGTCTGTAATGACACTAGTTGTGCTTTGCAGTTTGCCAGGAAATGTTAGCAACAAATTTATTGCATCATCAAGACATGGTTTAGACTTTGTTTCTTTAAGCCAATTTAGAACTATACATGTCACAACATTCTCAATAGAATTTTATATGGAAGAGCAAAACAATACACAGAGGAAAATGAAATGCTTTGACTGTTTTTTAAATCCAAAGAGAATTAAAAATGTACAATAACACTACATAAATGTAGATCAGCTATCGTAAAATGGTACTGACATATGGTAAACATCTTCAACCTACCCAGTGAAAATGAAGCTCCTAAATGCAGTGTAAAGTAGAGGTGGTCTCAAAACTGCTGAACGCCCAGATCCCCCTCTCAGGCAGCGGGGTGTGTGGGTGCTCAGGGCCAGCTCAGGGTCTGACACTTTTTTTTCACTGTACATGGATCCAGAAGGCCAGCACCGGGGTCAGAGCAGGGACTCTTGGCCATAGCATACTGCCAAAATTAAACCGGCTGCATGGAAAACAACATTTTGTCTCCTCTGCGGATGTGCTCTTTTCTGTCAGGGGGTGCTGAGGATTAACTAAATGTTTCTGGGAACATTCTGGGAAGCTCAGGAATAAGTAACAGTTACCCAGTGCCCTGTTGTATGGTTCCCCTAGCCTGACGTTTAACAATGTATGAGACAATAGAATTAATAGGGAGCTAAAGAATGGGGCTGTGTGACAGGCTCCACAAGCCTTGTGCATAGAAGGAAATGCCAAGCTGCTGGATGCCAAGTGCTGAAGGGTCTGGACCTGCGCCGGGCAGTGATGGGGCTGTGGCTGAGACCCCCAGGCTCTGACCCCCACACTGGGGTTACTCCTTCCCTTGGTGCTTTCAGTCCATGCCTTCGAGGTTTACAGTGCTACATGCTCCCATTCTCCCAGGGTGCACAAGGGGAGCGGGGAGGCACTTGCCTGCACCAGCCATGCCTACCAGCCCCGGCCGGCGGCTGCATGGGGACCCCGCGGCGGGGGCCATCCCTGCCACTGCTTGCCAGCACCAGTGCTGCGCTGCCCCTGGCACCCCGCACCCTGCCTGGTTCACAGTGCCACAGCCCGATCCTGACATGGGTTATTATTTATAAACGTTTGAAGAGCGCGGTATCTCTCCATTTACTCACTGTCATAACAGAAAAGCTGGGGGGGAACCAAGGCATCACCCACCAAAAGAGCAAAGCATTTGGGTAGAGCAAGGGCGCTAAATAATTCAGCGCCTATTTAGAAGTGTCGTGTTTTGTACTTTCAGTGGAACCATCTTGGTTTGACTCCCTGTATCCTCACACTGGAAGGAGATGCTCCCACCAGGCAGGTGAGCTGAGCCTCTCTTTCCAGGGGAGAGAGAAGCAGGGAGCAGGTGGGGATGTTAATCACACTGGCAGCATTTACTTGCTTTTTAAACTTGCATGAGTTTGGAGATCAAAATGGAGAGGAGATGTAGGGCAGATGGATTTGCAGGGAAACCTTTGATTTTCCTCTTCCTGAGGCTGGTGTGCCTAACACATGCCTTCCACAAGTTTACCGGGGCCCTTGTTTGCAGAGAGCAAGCCCTGCTGCTGGATCCTGGGAGCACTGGGGGTGTTGCTGGAGGGAGTATCACGGTGCAGGGGACAGATCCCCCCGGTACCCCCCTCAGCAGGATCTGAGAGGCAGTGCCCTGGGCTGCCTGGGGGAGAAGCAGCTTCCAGTGCTGCTGCCACCTGGCTCAGCTGAGAGCTGCCCCAGTGCCCCGCAGCCCCAGCCAGGTGGATGTGAGAGCTGGGGCCACTTCGGCAGGACCCCATCACCAGCACCCTCCAAGCCACCTTTGCTCGTGCAAGTGAGACTTAAGCACCCTCCTGTAGAGGAATGAAGGCAGTGGGTTAATTAGCATTGACAATATGCAGCTGTGGCCTTGCCTGGAAGGCAGTGGGTTGATTGACATGGATGATGTGCAGCTGTAGCTCGTTCTGCTAAGTAGTTAAATGGCACTGAGGAGTGTGGGAGAGGGGGTTGGATGGATGAGTAGTGTGGTCTGACCTTTGGAGGAAGGAGAAACAGCACAGACAGTAGAATCTGACTGATGGTAAAAGCCTTGTTGCAGCCTACTAGTTTGTGCTGCAACACCCTCCCAACCAGACTTCTGCTGATCGGTGTGTGTGTGTAAAATAAGGCGCTTCCCAGGGTGAGAGGAGAGCACAAGCCCCAGAGCCGGTGCCCAGCTCTGCTGCACTGGTCCCTGTGGGGCGGCAAGGGATGCTGCCCTGCGATGCTCTGCACCAACGGGACAGTCCAAGGGAGCTGGGTCTGGTGCCGCTGGAGGTGATGCTCCTTTGCCTCGGCCTCACAGCAAAGGGTCCCACAGCCTCTGTTTGCATCTGGAAGTTGCTTCTGAACAGGAACAGCAGCTGAAGCTGTTCTTTGGGCTGAGGAAAGGTGGGAGAGGGCTGGCAGGGGGAGCACACAGCCAGGGTCCAGCTCGAGTGGACACCTGCTCCCTGGGGCTCCCCTGCAGCATGCAGTCGGGGGGGAGATGGGGACTGGGGAGGCCGCAATGTGTTTGGGCTTGCCTGTGCGACCGGTGGTGGGGAGCAGAGACCGGGAAGGATTGGAGCCCATCATGCTCTTCAGGCGTGCTGAGACCAGGGCCATATGCGGGAGCTGTGGTATTTATGGCATGCAGAGAACATCCCTTTCATCTCCTGTGTTTGAAATCCTCCTTCGGAGCTACCTGTGGGACAGGGCTTCACAGAGTGTGCCCAAATACATTATATAATTCACACAACAAAAGATACATAAAAGGATGTTAGGCCTAGAAGACAAACTCACTAAAAAATTAGGAAATTATTTTGGGAGGATTAAATTTTCAAGACCTCAGCAGGATGCCTAGCTAAGGAAGCTTCAGCTGAGCACCCCATGGTCACCCATCATTTGCCAGAGCCTAAACTAATTTTTGCAAGTCACCTGGCTACCTATAGCTCCCTGCAAGCCAGCGTGACCAGATAGGCTCCCCCAGAGCTGCCCGGAGCTTGCACCAATGTGCCCCTGGGCTGGAGCCCGAGCCCCGCATTGGGGTCTGCACCAGCTCCTGTGAGACCCGCCAGCACCTGCCCGGAGGGTCCTGTGTGCCGCAGCCCACCACAGAGGCGGCCAGCTTGTTTCCCACTGAACCCCCATGCCGGTGGGGTGCCAGCTGTGCTGCTCCACTCTGAGGGACTGAGCTGGCCCCTGAGCTCACCAGCCCCCTGTGCTGCTCTGGTGGAGCCCAGCGCTTATGTGTTCCCTCAGCAGCTCTGTGAGCAGGAGCAAAACATGTCAAGGATGTGAGTCAGAATTGTAGTTAAAGTTTAATAACTCTGTTACTTCAGAGTGCATCTGTTTTTCCCCAAATGCCAAAACTGCTTAGGCTACAACAGTTATCGTATTATGGCCTGAGTGCAGTTTTCTGCCTAAATAAAAAAGAAAAAGCAAAACTCAGAGATCCTTCTTTAAGTAATGTAATGAGAACATATAAAAGCATCTGAAAAAAATCTGAACTTCTGTTGGTTGCTTGGTTGGGTTTGTGCTCTGCAGCTCCCCAGCCGGCCGATGGCCGTGGCTCTGGGGACTCACCGAGGGACAGGCAGCACGCAGGTGCTTTTTTTGCAGTATGTGTCCAGTCTGCTCCAGCTGTGCCTCGCTGCTAGCAGGGAGGATCTCCTTCCATCCCCAGCATGGCCATTGCTGCTGGCTGGCTCCCACCCCTCCACCCCTCATCATGCTCTGTCCTGCCCCTTCCTCCTCAGCTGGCCTCTCCTCCTGGAGCATCATGTTCCTGAGGAGCAGAGGAAGGAGTGTGGGGGTCTCTTTGGGGTAGCAATGGGACAGGAGGTTGAGGGATGGTGATTCTGGGTAGACAACAAGGGTGGGCTCTGGTGGATGCCTTTGCTGGGAGGGGAACCTCAGAGGCAGCTGCCAGTGGGATGGGGGTGGGGGGGAGCTGGGGGCCAGCTCTAAGGGGATGTTTTGACCAAGTACTGCTGCTGCCATCAGGGTTGAAATGCCTCACCACTAAAAATAACTCTAAAGACAGAAGGAAATAATTAGGAAAAATGTTGATATTTCTTTAAATGCTGGTCTTTCCAAAGACAGTTTTTGTACTTTTTCCCAGTAGCTTTCTGGGGTTGGGGGGGAGAACAGTGAAGAGACCTGAAATATTTTGTATAGAGCAAGTTTTTTCATTGTCAGAGGCACTGGGGTGGCAGGAGGCATTTGCTTCCTGCTTTAATGAGGAAACTGAACTACTGTAAATCTGGGGTCGGTCCAGGCCAAAGCTTTGGAGGAGCAGAGCAGCAGCAATGCGCACAGCCCCTGTCCCCCTGCAAATGGGGCACGTGAGCCAGTCATGTAGCATTAACGGCTCCATGTTGCAGTCGGGTTGGATGCCACGTGCAGGCACGTTAACATGGAAAACACATTAGCCCCCACCAAGGAAACCTGAGCAAATTGGCCATGAGACGCAGTGTCCGGGGATTTAACATCGATGCTGTTCCCCGGAACAGCACAGCAGCGCTGAGGCAGAGCCTGAGGAGCAGGTTTGCTCCAATTCACCACAGTCCTGAGCAACCAAATGAACACCAGATCGGGAGCAGCCTTCTTGACCAGCATGGATCCCATCACCCTGCTGCAGCCCCCCCACCTCCTTGCACTTGAGCCCCTGCGCAGGGGTTGTGGTGGGCAGCTGCGGGTGCCATAGCCCCTGGGCTGCTGCAACTCCCACCCCACTGCCTCCGCCAGCCTCATTCCCCCAGGAGCAGCCCCATGGACACCGTCCCGGCAGCGCTGTCACCCTTCCATACTGCCACATGAGCAGGAAAGCATGTCTGCCCTGTCCCTCAGCAAACAGCTTCTATCCTAAAACCACCTCATTAAATATTAACCCCAGAGACGGAGTGTTTCTGGTCTCTCAGGGAAAGAGGCACATTTTCAATGCTCCACGGAAGATCTCCTTTCCCTGATACCCTGTCACGCGCACTTACACAAGGCTGGCGCACAGCCACCCCCACCTGCGTTTCCCACCAGGAAGGGACATGGAGCCGTCACTGGGCTGTCCCCTTAGCTGACCCTGTGGTGATTCCCCACAGCCACCCCGACCCCACTCTCCTGGGGTGACACTGGTATGGGGCTTTGTATGGGCACATCTGGGGCCGAGCAGCCCCCAGGCAGCAGGCTCTGCCAAATCACATCTGCAACATGAGCCCTGCACAGTGTGCCTTGTACCACGGGTCCTGTGCTTTGAGGGAGAGAGCTGGGACAGCCTGTAGAAGCCCCTGACGGTGTGGGCTGGAGAAGGGACCTGGGGACGAGTAGAAGTTGTGGTCAGGAGCTGGAGAAGAGCCTCATATGAGCAGAGAAGCACACAGAGCATCTCTACATCTGTGTAAAGGCCCCACCAGTGCCAACCAGGAGCCCAGGTCTGCGGCCCAGCACGGGGACTGAGCTGCTCGGCGGTGGGGACACGCTGGAGACTGAGCCCCTCCTGCCGCCTCCCAGGGCATCGCCTGATGGCAGCCTGGCCCTGGGACAGTGTGGGTCTGGTACGGCTGCGGCAGCAGAAGCAGCAGCAGAGGAAACGGGAGAGCAGCAGCACCTAGGCACATCAATAATTCATAAAATGCCAGCAGCAACAAAGGGAAAGAGGGACCAGAAGCAGGAGAACAGAGTATCACAGAGCTTTTTAATGGTCTTTTTCTATTAGTGTCAGCTCTGTGGCTGGTTTCAGGCAGGAGACGTTTCCCTGGGTGCCCCAGAATTTCAGGACGGGGCTGAGCGTGCCATCCCCAGCCAGACCAGCTCCCGGGTCCGCAGCGGTGGGCAGCTGACAGAGTCAGGGGCTCAAGTGCTTTCAGAAGGCCTCGCATGCTGGGGTGGCACGGTCTGGGCACAGTCCATCCTGGCCAAGGAGCTGCAAGAGATGATCGTGCTGCAAACAGCAAGTGGAGAGGCTGGGTTTGGCTTTGTTAGCTATACTCCATCTACAAGCTCCAAACAAGGTCGAGTTTGAGCAAAACCCTCTGCTCTGGCTGGCTCTGGGCACTGCCATGAACCCCTGCCTGTCTCTGCAGCCCTTGCCACAGCTAAGCTCCACAGCCCTCTTCGCCATGTTGGGAAGAATCTATGGACTTCCCTCATACAGAAAAAACAGGATTTTTTCATATAAATGCAGGAAAAGCATTAGCCCAGATTGGGGCCTAATGCATCATGCCATTTGGCAGCTGATGCGACAGATGGGGACATGCCCTATTAAAATTTGACAACACCCAGACCCCTCTGCTCCCCTACAGCACCTGGCCAGTGCCTCCCCACGGCCGCCGGCACGGGCCAGCCCCAGCCCAGCACATACAGGGGCACAGCCAGTGCACAGGCACCTCAAGCACATGCTGCACCTGGGGAGGTGGGTGGCCAGCCCTACCATTTCAGCCCCAACCCCCCCCTCTGGAGCCCATCACAGGGTTACCGAAGGGCTGCAACAACACCATCTCCTTTCAGGGCTGCAGAAACAGAGGGGTGGGCAGCAAGCGGTGTGCCATGGTGCAATGCAGTGCGGTGCAATGCGGTACAGTGCAGTGTGGCAGGTACCACCACTGCAGTGTGGGCATCGAGGGGCTAGTCACCCCATTGCTGGCTCCCCAGGCTTCCATAGGACCACTCCTTCCTCTGCATTTCCAAAGTACTGTTTCCAAAACCAATAATTATTTAAACCTCACAGAAAAGCACAACCATAAATTCTTTTTTCTGCCCTTAGTTTAATAGCCTAGCAGTCAGAAAATATGAGGATTGTTCTACAGATAGGTATGCTGTGAAATGCAGTTAGCCAGAGTGAAGCCAATTACCATTTTAAGCATCGCTATTCTATGTAAAAAAATATACCAGCAGAAAAAATGGATATGTTACCGAAACAGTGAGGACCAGACCCCGATCAGAACTACAGTCTAAGACCTTTCTGTTTATCTTACCCTACGCGGCAAGTGTCTGCCATAGCCATAGCCAAGCCCCCAGGGAGCCCCCACTGGCCCCCACAGGGCTGCAAGATGGGGCCCCAGGGCTCGGACAGAGGTGGTGTGTGGGTGGCTGCTCCCTTCTCCCTCCCCGTGAGCCTGCACACCTCCCAGCCCCACCAGTTCACCCCATACTGGACGTGTCTGGGTTGCTGAGGGTGCTGGCCAAGGGTGGTGCTGCAGTGGCTGCCTGTGGCGTTGGGAGGTCTGCCCTTCCTGGGGAAAAGCATCTTCAAGGGATGCCCAGAGCCAGTGCGGCATTCCCCTTTGCCAAAGCTGTGCCGTGCTTTTGCTCGCTGAATGCTGGCAGCCGGGACAGGCTGAAGTCGAGCAGACCCTACAGGGACCTTCCCTCCCCATGGACCTGCCCCAGGCAGCGGTGACATGCCAGGCTGAGCAGGGAGCTGGGAAAGCAAGTGCCGCCTTCACCCGCACCAGTGGGATCCCCCCACTGCCGCCCGGGGCTGCTGCCCTCTGACACGGGACCTGGGGGTCTCCCTGGCAGATGCTGGCACTGCAGCAGCCAAGAGGCCCTGCAGACAGCCCAGGGCAAAATTTTTAATTCGGCATCACACTTCAACCTGAAATCTGAAAAAAATTAAAAAAGAATGACAAGATGTCAGCAGCTGCGAGCCTGCACAACCGAACAGTTGATCGTGGCTCCACAGATGGGAGGCACTTCTCAGTGGCAGTGTGGGGTGCCAGCCCTCGTGGGAGCCCACCGCAGCTTGAGGGCTGTGACACTCTCTGCCAGAGGAAACCAAAGTGCTGAAAATCATCTCATGTCACATAGCTGCAATGAGGAAGAAAAAGGCCGCTCGCTTTGAACCTAGGAAGCTTGGGAAACAGGGCAGCTTTGAGCGGCAGTATCCAAAACTGGAAATTTCAAGCATCCTTTCCTTATGCCTGGCAGAGAAGTCAGACCATGTAAGAAACAGTCCTTTTCAAATTACAGAGATCTAAATATTTGGAAAGGTTTGCAGATTCAAATTCTCCGTGGAGAATGCTCTTTCTTGGCAGCGGCAGCCGCGCTGTGCTGTTCTGTGGCAGACAGAGCCAGCAGCTTCCGAGCCGGGGAGTGGGGAACCCCGGCTGCTGCGGGCACCCTGGCCACCAGCTTTCCCAAAGAACCCGGCTTGCCTAACAGACCTCAGCACCATCACAGCAGCAGAAGCGCTGCAGTTGGTTTATGTTTGGGTTTTCCCCCGAAGGGATCTATACCCCGAGCCAGTGCCTGCTGCAGCCCTGTTCCCCCACGCAGCACGGCCAGTGCTGCCACCAGCCCAGCAGCAGCGCCGAGACTTTCTGCCCAGATAGATGAGCTAGTACCAGCAAGGTCCTGGTCTGCAGCAGCCTTGGTGCCACCTGAGTGCATCCAGGGGCTGTGGCTCATCAGTCCCCCCTCGTATCTGCACTCCTGGAGACTTATCTGCTGGTTAATTAGTGAGGGTGTCCCTACAAACAGCGAACTGTGTTATTAGAGTTCAGATTTTTAATGAAATCTAAGGGAAAGTACATATTAGTGCAATAAACTGTACTATTTCCAAAAGCCACATCCTGCTGGACAGGTAGCTGCCATCAAATTTTTGAAAATTACTTGCGTTTTGCAGCTCACAATTAATTGCTCCTGAAAAAGCTGCAGTCTGAGAATTACTGGCTGAAATGTTTTGAGAAAATAAAGCTGAGCAGTAAGGGGGGATGTGGAACGGGGACAGCTCTCCCCGAACATGGGAAAGGGCCTTGCAGATGCTCCTATCTGCCAGCCTGTAATTAATAAATTATTGAGACAATCCTGAAACACGAAGATGAAAAGGGGGATGAAAGGCACTAGTGGAAGACAGACAGCTCCACTGTTTGGGGAGGATCTAAGCTATCATGTCCAAAACCTGTTTTAATCTCCTGCCGTCAGAAAGCTCTGATTACTGGCGGTGCTGGCAAGGGGGAGGCAGGGTGGGGACTCCCGGCTCCATCTCCCCTGCACACAGAGATCAGAGCCAGGCTCTCCACATCTCGCCGGTTGGGCAGAGCCAGCCAAGGTCACCCCCAGCTCCTTCCCATGGCTCCTTGGAGGGGCCAAGGCAATGGAGAAGACCCCTGGCTTCTGGAGCTGCTGCCACCTGGGCTCGTGGCCAGGCCATGCTGGGAACGTGGAGTGGGGCATGCAGGCCCGGGGAGCCCCAGCCGCCTGCTCAACTGTCAAAAAGTCCTCACAGCAGCAGCGACTTCCAGCAAAACAGAATGAATAAAAAACCCAAGCAGCAAAATCAAAGTATGTGAGTCTCTTTATCACAGCACCACCAAAAGGTCCCTCAGTAATTCTGATTATTTTTATTATTTGACAGCTTTTTTGACACAAAGAGAGGAATGGGAAAAGGGGGATCACAAAATCAAAGCAGTTAGAGATGGAAAGACCCAATAGCTCAGTGGGGGCTTCCGGCATCCTCCCCGCAGCCGGGAGAGGTGGCAATGTCCCTTGGCACACGAAATGCAGCCTTGTGGGGGGAAAGATCTGCTTCCCTGTTGTTCAGGGCTTTTTCTTTTGTAACGTGTAACTCAGCTGCATGAGGCCTTCCAACAGAATATTTTATGGCTCATTACAGCTCAAATGCAACATCAGTGCCACAGCTGAGCTCCCAGTTCCTGCAGCAGGCTATTGCAGGCTTTATCTGTAAATTTAGTTTTCTCAGCCCTCACCTGATGAGTCAGGGCTGGCAAGCGTTTCACAGCAATACCTATTTTCCCGTGTGTGTCAAGTGTTTCAATTACAGGAGCCATAAAAGAAACACAGGACTGGGTGTCTGAACTGGAAGTGCATTTCCTTCACTGACTGCACAACTTCTCACGTATGTTACTTGGATATAATGGGTCCTCAGCTTGTTACCCACCTGTAACATGTCCCAAGACCTGGACCCCCTGCTGGCACCTCCCCAGGGGTCCTCTCCCACCCTGATGGGGCTCACCATCTCCCCAGGGCAGCAGGGATCTGCTTATGTCTCCTTGAGCCCCACAGTAAACACAGCACAGCATGAGCCCTCATTTCCAAGTCCACGGGGCACCTTGGGGCAGTGCAGCAGCAGGGACTAGCCACGCACTTCACGCCTCTCGGCTCCATCCCAGCCCTGCACCCTCACAAGCCATGTCACCCCAACGTCTACCGGTGGCTTTGTTTGCCACAGCCTGCACCCAAGCCCCTTCCACTGGCTTCAGGGAGGAGATGGCTCAGGCCAGCAGCTCCCACACAAGGGTCTCACTGCCCCAGCCAAGCCCCTGCAGCACACCGCAGAGCTGCTGGTTTCCCAGGGGAACTCTGGGGCCTGGGCAGGGCTTGGGCAAGATCTAGCAGCTTTCTGCAGACTTGGCTGCCTGCCCTGGCCAGGGAGCCCCAGCAGCAGCTCCACGCATGCCCAGCACACTGGCAGGTTTTTTTACTACAAATGCAACCATGTGCCATTACGGTAAATCAAACTACAGCAGGAGAAATGAGCTACCCCAATCAAAACAAGGCTTTACTGGCAAAATTGCATCTTCAAGGAGCTTCTGCCAGTGCAGCCGTGTCTACATTAGGACTTTTGCCAGCAGTTATGTCAATTAGGGACTCGGGGATCACGAGGCAGAGCAGGATGCAGCTGCAGTGTCCCGTTATCAAGGTGGTGGTAATGGGGGCAGAGGGAAGCAGCAACAGCCACCCACACTCTGCATCTCTGTCCCTGCTGGGGCCAGCCCTGAAGCCTCCAGCACAGGAGATGTCCCCTTGGTGCAGGGAGCAGGCACGCAGCTGCCTCCAGCACCCCTCTGGCCTCTGGGGAGGCGGGTGCGGGGCCCTGTAGCCTGCATCAGGCCACCAGCTGCCTCATGCTGCCTTCTCCTGCTGCCACAGCATGTTCTGAGCCACTTCTGCCTCCAGCACCTGGTGCACACTCTCTGTTCCTTTTTATTCCCTTCTAAAACCGACGCAGCCATGGGGGCAGCCCTCCAGCTGCCCTGAGGCGCTGGCAGCAGGTGAGAGGGGCCACGCTCTGCCAGGGCCCAGCCCGTGTGGCTCCCCAAACACATTGTGGCCCAGCCGCTCGCCCGCATGGATGACGCCTCTGGCCCGGGGCGTCGGCACCGCCGCCAGCGGGGAGCAGGCTGGGCAGAGCCAGGCACCAGCAGGCCCTGACCGCACCACTGGGCTGCGGGGACAGGCGCTGGGCGGGCAGCTGTCACACCGCCTCTGTCCCGCGGTTCTGCCGGCCGGGCAGGCGCCCCCGTCCCGCCGGGCCCCGCCAGCCGCAAGGCCAAGGCCTGGGCCGTATCTGAGGCCGGAGCAGGGCCACGACAGGGGCAGGGCCTAGGCCGGAGCTGGGGCCGCAGCTGAAGCGGGGGCAGGACAAGGGGGAGGGGGAGGGAGGGAGGGAGGGAGGGAGGCAGGGGGGGAGGCGGGCTGAAACCGAGAGCTGGCCGCTGACCGGCCGCCGCGGCGCCCCGCCGCGCCAGGCCGATAGCACACCCCGCCGCCCGCGGGACGCTGGGCCAGAGCTCGCGCCAGCTCCCATTGGCCGCCGCCTACCCGCTCCGTGCCGGCTCATTGGCTGCCGCTCGGTAACTGTGTCCCCGAGTGTTGCCCCACCCTCGTGCCCCGCCATTGGCTGCTGCCCGAACTCCGCCCATGTGGGGCGGGGCGGGACTCTTCCGCTCCGGCTGTTCTGGTTGGCAGCGCGCAGCCGCCTGCGGGATGTGATTGGTGCTCGGGGTTCCGCCTGCTGATTGGATGTAGATCCCGTCCCTTCTTTCCCCACGGCCTGTTCCGCCTTGCGTGAGGCCAGTTCCGGTCCTCTCCCCGGGTCACGCCTCACGTGACCCGCGCCGCCAGCGAAGCGGGACACCCGCGCGCAGCCAATCCCGGCGCGCCTGGCTTCCCCCATTCAAAGTCGGCGGGCGTGGCAACCAATCGCAGGGCGCCCACGCCCCCGCGCGCGCTGACGGGCGTGGGGGGCAGCCAATGGGACGCGGCGGGGCCTGCCCGGGGCGGCAGCGGCTAGGCTCGGCGGCGCTGCGAGGCGGCGATGGCGGAGCGGGGCGGCGGCGGTGGCGCGGGGGCCGGCGGTGGCGAGGGGGAGGCGGCGGCGGAGCGGTACGGCAGCGAGCTCAGGTACCGCGCGGCGGCGGTTGTGGGGGCGCACTCTGGCGGGTGGGTCGCGGCCTGGCCCGGCCTGCGCCCGCTGAGGCCTTCCGGTGGTGCCGCCCGCGGGCCCGGCCTGCACCCGGCGCGCGGCCGGCGGCGGCGGCGGGGGGAGCGGGCTGGGGGCCCGGGCCTGGGCGCGGCCGGTGGGCGGGGCCGGGCCGGGGCGGGCGGCCCGGCGGGAGCCGGTCTCGCCGCCTCCATTTTCTGTCCCCGCGTGCGGCCGGCGCCGGGCCGGGCCCCGCGGGGGGCGGCCGGGCTCTCCCCGCCGGGCCAGGACCGCCTGGCAGAGTTCCGTACTCGGGCCTGGGGCCAGGCCGCCGGGGGGCGGCGGTGGGGGTGCCCGGTGGAGTCCGCCTTGCCCGTGGCCGGCGGGCAGCGCCTGCCCCAGCGCCCCCGCGCCTGATGCAGGGCAGGTTAGCAGGAGCGGGGCTGCCCCGCCGCCCGGGTGTTGAGCTGCGGGTGTGTCGCCGTTCACCTTCTCATAACCTTTGTTTTTTTCAATTTTGAGTCATCATGCCAACATTGGTATTGCACTGGCACTAAATGGTGGGCAAAATTGTTTTCCTGAGAGCAGCAGAAGAGCGTTTGTTGGTTCGAAAGGTGAACGTTTTTTTCTATATATACGTTTCCAGGGCTCCCCGAGTAGAGGGTTGGGTGGCACAGCGGGTTTAGCACGACGGCCAGAGTTCACATCCTGCTGTAGGTAGCCCTGACAGACACTTGTGGTACAGAATACTTAAAGCACGATTGACAGCCGTTACTGAGAAGGCTGGGGTGTATGTGCAGTCAGGAGTTGGGAGTTGCAGGTCATTTTGAAAGAGCTTTGGTAGATCTGGATGCACTTCTGCAGTGCCTGCCTGCCCTGATCCCAGCTCTAGGTTATTCGTTTCCATGAGTAAAAATTCAAAGTTGAGGACTAGTAAACTTGAATTGTGGAGGAGAAGAAACTATTGAAGTAGTTGCACGCTTAACTTTATTCAAACTTGGCATTTTTTCTGCACCCTTCTGATTTTTCCTTGTTTATTTTAAGAATTGATTTTCCTGCAGCTAAGCAGCAAATGAAAATAACCTTTGTTTCCTTCTGGCCTTATCCACAGAATGGCTCAGCAGCAAGCACTGAGATTTCGTGGCCCAGCTCCCCCACCAAACGCAGTCATGAGAGGCCCACCACCTCTCATGCGACCACCTCCACCTTTTGGTATGATGCGAGGTCCTCCTCCGCCACCTCGCCCCCCTTTTGGACGTCCTCCATTTGATCCAAACATGCCTCCAATGCCACCTCCAGGAGGGATTCCTCCCCCAATGGGACCTCCACATTTACAGGTAAAGGATGGGGCATCCTCTTGGTTTGTGGAGTTGGGATTTAGGGATTTAGTTTGTTTAATTTCACATGTGGAAATGAGACAAAACGTTAAAATGAATGAAAAAAGTAGCAGGGCACAACAAAAACAGAAGGCTTGTGTGTGGTATTATAAGACTAATGCATACCTGTGGCATGTAAATGCACTCCTGTTTAGCTCCTTGAGGCTAAATTAATCAATTACATGGTTAGGATGCGCTTACCAACAGAGTCTTTGCTAAAACCTGACCTCGTGTTGGTGCCCTGTGGCCGTGCAGAATGCAGTATTCTGCTGTGCTCAGGTTTCGGAATGCTTCAGAACAGGCACTTGAAGTACACATCAGCCTTCTAGGGTTGTCTTAATTCTGCCTGTATTCACTCAGTGAGGTAACGGTGGATGTGCACAGAGACTGAGAGAGAAGGTGCAGCTGAATTCCATCTGGATTCCAGCATGAGCCACACCTGCCACTGGTGTGGTAGTTTATTATTATGGATCACTGGGGGATTGGTTAGTGGGCAGATAGCAATACTGAGAGGCAGGCATATAATCAGTGTCAAGGTGTGTTTTGTTTCAGTGCTATGTTCAGGAGGGTGTGTTGTTAGTGATGTACCAGAAGTTGTCGACACACAGACAAAGAAAAATTTAACGTTTGGGAAAAAAACTTAAGAGCAGGCTCAGTGTTTGACTGGAGCAGCTGCTGGTGACCCTTGCCCTAACATAAGTTTACTCTTGGAAGAGATAGAATGCTTTCACTTTATGTATATTATTGTCATGTTTTGGTTTTTCTAAAGACTTAGAATGTTCCTAGCACCTACAGGGGTAGTATGGGCTCAAGTAAGGTAGATTTGTGTCTGCATTTCACGGTGAGGTATGTTTAAGCTCTTTTGCCTTCTTTTCAGAGACTCAGACGGTTTGAAATGTACAATACATTTGTGAATAAGAAATGTGTTGCTTTAATAGCATTGTAGGAGTACAGTGCTATTAGGGCAGTGTGATTACTATGTGGGACTGCAGGCAGGCCTGGAAGGAGATGAATAGTACTATGTGGCTTATAAATAATGGCTTAAATCCACTATTTGTAATAGAATAGTGAAAACTTTAGTACTGTGAAATTTATTTTAAAATGTAGGGATGTGGGCAAGGTGGAAAGAGAATGTGTTGACACGGGTTATTTTGTGGTATTTTAGGCCCTGCCTTGCATATGTTTTTTGGCAGCAGGGCTATGGGAGCTTTTTTCCATGTTGCTCTTAATGCAAATTGGTTCACTGTATAGCTCTGCAGACAGCTTTGTGTGAAGTGGAGAGAGTGGCAGGAGAGGAAGCAAAGCAGCAGTGAGAGCAGGAAGAAGAACTTAGGCTGGGTTTCATCTGAAATTTGACTTTATCAAACTAGCCTAATTTTGTGGGCCATTGTCGTCCTGAGCACAAGAGTTCAAAAAGAAACTGGTGCATCTTTTCCAGTTTTCTCTCTATCTTTTCAAACATAAAGTGTGTTGTTAGAACTTGAACTGTTCAGGGAGGTGTGAGGTAGCTGTTCATTTCATTGAAATGTTCTCAGCTGAACGTCAGTCCTGTGGAACTGAAGACTAACTAAATCTGAGGGATGTGGACAGCCCCACTCACCTCACTGAATGTCATCTTTTTCTTTTCCTGTCATTCGGTACTAGGGGCCTTGTTCTATGGTATGTTTTCATGCTCAGCTTAAGTTTATTTAAGGCTATTTTCACCTGCTGCACCTTTCTTCTGGTGCTTTTTGATCCCATTTTACCTCTTGGTGTTAATGTTCATGTGCCCATGCACTATCTTGAAAGCAATGAAGAGTGTCGGGGTGTGCAGCAGAACTCAGACTGAGGGGGGAGAACAGGACCTTGCTTCCTTCCTGTAGTTTCAAGAATCAGCCTGAGTTAATTTGAAGCCCCAAGCCTAGCTGTCTCCTTGATTTTTGTGTTTTATTTATATGTGGGATGGGCTTCAGCTCTCAGCTGTTTACATCATACCTGTTTTATCATGCCATGCAGCAAGCATGTCTTGTACAACTTGTTGCCATACATGGAATCCATGTGCCAAGCATGTCTGAATTTTTCATGCCACATCAGCACTGTGCTCTGCTTTGCATCGAATGTTTTTAGCTTCTCACCCTGCTTCTGGTGCAAGGGGAGATAGGATGTTGAAAGATCCTGTGGTAGAAACAAGGGGAGAGGGTGTGCTTGGAATGGAGCTGAAGGGCGATCTGGCTACCCTGGCTGTACAGCTGGCATCCCCTCCTTGCTCCCAGGACTGCCCTGGAACCATCTAACTCCTCTTTTTTGGGAAAGCAGAGACAGCAGGCAAGAAGTGAGCTATACTGCATTCTTCTTACAGGTTGTAGAGCAGTGAAGGATCGCCTTGTGGCCAGGTGGAGGAGCTGTGGAGAAGAAATAAGGAAGGAAAGAAAGGCTATAGTTACCTTAATGGCTTTTTTGTTTGTTTTGAATTCTGTCCATACACTCGTGACTTCCTTTATAATAGTATTTAACAAAAGTCAGAGTTGGTACATTAATTTTAAAAGCTGTTTAAAATACCACTCTTACATCAGAAATTTTGATCTTGGGGAAACTTCTAAAAGAAGCCGAAATCAGACAGAAACCAAGGACGCGGCACACACTGAAAACTGCCAAGGGTAGCGCTCCAGTTCCCAGTGCAGGGGTGCAGCTCAGGGTCTGTGTTTGTGGCATGTCGTACCAAGCCACCCAGTCGCTGTGACACTGGATTTCCCGTGCACATCCTGGCTTCAGCAGAGCCCGGGTCTGGCTGCATGTGTGTGTTTCACTCTCGGGCCTGTCAGTCATGAGTACAGAGCTCGAAGGCTTTTACCAGTGAGCTGTCTTGGCATTGCCTTTGTGAAGAGGAAATCTTTGGAATCACAAGTTCAGTTAGAGCTGGAGTGATGGAGATAATTAGGTCAGCTGTAGGTGTATGCAGAATAAGTTAAAGAACTTGGTGTGTTTTCTTGACTCTTTTTACAGGGAAGTATTCACTGTACTTGTTATGCACAGGAAATTTCAGAGCAGGCTGGATAAACATGTAGAATAAAAGAATTTCGAATTAGAAAGCATGCATTCAGGCTTTCAGGTTACAGTGATGTGCAGGGCAGTTCTGGATTTCTTATGATGATGTGATAACAAAAATTAATTTGATATTTTTTTTTAATTAGCACTATTTAGAATTTGAGTTAATGGGAAATTGAGAAGTATAATGAATTGTAGTGAAATCTGCTGCTCTGCTATGCTAACAAATCAGATGCTTACTTGTTATTTAATTTTTTTTTCATATTTCTTCACTGGGAGGGTCACTGTATAGCTGTTTAGCAGTAGATTTGATTCACAGCTGGGCCTGTCTGAGTGGCAGTTATTCAGGAACAGGTCTTCCATTCTTTCTTGCACTGGGAAATTTTCTCCTTTTCAGGAGAGGAATTTTCTTTCACCTCACTTCCTTTTGTGCCACTTTTTTTGACGCTTTGTGTTTACGTTAGCATCTCAGAAGCTAAATGCTTACTGCAGCTGTTCTGCCATAGGTGGTGGCTTGTCAGGAAGCGCATTCTCTGAGCTGGTAGCATTAGGTTGTTAAAAAAGCTCTCAAGACAGACGGAGTTAATCTTACTATAGTTGTACTGCCTGTTGGTGCTCTAATAAAGGAAAACTCTGATAGAAAATTGTTATTTAAAAATATTTTTAATAACAATTTTTATAACAATTAATTGTTATAAAATAATTATCATTATTATAATCATCATCATCGTTATTATATGCCTTTAGAGACCACCATTTATGCCTCCTCCCATGGGTAGTATGCCACCGCCTCCTGGTATGATGTTCCCTCCAGGAATGCCGCCTGTCACTGCCCCTGGGACACCAGCAATGCCCCCAGCTGAAGAGATATGGGTAGAAAACAAAACTCCAGATGGCAAGGTAAGATGGTTACTAGAAACAATAAAGTAATGGGTGTTTACTGCTGTTATGAGCATGTTGTCATACCCAGTCTGGCACTGTGGTAAAATCCTACGCTTTTGCCTCTTCCTATTTTTTAAAACAGGAGGAACCGGACCATTTATAAATGCTCCTCCTCCAGAAACGCAGTTGTTTGATGTTGACATTCTTAAATTGTAGGTCTATTTCTATAACGCGCGCACACGTGAGTCTGCGTGGACTAAGCCAGATGGGGTCAAAGTTATTCAGCAGTCGGAGCTGACACCGATGCTGGCTGCACAGGCCCAAGCCCAGGCCCAAGCAGTAGGTGCCTCCACACCAACCACCAGTAGTCCTGCATCTACAGCATCTCCCTCCACGTCCTCGAGTACTCAGTCCTCCACAACCTCTACTACAACCACAGCCACTTCAGTTTCACAGACAATTTCCAGTGAGTAACTGAGGGTTTCTCAAGTTTTACAGTGGTGGGGCTCCTGCATTGGGGTATTACTGCAGCAAAAACTTGGTATCCAGGAGGAAGCTGTTTCAGCATAAAGTGGAGTATGAGTTTAAAGTGCAGTATTTAATCCAGAAGAACCTTGCATGCAATTTTCCCCCCCCCCAACCTGAAAGGTCTTTGTATAGTTTTCTTCTGCTGTTATCACATCATCTCAAAGCTATTATGCATCCATTTCCTTTTGACTATAGATAAAGCTAAATGGTTTTTTAAAGTATTTTTTAAGAAAAGTTAATCTGGAGTAGCAATTACAGCTGTAGCCATTTCCTCTTTGTTTCCAAAATGGCATCTATTGCTCTAAGAGGCTCAATCTTTTGAGTGCTACTCCTGGGCTGCAGAGAATTGGTTGATTGCAGAATAGAGCTTCTTCTGGTGTATTAATTAGCGTTGTTACTCTGACTAAGCCTTATAAGTTCCCATTTGCTGGAGTTGCACAAAAGAGGAAAAAGGAAGTCTTTGAAGCCATTATTTTTCACTCGTGACCTTTGAATTGTAGGCTGAAGAGTGCTGCCGTTGATGTGGGTGGGCCTTTGATTTTAAGGGTTTTCCAACTGAGGGAACCTCAGGAGGAAAGGGGACTGAATTTATGCAGCATGCACATAATGCATGTTTAAACATAGTATCTGCATATAATATAAATAGCATGATTTATACCATACTTTGCCATATATATGCTAATAAAGTGCCTGCAGTGCAGAGCATCTATATAGAGATGTATGTCATGCACTGTAGACCTATTTGCACATGAGTGTGTCAGCAGCAAACAATAAGATCAGCTAGCATGAAGGCAGCAAGGTGTGCTCGTTAAGGAAGTGTTTGGTCAGAGTTACTGTCTACGCACAGGGCTACTGAAAGCACAACGTTTACGCTGATCAGGAATCCTATTGTTTGACAGTCTTGATCATTGTAGCTGCGCTGGCAAAAATGTGTGTGCTGAGTCAGGCTAAAGTGCAGAAGATGAGGAATTGCTGCACTGTTCTGACTCCAGCTGTAGTGTGTAGTTGCTTCTTCTAGAATTACTTCGTCTTTTTCCTGTAACAGGTGAGACAAGTCAAGCTCAACTCACCATTTAACCCAAACTTCAGACGTGTGTATGAAAGGGAGTCAGATTTAGGTAACCCTCAAATTATGCTTTCAGTTAACACCAGAGGGAGGACAGATCATTAGAGTAGCAAATAATTTGTATTGCTGAAAGCATTTTGTGGCTTTTATTTAATTTGAAAGGTAACTAGTACTGTGTTCAGCTGTGTTGAAATATAGTCTATTCTAACCATTTTGCTGAGTAACAAGAATCAGGTAGGAGGTGTGTTAGCTTCTCACCTAATGCCAGGCCTTTTAAGAACTGATTCTACTTTTGGAATAGTACTTTATGCATCTTCTCTGAAGTTAAATATCCTAATATCAAATGCTGAGAATCTGTTCCTCTTCTACCTGTTCTACCTGCTAAACTTTGTCTTTGCTTTCAAGAACTGTTACTGTTGGTGTCTGTGCCTCGGTGATAAAAATTTTATCATTTAAAACAATTTGGTAACTCTCAGACTTGGCCTGTAAAAACCCCCTGGGACTTCTGGCTGAGTCTCATTTTTGTCTGGTACTGATTTGACTTAGGTCTTAAAACAAATTACATGCTGACTGTCTGCTCTGTTTCCCTAAATTTTAGGCAGCAGTAAGAACTTTTACCCTTTCTGAAACACTTAACAACAGATCAAAAATCTTTATTTAGATACACTGATACTGGTATGTTATTGGGAGTGCTTCTGGTAGTCACTAAATATTGAATGAAATGCACAGTATGCCCATATGTAATATGGTCATAAGTTGGTGTGGTGTTTGTTTGTTTTTTTTTAATTAGCTCATTTTTACAACAGATCCTTCTCCTTTCCACCAAATCTTACAGTGTAAATTTGCAAGGCTGGTCAATGAGTTTAATCAGTGTTGTCTCGAGTTCCTGTTTGCTAGTGCTTTAATATATAACGCTATTCTCACTTAAGTGCTGATTTTTGTCATGCTGCAAGGATTATGGAATTGAATGCTAGTAGTGTATTTCCCCACTGGGAGGCACTGAAGACCAAGAAAGTTTTTCAGCTTCTGAACAAGTACTTTCCTTTACCTTGCTTATTTACACTTTTTTTTTATTTGACATTTTTCTATTCTTGAATCACAGCTTAGTAAGTGTAGTTTTAGACAGATGGTTGTGCTGCTGCCATTATTGTTAGAAAACAGAACCTGTTTCATTTACCGTAAGAACAGCCTTTTTCCACTTGAAACTCTGTAATGTTCCCTTTCTGTTTCTCTGAACAGGGATGCAGAGTAGAATTTTATTTTGGGCTGTATTTGTCCTTTGATACACCCTTTCTACTGCTATAGAGACTTGTTAGGCGTAAAGAATGGGACAAAGTAAAATATGAAATTGACTTTCTTTGTGAATATTTAATGTTACAGAGAAGGCAAAGGGTTTTTTTGTCCAAGAGTGTCTTCCTGCTGATTATATCTAAGCATATCTGCTTATATAACGTCTGTTGGGAAACAGAGTGCCAGTATGTTTGCAGCAAATATATTGTAGTGTCTAAGATACAAGGTGTTCTTTGTTTTTTTTTATCAGCACCTACCACACAAGACCAGACCCCGAGTTCGGGTGTTTCAGTTGCCACACCATCAGTCAGTGTTTCAACCTCTGCTCCTTCTGCTACACCTGTGCAGACTGTACCCCAGCCAGTCCCACAGACATTGCCTCCTGCAGTTCCTCATGCAGTACCTCAACCAACTGCAGCAATTCCTGCTTTTCCACCAGTAATGGTACCTCCATTTCGTGTCCCCCTTCCTGGCATGCCTATTCCACTTCCAGGTAAATTGGCAAACTGTAATTGTCTTGTCCGCTACATGTCCATGTTGTCAATTTGTTTGCACTCATGTGTCCACTGTGTACGGAACTTGCCTGAATCCTCTCCACTCAGAGTATTTTTGAAAGAATTCAGGGTTAGCAGACAGACTTTTTAATTAACAAAGAACATAAAATTTTTTGACTTCTAGTTCTTTGATATAATGTATCAGAAAACAGCTGCATTTAAACATGTAAACCTTTTCCTTTTAGATAACAGGAAAATGTAAGAATTGCAGTAAACACTTTTTAATCTCATGGCACATGTCTATCTTGTAATCCTATTAAAAAAAAGTGAACTTTTAGACAGAATCCATATGTGACTATGAGAATATTGTAGCACTGTATTTTGCAAACTGCAGTATTGCTAAAAATTTTTTCTACTTGCTTTTTAGTCTTGTGCATAAATATTTGTTAGGATGTGGATTATAGCCATAAGAAAATAATATATTTATAAGCAGGAAAAATTACCGTTCGAATGCATTTACCCTGAATGATGTTAGGTATTTCCAGTTCTCTTGGTTTGCAGCTATCAGGTATGATGCTGAATGTGATGCAAAATGTTGAGGTTTAAACTGAGGACTGTAATGAAGGCATTCAGGCTGCTAGGGTAGTATTTGTAGGCTTTAGATGTAAAGGCCATTGAGAAGAAATAGTAGATGGCAGCCCAGGGCTTCCTGGGTAAATAATATTTTCTGAAGTTTTTATAAAATACTTAGTTACTTAAGGAAGTAATTTTAGGCTGACAAAATTTTGGACTCAACTGCTGTTTCTAATTGCTGCGTAGCTCCACTTAAAAGGTTGCTAAAGCTACTCCTTGCTTAAATACCATGTTGCAGTTTGCATGGGTATGGCTGAACTCCTGTTCTAGTACAAAAGTAATTAGTGTTTTTTCATTGTGCGGTAACAATAAATACATACCAAGAGCTGATGATTTTCTGTTGCAAAGGAAGGTTTGAGACTGCAGTTGTATTGGATACAAGTTAGTTTCTGATTAAGAGTTACAAAGAGGCAGCTCTGAGCAAAGAGTTTCTGACTCCTGTACAAGCTGAGGTGTCTTCTTCCCTGCTGTCCTTCTAACGCATTGATCCAGCACATATGGAGGCCTTTACCTTCCATCAAATAGGAAGAAATTGGATGAAAAAGTAATCCTTTCGAAGTTTTGATGCAGAGTGTAACCATCAAAGTAGTTAAAATGAGTATTAGTTCTGCTAACTAGAAGAGAGGATCAACTTTTAGTTGCCTCATGCTTTTAGCAGAGTCTTCTAAAATAAGGAGATGAAGCTACTTTAATCTGTTAACTTGCTTGAAAAGGAAATTGCAGTGTAGTACAGGAAGCAGATACTATTCTGAACCTAATATTCAAGACTGGAAAAAATATGGGTAAAGGGTAGAGAGAGAATTCTGGTGTCTGTATATTTGTGAGGTTTGAAAGAACAATAGAAAGGGTTAAGCCTTAAAGGTGGTCAGCTGAATGTTCTTAGCTGCAATTTCTGACACTGCCAGGTACCTCTGAAGGGTATAATCCTCTACTCAAGTGTCAGCTGTTAGGTAAATGTTAATGGTCAAAGCAGTAGAGTGCCAGTGAAAACAGGTACACTAGGGTGTGTGCTTGGGTTGGGTTTTTTTGTAAGCTCTCAGTCAAAAAGTTTTGTGAGTAGTGTAATACAGAGGGAAAGACAGCAAGAACATCGATCTTCTTAAGCTTATTTTTGAAAATTATTTTTTTTTTAGAACTTTCCTGCTAGCAAGCCTTATATCTGGCCTCTTCTGTTCCCATGGTGAGATGAGCCTTTTGGGTGGAACCCATAATACATAGGAAGGAATATCTAGCAGTAAAGTGTGTGCTTCCACTAACAAGTCTGACTTGTCATTTTGCCTGATTACAGAATAAAATCAGCCTACTACTTTCAGCCAGTTCTGGCTTGAGTTGGTTGTAGTGGTTTATAAACACTGTAAAAAAAAAAAAGGGAAGACTTTAACATTTTTTGTAGTAACAAGAAACAAAAGAGAAGTCAAAATTTCTTCATGGCAGTATAAAGTGAAGTCAAAAAAGGCTTACGAAGTTTTAATGTGTAGATATTTGAGGCTTTCAGCACTAGATATAGTATCAGCTAGATTTCTTTCAAGTTAGAGACAGAGCTGAACAATACCATTGTCAAGTGTGATTTCAAAGTTAATCTCTGTATTATACTGTAGTAAGACGGAACAATGGAAGAGTTGATTAGTGGTATCTCGTAATCTCAGATCTTAAAAAGTAAGTCTGCTTTCTCTTAATTCATATGTTAAAAGTTAGTTGTGTGTTTGAGAATTAACTTGACAGAGGAAATGGCTTGGGTATTTGCCAAGTCTTATCTGCGCTGCAGTATCTCTAATTTCAGTGATCTCGCAGATGACATTATTTATACTGACCCAGTTTTAAGACATGCTGTAACTTCCTTAACAAAACGAATTTTCAGATTAATTTTCAAGTACATAGTGTAAACCTCCCACCCCCAAAAATTTAGACAAACACTTCATTCAATGCTGTTCAAGTCAATGTTTTTGTGTCTCAATTCATACCTTTTTTTTTTTTTACAAAACTAGTTTTGGATTCTTTCATTGAAATTATTATTAAAAAACATTACAATTCTGTGTTCTCACAAATACTTTAAAAATAAATTGGCAGTATTTTTATATGCTTTCCATACTAGATCCCTCATGAATAAAACCAGAAATTACTTCGGTTATAAACACAGGGGTTTAATTTCACATTGTGCCAGAGGATTTCCAACTTCAGATGATGAATTGAAACCATTTAAGGAAGTGTCTGAAGTATTTCAGTTTCCCGAGCGTCCAGACCAATGTAGAAAGAACTTCTACAGTTTCCTTCCACACCTTAAAATGAAAGTTTTTGGAAACATTTTCACCATATCCCTGTCTAATTTCCTACTGGATTTTGCATCTAATTGAAGAGGATGAGATGCTTTCTTCTCTGCGGCATTTCTACATAATTTCTTAATGAGCTGGAGAGCAGAACAGTGCATGATGCTACCTTTTTGAAAGCTAGTCATGCTGCTTTTAGAGCATTTTTCAGCTCATGACTTTCTTGATAATGAAAAATAAAGAAAATGTTTGCTGCCACTGCCCTAGTGCAGCTTTGTGTACCTCTGTTTGCAGCTTCATTGCTTTTATTTCTTCCCCCTCCACCCCCTCTTCTTCTACCTCCAGCCTCTCTGTAATGACCCTCATAACCTCAGCTTTCCCTCTGGGTTGAATTTGGCTTTTGCCCCGCCACACCTTGCTAGTCTGACTAGTTTAAATCTGTCCTTCAACTCTTACTGCTGCTTCCTAAATGCAGCAGCAGCCTGAAAATCGCAGGGACCGTTAGTTTCACTTTGTTGCTGCTCCCCGGTGGATCTGGCTGAGCAGAGGCTGTCAGTAGAACACAGCGCCATCAACAGTATTTTCCCGTGGTTACTGCCCTACAAGGAGAGCAGCTCCCCCTTGAATGAACTTAAACCCCTGAGTCTTCATTGAAACACCTTTTTTCTTTTTAATGACATCCCACTAATGTGCTAAACAGCTGGTTTAATGTAGGCAGAATGTTGCTGCAGCTTAAAATTAGTTTTATATTTGATCCGGCATAAAATGTTGGAGGAAAAATAATTCACATTTTCTTGCCGGGAGGCTTTCTCTTTGCCAGCTGGAAATGGCATTCTAAATTGTAGCAGGAAATCTGTAGCATCCAGACTCCCAGTGGTAGCTGACATACAATGGCAGCTTTCCAACATGCTTGCTTATCCATTTTACAGGTGTAGCAATGATGCAAATAGTCAGCTGCCCGTATGTAAAGACAGTCGCTACCACCAAGACCGGTAATTTTCAAAACCATCTTAGTTCGTTTTGTCTGTAAGTTGGCATGGTAGTGAATGTTGTTGTTTATCTTTTATTTATTTATTTGCTTCCCCAATTGAATGAATATATATACTTTATTTTCAAAACAGTATAAATGCAAATATCATATTTGGCCAGGAAATAACTTTCCCAAATAACTGTTAGTGTTAGCTTCTTTTATACAAAAATTCAGTACAGTTTCCTGTAATCATTGAGTTCTGTAATAACTGTGAATCTCTTCATGCCCATACTTCTTAGTTATTAGTTTCTTGTGTGTGGATTTTTGTTTTTCCTACTTCCACATGTATAGTGACATGATTGTGCTCGCATGTTGGTGTGCGTGTATGTGCGTCTTAGTATAAATTTTCATTTTCCACATTGCGGATTTAAGAAGTCACTTACTGAGAATACTTTACAGCAATGCGTAATGTGTGCTTTTCCATTATTTGAAAAGATAGACTTTTTCATAGAAATGTTAAAGGCTCAAAATTACGATGTTTTAGTTCTGGTCCTATTAAATTTGTTTTTCTAGAACTTGTCGTTCAAAATATGTTCAGTATATCCATTTTGTTGGGAAGTAGAGAAATAATAGAGTAATACACCATTCTGGCTTTCTTACCTTTGGATATTTGCTTGCCATTTTGCTTTAGGACGTCAATAAAATGTTTGGGTTTTTTTTCCAATCAGTCTGCAGTATTAAACAAAACCATCACATAATCTCAAATTACTTCATTCTCATCAGTTTTTATCCAAGGCTGTGAATTAATGTTAACTTCCATTAAGTCAGGATTTAAGATTTGTCAAGAATCTTAAGATTCTTTGTCAAGAATGCATATTGCATGGCTCAAATTCAAGCCACTGTTGTCTTTTTTTTTCAAGAGCAATACGAATATGTCTTAAAATGACAGCATAATTAAACAGTGGTGCAGATTTTTTTTTTAAAAAGTAATTATTTTCTATAAAGATCTAAAATACTTTTTTAATAAATACAGCACTTAATTTTAAAGTATTAAAGCAAATGTCTGAAAACTAACAAGCTTTGTGCTTGATTTGTGCAGAATTACACATTAATTAAAACAAAAAGCTATCTAATCTGCCTGCTAATATGGGCATTATTGGTTATAAAACATGGGAAGGAAATATAGTAACAGGGTGTTGCTTTCCAATTTAATTTTGAAAACTATCTTTATATTTATTTATATAGGTTGATTATTTGTAAACTAAGTCAGTAAAGCCCTAGGTATTGGTTCTTGGGTACTTCATTGTCACTTACTGTTTTCTTTCCTTTCTTCCTTTCTTTTTTCTTTTTTTTTCTTTTTTTTTTTTCTTTTTTTCTTTTTTATGCAGGTGTCTTGCCAGGCATGGCCCCTCCCATTGTACCTATGATCCATCCTCAGGTTGCTATTGCTGCTTCACCTGCTACGTTGGCTGGAGCAACAGCAGTCTCTGAGTGGACAGAGTACAAAACAGCAGATGGAAAGACTTACTATTATAACAATAGGACTTTGGAGTCGACATGGGAAAAACCCCAGGAACTGAAAGAAAAAGGTACTCTTCTTGGGTTTTTGTTGGTTTTTTTCTTCTCTTTTAATACAGCTGTATACTACGCAACACTGCTTAGACCATTAATGATTGCGTTTGAAAATGTGAATGGGCATGTTTTTAATCCCTAATAATTTGGGAATATTTCTAATCCCTTATCTCCTTTAAGAATATTTTGAAATCCTAATTATAAGTATCCTTTCAAGTTGGTCTCAAGTCTGAAAGTTATAGTTTCTTTGTATTGTGAGAGTATTTGGTTCTAGAGTTGCTTCTGAATCCTGACATGCTTGGGTAAATGTGTGTTATCACTCCAGTAGAACGTATGTACTTTACATACTCACATGTTTGAGAAGGTCCCAGTTGCAGAAAGATGGACAGTGAGGGGAAAATTCAGTTGTTCTAAAAACTATAAACAAGGAAAGGATGAACATCATTGAAATGCTAGATTTCAGATCTTTAAAAGTCAAGTATATAAACAAATTTGGAATATGAGTAAAAATAAATTACCTCCCCCTGTCCACATCCCTAGGTTTTATTCTGGTCATATTCCGTGACTCTTTATTTGAATTCACATTATATTCACGGGTGATTGGAGGGAAATTAGTCTTGTATCATAAATAAGATGGAAGGGGCAAAAATTCTGTGGCTTTTATGCAATTTATAAATTTGTTTTAGGAAAACAAATCCAGTGAGAGCCTCGTTTTATTGGCTGCTGGACTCTTTATTTACAAGAAATCTTTGTTTAGGTACATTCAGAACACTTACACAGTTAGCTAGTTTAATACCCATTTTTCTAATAATTTGCATTTAAATAGTAGGTCTTTTTACTGAGGTGAAAACATCTAACACGGCAAATACCAATTTTGCTGAGTAAAGATGATACTTATTTTTTTTAATGGGTGCAGAGCAATCCTAAGATGAGTCTTTATCAATTTTCTCTGATTTCCATGTTTTTTTGTCAACAGGATTTCAAATCTGCAAGTGTTCTTTGGTGTTGTGCTGTTGGTTGATATGTTTATTGGTGTTTCAGCTGCTTCTGTTGGTACTCTTTAGTTAGCATAAGGCAGCCCATCATTCTAAAAAGCTATTTCGTTTTCCAGTCCCAAGTGGATCTTGGTACAGAAGGTAACGATGTCATCATAAGCAGACAATGTAAAGCCCAAGAAGGACAGAAAGTGGTGAAAATGCATTAAAAATACATTGGTTGGTGGTTGTGCTTGGAAAATACTGATAAAAATTTGTTGTGGCTCTATAACAGTTTCTTAATACTTTATTCAGAAAAAATGGAAGAGAAGATTAAAGAGCCAATTAAAGAACCAACGGAGGAGCCTTTACCAATGGAGACAGAAGAAGAAGAGCCAAAAGAAGAACCTATAAAAGAACTTATAAAGGAGGTAAAAGACCTTGCAACCAATAGTCAGTATTGCCATTTTGAATCCTACATCCTACAGGTGTAGATGTATATGTAGACCAGGCATATTGACAGGAGACATGGTTAGTAATTTGAGTTCTTAAATTCCTGGGGTGACTTTGAAAGCCTTCCTTTTGGACTCATAGCTTTTTTTTTTTCTAATTGTCTTTCTTTGTTGTTGTTGTTACAATAAGGAAAAAAGGACATTTAAAAGAAAAATACAGACTTTGTGAGTTAAGAAATTATTAAGAACACGGAAAAGAAGTTGGCTAATTATGCAGACATGATGTTCTCTCGCTGATTTTAAGGTGTTCAGAAAAATGAAACTTGTCCTGAATGTCTGAAATCTTTAAATGAATAGCTTTTTCTCTATTCCTTTACTTCTTTATTTTGAACAGTTCTGAAACAAAGGTTACACATTCTCCACCTGCTATAACTGATCAGTTTGGTCTGGTAGGAACACATGGCCTAGCAATTGTCTGTAGTGTTTACATTGCAGTAAACAAAATTAACTTTTTTCTTGTAAGCCATTCTGTCGTGCTGAGAAAGCATAGTTCTTGAAGGTGCTAAGGTGTTTAAATAAAAATTAAAGCTTTTATACTGATTTCTGTGGACTTCAACACAGCTTAGTAGGCAAAAAACCAGAATTCAGTTGCTGTTTTTTATTACCACTCTACCCTGTTTGCTTTTGAGGTTGTTGCTACTTTGTTTATTTCTGCTACAAAGGTTATTGTGGATTTTTGACTGTTCCGTACTACATGTCTCATTTTCAAGTAAATTTTAAAGAATAAATCAGAATCTCTTTGTGAGAAACTACACCCTTGTTCCTGTATTCAGGCCTTGACTCAAGGATTCATGCAGATCTCGGAAGGCGTTTAAATAAGGTTGCATTGAAGTCGGAAGTTAAGTAAACACTTAAGAGGTTTTCTGAATTGAGATTTTTGAATAGCAGTTACTGTTGAAATTCCAGTGCTTCTGTTTTAAGCTTGGATGAAGTGTAATTGCGAACTCTTTGTTAGCATTGTTTCAGAATACATTTGCTTGTTTAAAACAAGTAAGTTGGTTCATAATAAATAATTAGCTAGCTGTCATTGCCTGAATCCTGTAACTTGTTTTCTC
This sequence comes from Falco naumanni, assembly GCF_017639655.2. Classification (NCBI taxonomy): domain Eukaryota; kingdom Metazoa; phylum Chordata; class Aves; order Falconiformes; family Falconidae; genus Falco; species Falco naumanni. The sequence continues at coordinate 1,169,825 of NC_054061.1, forward strand.
GCTTGAGGAGCCAAAAGAGGAAGAAATGACTGAAGAAGAAAAAGCAGCTCAGAAGGCCAAGCCGGTGGCAACCACTCCTATTCCAGGAACCCCGTGGTAGGTAATGGTTTTCCCCATGGCCCGCTACTGCGGGACTGAAACATCAGTCCCTGAAGCCACCAGGAAGGTTACTGGGTAGTTAAAACCAGTAGTAGTATGTGAGGATGCTGTTCTTCTATGCTTCTGGCTCAAATAATGTTGGATTTCTCCAGCCAACACTGTTCAGGCTGTCCCACAGCTCACGATGTTCAGTGGTGTGTGTGTAGCCTTTGTACCACACACTAACTGCAGTCCTGTGAGGTGCGTTACCAGTATAGATTTCATATCCCAGTTTCCTTCATCTGCCACTGATTCCTTCTGATCTGGTATGAAATACTGGCCAAAAAAATAAAATAATTAAAAAAAAAATAGTCTTGGACTTCTTTTGCCTTGGGGAATTAATAGGTGCTGGCCAAAACAATCCTTTTTTTTTTTTTTTTTTTTTTTTTTTTTTACTTGGCATAGATACTCAGCAGGTGCCTGTGTGTATAATGTCATGATGAGGTTACTCTTGCTGTAATGTATGTAAATCATCTTGGTGTGCTTGGATGACCAAGGTAGAAATCTTACTGATGGAGGAATATTGTCTTAATATTTGCAATTCAGCCATTGATGCTTTTTTATTAATGTTTGATGTTTAAAACTGCCTCCCTTCAAATTATCTCTGTGATTCTTTCATCCCATCATTTATCCAGTTCTGGCACGATCATTAGGTTGCTTTTTGCCGTCTTTTGCAGGGCATTGAAGTGATGAGGTACATTTTATCCCAAAATCAAATTCATCTGTCTGAAACATTTTTCTAGAGAACTGAGTATACTGCAGTTCCTGATAAAAAGCATTTCTAAAATTGCATTTCAGATCTGCTAGCAAAGAACAGCAATAATTCAGTGTCCTGTTCAGACAGTAGGAATGTCTGGTAGTTGTGCAGTGAGTGTAACCTGGGTCTGTCTGTGACCGTTGTGCTTGTGAACAGTCTTTGAGTGTGGTAACAGAATGAATGAAACAGAATGAATGAAACCAACAGTCATACAAGACTCCCTGTCTGACTGTTCGATTTCTAGGTGTGTGGTGTGGACCGGCGATGAGCGTGTTTTCTTCTATAACCCTACCACTCGCCTTTCGATGTGGGATCGACCAGATGACCTAATTGGAAGAGCTGATGTGGACAAAATTATTCAAGAACCTCCTCACAAAAAAGGAATGGAAGAAGGAAAAAAACTTAGTAAGAGCAATCGTACTGCCTTCTTGAGAAGTCTGTATATCATTTACTGCTTATTTTGTGTTGATTTCCAAAGCTAGCAATATTTGAAATAAATGAGAGAAATGTAAGGACATACTAAAAAATTTATATAGCTTTGGAATTGAAGAAGGCTGGTGGGAATGCAGGTTTATAGAGTCCTTTGGGGAGAAAATAGTCCATTGAAGAAAGTAGATACTAACAAAGGTTAACTTTTCTCTAAATGCCAACAGGCTGAAAAAACTCCACGTTTTTACTGACTTAAAAAAAGGGACTGTGTTTGTTTTATAAGCAGGAGGAATTCAGGGGCCAGAAAAGATTAATCATAATATATGAAGGGCTCTCACAGAAGAGGATTTAACTTAGAGAACATCAACTGGAATACAGTTTTGGAAACAGCTGCCAAGAGCAGAGAAACATTCAAGAAGCTGCTGAGATGAGACTTGTCTCTGGCATGAGTTCTAGTAAATAGTCCTGGGATGACACATGGCTTGGTAGTTGGAGGAGAGCAAAGTGCATGTACGTAATCAGCAGGTCCAGATGTGCTTCATTAGACTGTTTAGCCTAATTAAGGGTTTTTTCCCTTAATTCCCCTGGGAATTAGAGGTCAGTGTTTGCCATTTTAAATGCAAAGTTGGCCACAAGTCTGTTAGTCCTGCTGCCACATTCAGATAGTGTTATTCTGAAAGTGACTGAAAACTGTATGTCTGTCTTTGTCAGAATACATTCTTGCTGCATGTGTTGTCCTCTGTTTTTGCACAAGGCTTCATTTGTAAATTACAAACTTTGCATAAATACAAAATCTAAAGTATTATTGAAATCTGTTACAGTTAGAGAAGAGCATGAATCTACAGAGGACGCAAACGAAGACGAGCCTATTAAAATTAAAAAGCGCAAGTAAGTTTGTGTTTTTGATACTAAGTGCTCTGTGTTGATAAAGTTTTTCATCTGAGCAGTGTGTATTCCTGTCGTATTCGGCAGAATACAGTTACTGTATCCAGCGGTAACTGATAGGATCGCTGAACATGCTCATCAGCTTTCTGCTGTTTTACTTTAGTAGCTCAAGTATTTGATATCTCTCTGAGATAGCTGAAATTCATGTGTAGCAGAAATAGCATCTCCTTTGGAAATCATTTGAAATGGAAATAAATGGTGTAAGTTGGTGAATCCAAGGAATATTTTGAGTGCAGTTTATCTTAAATAGTTTGCTTCTGTAGCTTGCTTATCTAGCTTGTTGATTTCTGTGCACAAGATTTTGTTGCCAAAAATGCAGCCCTATAGACTTTTCATAGTGATTACTGTTTTCACTCTGTTATAAAGGTTTGACAATTTTGCGTAAGTCTTTTGGTCTGTATTGCCTATTGGAAGTGATACATGTCACTTCACTATTAAGTTATGTACACAGAGTGTTCTAAAAGTAGTTTTACCATTTTATTTGGTTTTGCATACTTTTAGGGATGATCATAAAGTTGTTGGCAGTTAGAGCTTTGAGTGTGTTTGGCATGAAGTGTCTTTGCTCTCTTAGTAAACGTAGATCAACAAGGAGCACACTTTTTTCCAGAAATGCTTTGATGGATGAATGTATCACTCTCTTTACGGCACTTTCTGTTGCTCAGTTTGAACAACTCCCTTAGCCATAGCCTTCTCACGGACCTCATGGTCTTGAGTGGGAGATAAGAAGATTTGTGCGGTTAACGGAAAATCTGTTGCACATCTGGCAAGACTGCTAAATACAACCAGAATGTGCCAACTTCCTGGAGTCATTTGGCACTGAAGTTATTGAGAATATTTTGGTTCTTGAGCTCTTTCAGTATGAAAGCATTCATAGCCAAGCCTCAAAGAATGGCTTTCATGACCTCTGAGCCTGCGCTTCTGAGGTAACGGGTTATGTCCATCTTGTGCTGGTGCAGTTCAGTTTCTAACCTCCAGGATTAACACATTACTTCTCAAGTTATACTGTATGTTTGATTTTTTCAGGAAAGACGATAACAAAGACATTGATTCAGAGAAGGAGGCTGCTATGGAAGCTGAAATTAAAGCCGCTCGAGAGAGAGCCATTGTCCCTCTGGAGGCTCGGATGAAGCAATTCAAGGACATGCTTCTAGAAAGAGGGGTCAGAGAAATCTGTGTGTGTGAGAGATGGAGGGGGAGGGAAGGAGGGTTTTGGGCAGAGGCCTCAATTCTTAGCAAATTCAGAACCTGCAGTGCTTTATGTAAGGAAAACAATCTCACCCTTCCTCTGAATAATGGATGCATTTGGCACACAACTCCATATTTCAAAGAATATTACAATTATAGCAAAATTTTGATTTCGAAGTAACTGAAATTAAACAGTATCAAGACAGATTTTTGTTTTTACTTTTTTGTAAGTACTTACCTAGTTGAAAGCTGCCATTGCAAATAAATAAGATACACAAACTGTACACATCCTTAATGTTTTTGGAAATGTTCCTACATGAGAAAAGCAGTAAATTCCACTGTAGCCTGTATGCTCTTATCGTTAAATGGGAGACTTCTTGCTTTTAGTTAACAAAATTTGAACTCTGCTTGATACCAGTCAGTTTTGATGGATAAGTTAGGCTATTAGAATGTAAGTTTATATAGTAACTTTAAAAAATGGAAGTGGTTCCAGCTGCCTGTGCAGCTTTTGTTTGGTTTCAATAGCTGGATTTTATGGGGTAGTTTTATTAAAACTTGTTTAAGATGAGCTCAAATGTGTTTAAATCTGTTTCTTTTGTAGCAGAACTGTTTACACTCATAACACTTAGAAAAAGTGTAAAGCAGGCATGGGATATGAGAACATAGAATCTCAAGGCTTTCTTCTGATGTACTTTTTTTTACCCTAATTGTCACACATAGTAGTAATTACATGTGTGTTACTATTTAATGTTCACAGCCAATTAGTGTTGAAACTTGGTATGGCAGCCTCCATCATCTATTAGCGATGAAAGCTTCAGAATGAGTTTGTTCCCCTCTCCATCAGATGTCCTGTAGTTTTCAAGCAAAACTGTACAACTTCTGTATATTTGAGAAAACTTAATTGTTAGTTAAAATCTGACTTTTTTTTTTTTAATTGAAGGTCTCTGCTTTTTCAACATGGGAGAAAGAGCTACACAAGATAGTTTTTGATCCTCGTTACTTACTTCTCAACCCAAAAGAAAGGAAACAGGTAAAAGAGAAGTCAGATTTACTCCCCATCTAGACACAGCTACTACAGGCTTTATCTAAATCCTCAGTCTGCTATTTTTGTTCTTCCTGACCTTCCAGACTAATCAGTGTTGCAAGGGATTTTTGTTATAATTAGGGTTTGTCCGGAAATGAAAGAAGCCAGCAAGAAAAGAAGTGAGTTTCTAGTTTTTATTTTTCCTGTGGTTGGAAGATCTAATATTTTAACACAGTGAAATTGTTGCTTACCTAGCTCACAAAACCTAAACATAACTATGATAATCATCAGTATCTCTTCAAAATATTGGCACAATGAATAAACTACTTTTTAATAAAAAAGGGGTGAGTGGGCTAAAGCACATATTTATTGTTAAGCAAGTTCTCCCTCCAGAAGCTTTTCTTCAAATGGATGTAGGCAAATGGAAAACTTGAAGACTACATGAGGTGTCTGCGGTCCTAAGCATACAACCCAGAAAAATTTTAACATAACACAAATGTGTAAGAAACTTCTTCATAGGTCTCAGGTTATGATACAGTACACTATACGTTCAGAGATTGGAGTAATTTGCATATTCAAATGCAAAGAGTCCCTAACCCTTCTTTCTGCCTTGTTTGTGTTGGCTCTCTGCTGAAAGGAAAGGAAATAGGAGAAAAGGAAAGAAATGGGATTTTTCCTCCCTCTTGCCTAGAGCTTATTGGTTTCAGGTTTGTGTTTTATGTCGGTGACTGGTGTTTCTGTAGGTATTTGATCAGTATGTGAAAACCCGAGCAGAAGAAGAGCGCAAGGAGAAGAAAAACAAAATAATGCAAGCCAAGGAGGATTTCAAGAAAATGATGGAAGAAGCAAAGATTAATCCAAGGTAGGAGCTTCTTTCTAGTTCGTATCATAAGCTGTATTAGAATGAATTATGTTGGGTGGTATTAGGTAGATTAACCTTTTCAAAATGGGCAGAGAAGAACCATCAGATATTGTTGAAATCTTCTTTTGCCTGCTTGCATTCGCCTAACCCATGAAATGATAGAGCTTGTGATTTATAACTATTTACATACTTTAAAGCATTTTGAAGAAGTCTCCAGCATGCTGTCCAGATTGTGAGAAAAGCCTCATGATCCACCACAAGTTTTCTTCAATAACCCTGTTTCTTCTCAAGAGTATTAGTAGTCTCTGAGAGGTACTAGGGAGATTTCTTCGGTTTGAAGGGGGCTGAAGGGATGTTTTTCTGGTTACAAAGTATGTTAATGGTAATATGGTAGAATGTTTGGGTTGCTTTAATATAGAAATTACTATGTACCCCTCGCAGTCAGACCTACCTGCAGTGATAATAGTGAGGTGAGGACAGCGAATGTGCTAACGTTCCAGACTCTACTGCTAGAATTGTTTGTTTCACAGGCTTCTCGCACAGAGTTCATGAAACGTGCTTATGTCACCAGATGAGCTCTAAATCATTCTCTTTCAGCATCTCTTGGCTTATCTGGCGTTAATTCTTTTACAGCGAAGTAACAACTCATTTGTTAAGCTTAATTTTTTTTTCAGTGACCCATTTTGGAAATCTGGTGGAAGCCAGTGTTATGTTAACTTCTAAATTACATCAAATCTGATTAATAACTTAAAACACCTGTCTGCTCACTTTATAAGGGTAACAGTTTCGACAGTAGTAGGCTGGGAAGAATGGAGGCATGGAAATGTTTTAAGAAAATGTTCATCAGTAATAAGTTTAACATACAATTTGGAGACTAACATGGACTATTATGTTAGCCTTGGTGTCCTCAGCTTCCAAGGTATCTCTGGCGTGACATATTGGGACTGACTCTTGTCTGATTATGGGTTGGGGTGGGAAAGAGAGTTCCAGCTGAAATACTGTCTTGTTTAATCTTATCCTTTGTCTTCTGGTTTCAGTGTTTGTCTAAAGATATTGCTGTACTTCTGTGAGTGCCAGACTGTGTTTTTTATCATCTCAGTCCAACATGCTCAAGAGTTTGTGTTCCACTTCACTTAAACAACTCTTGTTCTTCAATATAGCTGTACATACATTCACTTTCTAATCTTTTTGAATAAGCTACCAAATTATCTTCTTGTTTCAATTTACCCTACAGCAACAGTAGGCTGGATTTTCCAAGTCTAATTATTTCCATGCTGTGATGAAAACATTCGTATGATTATAAGTGTCTCACGTATTCTTGGGGCCAGATTTGCATCAGAGCTTGGAAAAAGCACAGTAGTGGTTTTTTTTCGAGGTAAGTGGCAGTACTATATCTACTGCACAGATTGGAATCTGGCCCTGGAGGTGAGAGAACGGTCAGGGAAATGCTATGGAGATAATGGGTTGAAAGCCCAGTGTGGCTGCATCTGCCCATGGTGCTTAAAATATTTCAGCTCTGTGTTTGAAGATGAGGCAATGCAGTGTTCACTGTAGAAGGAAAAATCGATTCAGCCAGTGTCTTTTGTGACTCATACCAAAAGGTGATTTTCTTGGTGAACTCTTAGCATGGTTTGGCTGCAAGTGAATGCACATAAAATCTTCAGTTTCACAGCTGTGAAATAACCTGGACAGACTGGTGGCTGAACTGTTAACCCAGTCATGAAGATTTTTGTAGACAACTGAGGGGTTTTTTTATTTCTTCTTGGGTTGCATTGTAGGCTCTCTTCCTACACCTGCACTTTCTGCAGATAGCTGTATTCAAACAAACCAACCGACCAACCCCTGTAATCTCTAACAGTACCTTTCACGTGTGTGCCTAAACCTGACTCCTTTCTATATAGTTCATTGATCAAGCATCTCTATAGTGAGACCATAGGATGTTGTCTTCTTTTTTTTAAATTGTGCTTTGGCATGTACTCTAGCAGAAGAAATATTTCTCTGCTGAACCTGCTTCCCAGCAAAGACAGCTCTGCCAAATGAGTTCACTTGCCATTTTGTTGCAGAACTACTTTTAGTGAATTTGCAGCCAAGCATGCTAAAGACTCGAGATTCAAGGCAATTGAAAAGATGAAAGATCGAGAGGCCTTGTTTAATGAGTTTATCACAGCGGCAAGAAAGAAGGAAAAAGAAGATTCGAAGACCAGAGGTGAGAAGGTAAGGTGACTTTTTTTAGTTCCAGCAGTGTGAATGATGCGAGTCTGAGTGAGGTGGGACAAAGCCAGTGCTTGGTTTCCAGCAAGCATTCTCTGAGACACAGTCCTTCTCTTTCTGTAGAGGTTTTAGACTGCAGACACTTCACAGGTGTCCCTTTGGTCCTTCTGAACTGATCGTTTTTAAGTTTGCAGGTACACTGACTTTTAGAGTATGTAGAATTGAACTTTACATTTATTTGTGAAGCTGAGTTTACTTAAATAATGACACTTTTTTTTCCTTTACCTAAGCAAGTAACATTATATTTTTAACTGGAATAGTGCCTGATTACTATGTATTTCTTTTAAAGTTATATTATCGTGAAACATTAAAAGGAAAAAGATTCTTGTCCTGTTTGGCTGGAAACCCCAGATCTGGCTACTACCTACCTCTCTGTTCTCCAGTGGAGGCAGTAAGAATTTGAAATTCTCTGCAGGATACTCGGTTTAGATTTCAAACAGCTTCCTTATCTTCTCTTTCCATCTAAAAGCTAGCACTTTAGTGACTTTTTAATCTTTCAGTAAATATATCTTATGTATAAACTGCTGCTTATTAGAATTAAAGGTCAGCTATTAAAGATTAATGAATTCCAAATGTCACTTGACCGTATTGTCAATAGCAGGGAGCAGGCTTTCGCTGCTGGGGAAGCAGGCTGCTATGGAGGTGGCATCAGACATTACCATCAAAATATGCAGCCACTTACTTAAATGTCCCTGTGTGTTGTGTGAATGGAGAAAATAACCTCTAAAGCCTAATCATGTTTGACATTTTGAAGTCTGCAATGTTTATTTTGTAATATTAAGTTATTGCAAATTTCACCTATTGAGAATGCATAAAGAAGAGAAAAATGCTGAATAACAGGTTTGGTGTAGGACAATTTCGTTATTAATAAAGTTTTGCATATTTTTTTTAATCTAGGTACTCTGGTCTAATTAGATTCTGTATTCAGTTTTTTCAAATGTTGACTTATTGCTGATATTTTCAATAAATGTGATTTCAGAGAACAACTGATGTAGTTCAAAATTAAGACTTACATACTGCATTTCGATTATGAATATGGAATTTTAAAGCATTCTTGCAGCTTAATAGTGTAGTTAAAGACTTTAAAAAAAGTAAATATTTGCTTTGTTGTTGCATGATCTAAAGTTGAAAATTTAGAAGAAGAGAGATTGTGTTTGTTTGCTTTTGAAATAATGTTTTTTCTCCAAAAGCCTTTTGTAACCATTTTATGTATTCTGTTTTATAACAAGTGGATAGACTTTACAGTTATGTGCTGTGCGGCCTGTCAATCAGTTCAGTCTGACAGCTGTCAATCACTGACACGCAAATATTATGGGATTCCCTAGTGAGGAAAGAATTGGTATCTCTGTGTGGTGACTTTAGCCTCCCGCAGTTCCGGTACTTTACATTTTTTTAGTTTTTTTCCTTGTGAAGTGATGAGAGTTGTACCTGCAATGTGTTAACTGCCAAAAAAAAAAAAAAAAAAAAAAAGACTTCTAAATACTCCTGAAATACTTTCAGTCTTATTTTCCTTTGATTTTGAAAGTGCTTAAAACATAAAAGAAAATTTAAGGCATTTAACTTGAAGCTTTCTCAGTCTGTTTTAAAAGTCCAAAAATCTTTATTTAAGGAAGATCAACTTTACAGAAATCTTTAATGTAAGGGTGTTAAATTATATAATGTTTTTGATTTTGCTTCATTGAGTTATGGCCTATCGGATGGTGATAGAGTAGCCAGCTTCCCAGATGGTTGTTTTTATTCACGTGGCTAATTTTACTTAGTAAGTACAATGCTAATACTTCAGATGACAGACCTGAGGAGGTACACGTGGGTTTGAGGATACCGGGGAAGGGACTATGAGCTGGCAATGTCAACCAGGCTGCAAGGACGCCACCTTGTTCCATGTCCTTGAGATGAGCCATGCCAGCCGATGAGCCTGATGTCCCGTTTTACATAGACTTAATGAAATATTCAGCTGCAAACATGCTGCAGCCCACTGTGCTGATGGCTGTCTCATCTGTCCTGTAAGACCTCTTAACAGTTTCCTTGCTTAATAGTCTGCTCAGTGCAGCTAGTTACTTCGTATAGCTATACCTAACTTGCAGTGTCATAGTGCTACGGTCTTAAAAGATTATTCCTTGGTAAGATGTTTTTGACTCCATTTTTTGAGACCTTTTTGCCTTTTTTTTTTTTTTTTTTTTTAATTGAAAACCAAATTGCAATACTTGTGCTTTGTGTTGCAGATGACTGAAGTTAAACCCATGCTCTAAGAGCATTAAAGGTTTGGAGATGTCGTTTGTTTTTCTCAGGAGGGAATTGGCTGTACCCTCCTGGTTTTCTGCTAGGTCAGCTGCTGGTGAAGCAGTGGGTCCCTCTGGCACCTCCTTCCAGCAGTGCAGGAGCCCAGGGGGAGGGAGGTGCACCAGGCGGGGTGTTGCTGGTGGCTCTGGCGGGAGCATCTTCCTGCAGATCGTGGCGGTGGTCTTGGGTCTGGTTTGGTGTTGCAGCAGGTAGCACGGTGCTTCCAGCAGTGTTGTGGGTATGCAGGCTTCATCCTGTGGAATAGATACATACATACATATGATTTGTGCAGAAACTTTGAAATACCCTTACTTTATAGACTTCTGTAGTAATGTCTGGGAATTTTTTAATTTTTAACCAATATTTCTAATGCCATGGCTTAGAAAGCTTCATATTTTTGATACTGCATGCATGTTTTAAGATGTTTTGAAACAACATTCTTAATATTACAATGAATAAACGGTTTGCTTAGCATTTTATTCATCTACTTTAAGAAAAAGCGATAGTGCTGTAGATCTAGAGCAGCTTCCCACTGGCACTAACCAGTTGTTTTCTAATCTCTGCTTGCTTACTATATTAGTATCTCCGCTGAGATAGTAAAGAAAAAAGCCTATAAAGCCTTTTATGTTTATGTGTTAATGTTGTGAAGAACTAAAATTATTGGTGGGCAAGGCTGCAGAATGTTGGTTCTGATCTTAATTTCATTCTTGCATTCTGCAACAAACCACATTTTTAGAGAACCAGGGTGTGACAGTTCTCTGGCAAGCCAGAGTTTGTTCGCCTGTCCCTCTGCTCGCTTCCCGTATGAACCTCCGTGTTTTGCAGCTAAACTGCTTTTGGTGGTTTTCTTTTTTTAAAGGGATGAAGAGGAGAGAGAAGTAGCAAAAAATGAATGGTCATCCCTTCTCCTAGGTTTTTGGGGTTTTGAATTAGTGTGCCATAAAGAGGGATTTTCGTTTTGCAGACCAGCAGGGTTTGGAATGCTGCGAAGGCAGCATGCTTGGCCTTGCCTGTGGAGTCCCTGGGGTCATTCCCTGGCACTTGGCGAGTGAGGTGAACCAGCCCTCGCCTCTCTGCTTCAGAGAAATGGAGGCTTAAATGCCAGACCAGACTTCTAAGGCGTAAAGTGGTAGAAATATGAAGGAGGAAATACCTAGGACCTAAAGTGCAGCAGGAACAGGGACATTGTCTACCCCAGGAAAAAAAAAAAAAAAAAAAAAAAAGATAAAGGCATAGTAGTTGCTCTTGCAGCTGCTGGTTCTGGGAGTTTGGATGAAAGCATGTTGCTAGTTGTCTCAAAATAAAAAAAACCTAACATGATTGATCCTCTGCCAGCCCTTTGTGATGGCTGTTATGGACAGAGTGCTGACACGTCATTTCCAATTGACAAAGTAGACTACATTTTCTTAAACTTTTATATAAATGTGCATATCAGTCTTAAATATAATTTACTTAATTATCATACATGGGTAATTCTTTATTGGTTAGATCCATCTTAAGATATTGCTCTTTATCAGCAGATCCAAGTATTTACCTCTGTTCATTGTACACTTGCAGGATGAATCCATAAATATTCATTGATTTGTCTAGAGCCTTGTTTAAAACTGCATAGCTTCTATAGTATTGATATGCAAAATGCTATAATGTAGAATCAGTAACTTGTTACTTTGATGTATATATATATATAAAAGCTCAAAAAATAAGCTTAAATTGGAGTAAATTAATAAAAACTATTGGTGAATAATTTTCTAAATAATATAGTTCGTCTTAGATGTAGCAGATGTTCTTAATTTATCTGCTTTAGCAAAATTGTCCCAAGGGGAAGTGAATTTTAGATGTGGTTATGCCTAAATTCAGAGTTTTAGTGATTTCTCTAAATTGTAATGGTATGTAATATTAATATGCTTCCCTCTGTTGGAGGTAAGTTGACTCCTTTTTTCGTAAGAGCAAACTGTTGGGTATCAGACTATTTTTCTCAAGTATTGTCTTTCTGGTTTTGTCTGTAAAACAGATCAAAATGGACTTCTTTGAACTACTGGCTAATCACCACCTGGACAGTCAGTCTCGCTGGAGCAAAGTGAAGGACAAAGTAGAGACTGACCCCCGTTACAAAGCAGTGGATAGCTCTTCACAGAGGGAAGATCTTTTCAAACAGTACATAGAAAAAATTGCTAAGGTATGCATGGTGCATCCAAAAGTATAACTTCGGATGTTCTTTGGTCACATTCTGTTATCATGTGAAGTTACTAACTAGAATATATGCTTTAGTTCAATACTAAAGAGAATTCTATACTGTAGTTATTTGTAGAAGTACCCCAGAATGACAGCTTGAAACTTACAAGTTCTGGTGGTGCTGCTGTTGCAGGTGTTCATGGTATACGTGTGCATACACACACATGGTATTTGGGAGAATTTATCCAGCAGAGCAAGAAAGGCAGAGACTCCTGTGAAGCTGTTGGTTGTAAAAATGGCTGTAAAAGTCCAGAGAATGGGTACCATATTGATTACCTACCAGGGTGGGCAGTTTCCTTTGCTGTTAAGCTCAGCTGATATAAAAATTTCCTTCAGGGATATAGATGGCTTATACATAGTTCCTTCACTGGTGGTTCTGTCTTAATCCAGGATTCTTTTCTCTTCCAGGTGATTAATATCTGAGAATGTATCACTATTTGTTAGCCCAGTTTTACTGCTCTCCCCCTCTCCCCCTTGTATTTGGAGTTTGTCAGTGTACACAAACAATGTGCTCGTGAGGAATAGTTGTTCTGTGATCAGTGTTGTGAGCAAACATCTTTTCCCCCACGCAAAACCTGTTTTCTAACCCATAGATCTCAAATCACTTTTGAAGTATTCTGTTCCAAGGTGCCTTTAGTTTGGTAACCCTTTGATTTACTTACCTGTCTGATGAAAACATGAAAGGTGTTGTATTGTTCTTATTGAGAAAAATTTGTTCTTACATTTCAGAACTTAGATTCTGAAAAAGAAAAGGAGCTGGAAAGACAAGCTCGCATTGAGGCAAGTTTGCGTGAACGGGAAAGGGAAGTCCAGAAAGCTCGTTCGGAGCAAACCAAGGAAATTGATAGAGAACGTGAGCAGCACAAACGGGAAGAAGCTATACAAAACTTCAAAGCGCTTCTGTCTGACATGGTGAGATATGGACAGGCTTTCTCAGCTTCTCCGTGCGTTCTTCTTCCAATTATTGTACTACGTAACAGCTTTTTGGCATATGTGATTAAGTTTATGTAGCAATAGAATCCTGTTGTCTTCTCCCCACTGCCCTCCCCTCGCTGCTGGGAGTTCTGCATTGGTGGGAAGAGAATGCTTTGCATTTGGCGTTCATGTGAAGGCATCTTGCCCAGGGAGTTAGTGGATAGCATTATTCCTGCTCTCTGTCTCTGGAGTCTCACAGGCGATGGCAGATTTTTGGTCACGCTACTGTAAATTTTGGTACGTCTGTTGGAAAACTATATAAAGTTGAGCATTAGGAAGAGTCCCCTTATTTGTGCGTTTCTCTCCGTGCTCCAAACGCAGCAACTTTGTCTCACCGTTTCTGTGCTTAGGTTGTGTGTTTACTTTGTTCTGCTGGTCAGGCTGATCGGTGAGAGAGCGTTTCCTGTATGGCCAATGTCCTATTAAGGGGACAGTATTAGCAAAATAAGTTTTCACTTCTGTGTGTACTATGCCCTTGCTCCCTGGTGTAAGATATGAAATACAAATGTGTTACTAGTGCTCGGCTCCACGTTGCAGCAGTGAATTCTTTATAAGAGGGCAGGACTTAAGTGGCTCATCACTCTGGCCTGGTGGTATAGCTAGTAAAGAAAGCCACAGCTCCTTGAGGATGCTCTCTGGGCTAGAAGCACAGCACTGCAAAGTTCCTAGTGTTTCTTTGGAAATAATTATCTCTGAGGCTGCCTTTCCAGACCACTCACTGTTAATGTAGTATGTTACGCATAGAAGAGCGCGCTGGATTTTTCTTTTTGAGAAAGTACTCAACCAAGTCAGTGGGGTATCTCCATCTGCATTTGAACTGATGCAAAGTAATTCCTTCTGCCACTGCCTGTTTAATATTTGTGGGGAAGCTACTACAGTCTTTTTAACTTAAAAACAGCTTGGTTTTTGGTTGGTGGTTTGTTTTGTTTTTTTTTTTTCAAGTTGAACCTTAACTTAAAACAAGAAAAAATATTAAAAAAACCTCACCAAAATAAACCACAACCAAACCCAAAAAACCAATACTAAGTAGTACATTAAAAGTATGAGTAAACTGTAGAAAAAATGATTTAAAAAAAATCATCTTTTGGCTCAGGTGCGTTCTTCAGATGTGTCATGGTCCGATACCAGGAGGACTCTACGCAAAGATCATCGATGGGAATCTGGCTCCTTGCTAGAAAGAGAAGAGAAGGAGAAGCTCTTTAATGAACACATTGAAGCACTTACCAAAAAGAAGAGGGAACACTTTAGGCAACTTCTGGATGAAACTTCAGCGGTAAGAGTTGTATATATTCAAAGAGATTTGTCTTTTTCTGGTTTTCCATCAAACATTCTGATTTGTTTATTTTTATTTCCAGGGCCCCTTTGCTTCACTGCTGTCTTTTCTTCTTCATAACAAAATTTGTGCATTGAGTTTCCTTACCTGTTTATCTTGAGTGTTATTTTAGTTTAACATACAGTTAATTTGCATTTAAACTTCTAATCAGTGATCTTTTTATCTCCTGCAGGACGTTACTTTTCTTCAACACTGAATTATTTGATGCTCTTTATAATATGGCATCTTGCTCTTTCAGATATCTAGTGTGTTTGTCTTAATGAATATCAGTATATAATCTTACCAAGTTGATCTGTTTTGATGTTCTGCTTTATCTTGTGCTACTGAATCTGAACTTGTATTCTGTTTAATACTCTGGAAATCTATCATCTGCTTTGTGTATTGTGGGGTTTTAGTGAGTCTTGCTCTTTTTTAGTTACATGCCAATTTCAGTCAGCTTTCTTTTAACCCAAAAGATTTTACCTCATTTTTTTAATGCATTAGTTAAAAGTCCTCAGAATATTAGGCAGACTTTCGGTGTGCTAGACTAAGATGACAGACATGTAACTCTCAAGCAAGCTCTCTGCAGGTAATTTTAAACAACATATTCATATACGATACCAGAAAAAGACTTTGGGGTGTAAGTTATATTTGTGAGGATGTTGATCTGAAAATGCCATCTCAAAATAATAAAGAAAAGAAAATCAACTAATTAAAAAAGACAAACATAGTTGGGTTTTGATTATCTATACTACACTTAAAAACAGCAACAACTTTGTTAGCAGACTTGGGAGATAGTTAAAAGCTTCAGATGTAGTAATATTTACATTCTGTATTCTTAGAATCTAATTTTCTTTTAATTTAACTATTTTTGCTTCTTTTGAAAGATAACTTTAACATCAACATGGAAAGAAGTGAAAAAAATCATTAAAGAAGATCCAAGGTGCATTAAATTTTCTTCAAGTGACAGGGTAAGTGGTTTGCATCACTGTGGCTAACTGAGTATAGTGCAGGGTACAGAGAAGGGAAGGTAGGAGCTGCTGAAATGGTTTCCGCTTTATGTGAACAGTGGTATTACTGTTTGAATAAGATCTTTTTAAAATTATAAAGGTAAAAGATGAGGAAAAATGTCATTAACATGTAATTGTTGCTTAGGTTCAGTATGTTGGATGCTTAATCTGCATTCAGTGTTTTAAGCTTACCTTTTTTATTTCAGAAAAAACAAAGGGAGTTTGAGGAATACATTAGAGACAAATACATTACTGCCAAAGCCGACTTCCGAACACTATTGAAAGAGACCAAATTTATAACATACAGGTGTGTACCATAATGTCAACAAGGGAGTCCTCTTTTTATTGTGCTTTTCCATGTTAATGGCAACAAACTGATGTATTTTTTTTTCCTAGCATAAGTTGATGTCTGAGTTTTACACATTTATAACCTTTCATAACCTATCAAAAAAAAGAAGAAAAGTCTGCGGCAGCTGGAGACCTCTTTCTGCTTTGTTTTGACATTGCTGCTGCTGGCCAACAAGTAATGAAAATGAGACTAGCACAGGTGTGAGGTTCTTTTTGGCTTTGGGATGGTATTCTGTGAATACTACTTTGAGCTGTCAGGCATTAAATTTATTTTGTGGCGACAGCCATCTTTCATGTTTGTATTAGTCCTTGGTTTACACTCAGGAGGGATCAGTACTGGAATGAGGACTCTGTTTAAGGACTTTGGAGTAGACAGCAAAGAAATATTTGCTCTATTGAAATTTTATTTACAAAAATCATAATTTGCCTGGTTTCTGTGGGAGGGAGGATTTCGTTGAAAGGGTGTGCCTTGCAGGTGGATAGATTTACAAAGCAGTTGGCTGATACAGAGTCTTTGAGTATGGACCAAAACATGTTTCCTATCAGAAATGGGAGTTCACTTAAAAAAGAGAAAATGAAATTAAGGTCTTCAGAACCCAACGACCCAGATGGTTCCTTTGCTGTCAGCACTGTAGTGTGCTGGGTTTCTGGGTTCAGGTGGGGCTGCTGCCAGCGAGCTGAGTAGCAGTGCTCTAAGCTGGTGCTGTGGGCACAGTCGGTCAAGCTCGACTGTAGTGGAGACTTCTTCATCCAGATTCTGTGTTTGCTTCTTTCAGATCTGGTTTTGGGTTTTTGTCCCCTCTAGGTTTTAGCATTTGTATAGTTCGTGTAGTGCTGTACTAGGCTATGTCCACAGCCAGACACAAGCCTTTCGTGGTGCTTAATTAATGTAGCACAAATGTAGGCAACAAGCCTTTATTTCCTGTGCATAGAGTACTGTTGATGTGCCTAGTCCTGACCTAAAGCAGCATCTTTCTAGCTAAGAAGATACCCAGCTCTTTGTACCCTTTCCCTGCTTTGCCTTTCCGTTGACTCACCGGTGTTTCCTTATGGTGAGGGCAGCTCCTCTGAGGTCACAGCAGCCGCCGCTGGGAGCAGGGTGAGTTCCCGGTGTGTTCTGTGCGTCCTGGACAGCTGTCGGGTGGTAATTGTTATGCTTGCTTTCAGATCCAAAAAGTTGATCCAGGAGTCAGATCAGCATCTGAAAGACGTAGAGAAGATACTACAAAACGACAAGCGGTATCTGGTACTTGACTGCGTACCAGAAGAGAGACGCAAACTCATAGTCTCCTATGTAGATGACCTGGACCGTCGAGGCCCACCTCCACCACCCACAGCTTCAGAGCCTACAAGACGAACAACAAAATAGTTATGAAATACTCTTAAGCCAAGGGTATCTGTTAAATCAAAAAGCTTGCATGAGCCATCTGTCAGGTTTATACATATACATTACCGTGAATATATTGCAAAACCATCTGAGGAGCAGAGGAAGAAGCAGCATTTGTGAACGTAAAATGGTCTCTGGGGGGGAAAAACCAACAACAAAAAAACCCACGCTAAAGGTATTTATGAATTTCTTTGGGACATGACTGACAAAATCCGAACATGTGGGCTGTGTTTGGTAACTTCAGATCTCAGAGCAATGCAGTATCTGTATATGAGGTGTGGATGTCTGATATTTGGAGACATTCTTCTCAGCAGTGTCATACATGTGAGTCCGAAGGATGATCACACTTGTGGTTTGAACTTGTGCTACGTGTGTGCCACCAGCTTCCTAATGGTTACCCGCGGTCCCTGGCTGAGGAGGTGAAATGCTGTCCGATAGCTTAAATTATTGATTACTGAAGACAGTGTTCTGGAAACACAAGTCCCAGTCCTCTGCTTGCTTTCACCCTTGTAAATGGAACTAAATCCATTAAAGCCAGAGTTAGAACTGAGAGAGGAGAATTAGAACTAAGAGACCAAATTAAATTTGTTCACAGGTCTGCTTTGTTCCTTACCCTATCCATGAATTAGAAGCAAAATGAGGTTGCTCTGCCCAAGTGAAGATTTATCTGATAGTTTTTACTCGAAGTTGGAAACACTTGCTAAATAACAGTGGTTACTGGAGCAGAACAGGACGGTTGTATAAACACATTTTTATTTACGATAAAGTGATCTTTACATACTTCTGGATTAGACTGTGGATTTCCCCTCTGGGCAATTCTTGTAAACTATACTCCTGTTTTGAATGTTAAACTTGTGTTTCTAAAGTTTAATTTTGAAATGTTGGGATTGTTCAGTTTATGTATTTGAACTACAATAAACCAACCCTTTTTATATATGGATTGTACAGGCCTAATACCAATTTTTGTTGGATTTTGGTGGACTTGTGAATTTATGAGTAAAGCAAACAACTGAAGTCATACTGCCTAAATTCTTGGCTGTGTTTGGCAAAACAGCACCTGTGGCACTGCGCGATATTGCATTAAACTTCAGCAGCAGCATTCCGGTTGGCATACATCCAATAGAGTGCCAAGCAAAATGGTTTTCTGGTTTAATTCTTTAGTCCTTTGCTTAAATATTAGGTGATAGGAGTGGCAGTGTCAAAAGTATTTCCTTCTCTCTCTTCTGTGTTTGGCATGGATCTCTTCCTCTGAGTTGGGGGCTGGGGAAAGATTGATTCTTCCATGAGAAATTGTTTCCCAGCAATTGCTGTTTTGGTAGCCAGCCATTGGGACTTGCAGTCTGAGCACCAAGACAGAAGGTTGTTCACAAAGATCTGGACAGCTTGGGAGGGATTTTTGCTGCTGACATTTGAAACATTTCTCCCTAAGTGCAGGGCAAGCATCCCTCGTCTTCTCCCGATGCCCGCCTGCTCCATCAGCGTGGCGGTGCCCCAGCCGTTGGAAACCAGTGTCAGGTAATGCCATTGCTGGGTACTTAAAGTGGGATAAGGAGGATTGTAGCTTGCCTAAGGCCAAAAATGTGACACCCTGCGGGAAGTGTAGTTCCTGCCTGGAAAGAGCAACAGTTACTGTACACCCACCGTGGGAGCGGGGGGGCTGCGGGGTGATTGGCCAGGGCTGAGGGGAACCCTGCCTGCCTCTGCTGTGCGGGGGTGGCAGAGCTGCCCACGGGTCTGCCGTCACTGTCAGACCTCGAGAAATCCCGTCCTGTGGCTGCTGCTGATAAACTTGGGTTAGCAAGTCTAGACCCTCAGCGGTTTTAATTTTTACCGAATTCTTCATGTTGTATTTGAATGTCGGATGTCTTAAGCAGATTGCCAGGTGTTTGTTCACTTCTAAGAACAGGAGTGAGGGGCACGAGGGGGACACGAGGAACTGGCGTGGGAACATGGTACGAGGTGAGCCAAGGACAAAACTCAGTTTGCTGCTTAACAGCAATTCAGGATAAAAAATCATTGGTTCACTGGGCTGCCCTGGGCCATGCGTGGGGAGGGTTTCACAGCCCACCCCCCCACCACGGGGGTCCCTCATTGCCCCTTTCAGGCCAAACTGCCACAGCTTCTCCCAAGGACCCTTTGCCAGGCCGGTGCTGATGGAGCTGCCTGGCCATGCCCCAGCCTTGGCCCAGTACCTGCCGCTGGCCATCATCCCCTGCTGGCTTGGAGTCCATATTGTATTTTCCCTGCCTCTGTTATTGTCACCACTATTGTCGTCACTCTCAATCTCCTGGCTGTTTTTGCTGCCTTTCCTTAATCTTGCGCTCTTAACATACTTGTTTTAAAAGCCACTGTTGGTTCCTGTGCTTCTCTGGCAATCACAGTCTTGCCAGCCAGATCCCTGCTGGGCAAACAGAACAGCAGGAGTGTTTTTAATTTTTAATTTCTTTAAAATCTTTTTTTTTTTTTTTTTTTGTATGAACAAACTAAGTCTACTAAGCCACAGCATGGGCAGGCTTTGGTAGTGAAGGGTCAGATGACTCCAGCAGACAGCAGTGATGCTAACAGACAGGTCAGCTTGTTTTGGTGCTCAGCTGCTAATAGTGCAGAGTCCTCTGAACCCCCTGGGCGCAGGGTGGGTGCAGGGGGGACCCCGCAGCAGCCCTTGCACCCAGCATGGCCTGTCTATGCCTGCCAGCTGTGCAGAGCCCTTGTGTCCCCTTGAGTGCCCTCTGGGCAATGATGCCGTGGCTGGGACACGGAAGGTGCCCAGGGTCAGACGCTGGTGGTGGGGATTGTGGCGATGTGCCCGCGTGCTGTGAGAGCACCACATCGCCCTGCTCTGGCAGTAAATAAATATCTTTTCACTCAGCTTAGTGCATCCCTGGAGGAAGCCATGCATTTTTTATGGATGTTTTAAAATATGGTTAACTTGCTCACTAAATAAATAAGATTGCTATTAATTTTATCTTGTTTATGGAGACCAGATGTTCATTAACATTTATTTATCTTCTTATTCTGTGGATAAAGCAATTATGCTTAACATACCGGGCCCCCCCAGTGCAGGGGGTGCTGCCATGGCAGCCGCGACGATGCAGCTGGAAGACACACTGGTGATGCATGACATGGTGGAGCTGGTCCCCTGGCCCTGCAGCACCTCGGGCATGGTCCCCTGTGTCCCCCAGAAGCAGATCCTTGTCTGTGGGATCCTTGTCCAGAGAGAAGGTTGGGCATAACAGATGCTGATAACTTTTCTAGCACCTTTTTTGCCGCAGGCCTGCAGCTCCCCCAGTACATCCCTGCTGTCATGCTGCTGCTGTGGCTGAGCGCTCACACGGGCTGGCAGGGCAGGAATTAAAATTAAGCGAGCTTGGGAAAGGGAAAGAAACTCAGATTTTGAAAAGCCAGACTCCTTTTTGTGGGTTACAGAGCTGCAGTCTGTCACTGGCAGTAGTTTCAGTTTCCCGGGTTTCAGTTTCTTTCGGGGCCATGTTGCTGTTTCCAGCTGCTAAGCAGAGACCCAGCGCTGCTCCGCAGTTTGTTCTTTGGTTTCCTGCTTTGGGAGCTGGCGCTCAACCCAGGGCTTCCCAAGGGATCTCAGCCAGTCTTGTGATGAGCAATTGACGGGGCACCGTATCCCTGTTTCTTCCCCAGACAAGGGGCTGGCAGCACAGGGGATCCCTGGATGGCCGCGGCAGCTCCAGGGCTGCACCACCCACGCAGCCAATGCCGCCTGCGCTCTCACCGCTCCTGTCCCAGCTGCTGGGGATGGTGCCAGCCGGTGCCCTGCCCTACAGCACAGTGCTGATGGCCCTAAGGGCGGCCAGGCCACCAGCTCTGTAACCCTGCTGTCCACCCACACCGCTCTCAGCTGCCCTGGGCCGTGATACACCATGGTAGGATGCCTGACTCCTGTTCTTGTTATCAACGGTAAGTAGGTATCAACTCTGCAGCGCTATTCCTTGTTGCTTTCTTCATGTTTGTTCCACAAGCTTTTGGAATAAGTTATTATTCCCATGTGTGAGGTGGCTGCTGCGTGAGTCAGTGCCTTCACAACAGCATTTCGCACTCGTACCCCACCAGAGCCAAGCTGTGCTCAAGTGCCATGTGGGAGCAAGCCAGGGAGTTGCAACAAAGTAATGGTGAGACAGGTCCTTCCAGAAAAGTGAGAAGAAAAGACTATTTATTATAAACCTTGTGATTTTACTTCGATGGCACAGCTCCCTGCACTGCGGGAAGGTGGCTGTCACTGAGCAGTGGTTATGCCCAGTGGCTAACAACAGTCACAGGAGCCTAATTTTATCCCATTCCATCTTCACTTGTGGGAGTGAATAAGGACTCCCAGTCTCAAATAATCTGTTTTAAATTTAATTTTGATATGCACTGGTTTTCTAATGATACTTCACGGATGTGCCATGGCTTCCTTGGTGCAGGCGTGCCGGCAGAGCGGGGTGCTGGGCTGCACGGAGCAGTGAGCGTGGCCGGGGGGACAGGCCTCGGCTCAGGCGCAGCCCCAAGCGGGCTCTGCAGCAGTGCAGGAGAGCCCTGGGTCAGGGAAGGGAGGATGGATTTGGTGGACTCTGACACAGGACCTTTGGAGTGCTGTCCCAAAGGACTTTAAGGACATGGGGGACTTTAGCTGCCATGAAGAGAGGCATATTTTAAAATGCTTGGAAATGAGAGCCGCGTGCTTTGGACATCCCCTGCCACCCCTTGTAACCCTGTCAACAGCAGCGCAGCCTCAGCTGTGACCAGTCCGTTCCACAAGCTGGCTCGGCAGTGCTATACATGTTTTCCACAGAGGTAAGAACAAACGTGGCTTTTTTAAATGTCAAAAGCTTTGGTGGAAATTGCGAAGAGCTATCTGAGTATCCGGGAGTCACCCAGAGGCTCTTTGGAAGAAACTGCTCATGGAGCCGCCCCAGCTGCCCCACACTGATACGCACAGTACACCGAGGAATAAATCCAAGGCTCGGATCCGTGCACATTCTAGTAAATTAAGGTCACGCAGTTAATGCGAAGGTAAATGAGTGTCTGTTTGAATAACATTTCCTTGACAGTATAATCCATGCCCTGCAGCTTCTAATTAGGTGCCGCTGTTTAAATTCATCATCAAGAACAACAGAGAATTAGCACCCAACTGCAGAGGAACTGACAGGTCCTTTTAATGCGTTATCAAATAATGAGATTTGTC
Organism: Falco naumanni; assembly: GCF_017639655.2. Taxonomy (NCBI): domain Eukaryota; kingdom Metazoa; phylum Chordata; class Aves; order Falconiformes; family Falconidae; genus Falco; species Falco naumanni. The sequence continues at coordinate 1,192,171 of NC_054061.1, forward strand.
CTGCTGAAGAGGGTGAGCTGCTGGATGCTCCCTGTGACTTACTATCAACCACAGCCCTCCCACGGTCACCCCACGTGCCCTCTCCTGCCCCGTGCAGCAGGTTGGGCCAGCACAGCATGGCACAGGCAGCGTGGGGCTCTCCTTTGCCGTGCCACACGTGGTGCACCAGCCCTTTGCACGGGGCAGGGCAGGCAGTGCGGTGGGAACCACTGACCTGCGGCTCACCCAGGCAAGCTGTTCTGCATCAGATCCTGCTTTAGGCTTATTGTAAAGCCGACTCAGCTATCAGCAGTGATTTCAAAGGGAAAACAAAAACAGATTCTTCCTGAAAAGCACTGCAGGAGCTGCTGTTCCCTGTGCCAGGCAGTGGAGGGTGAGCCCTGGCCTCAGTCCCTGTGATGGGTCGGAGGCATCGGCACAGGGTCCAGGCAGGGAGAAGGGCTCAGCCCCCACCTCATACCACTGACCTGTCAGCTTCAGCTGAAATGCTGCTCAGGGCCAGGAGGATGCTAGGATATGTATTTACTAAGCCTGTGTGTGGAGCTAAAGCTGTGTTTGGTTTCCATGAGATACGGTGTTTGATCAGGCTGCTGAGTAAGGGCTCAACAGCTCACCCAGAGCAGCTGGCTTACAGGCACAAATGCCCCCGTGGTCCTGCAAGTGCCGTGCGAAGGGGAGCCCTGCGCCCATTAGCTGGTGCCCATGGCTTCGGCAGAGGGACCCTGGGGAGATGGAAGTGCTCACTGCTGGCCTTGCGCAGCCGAGCCAGCCCGAGCCAGGAGTCTTGATGGGGTCTGACTCGTCCCCCAGGCACTGCCACCACCGAGGAGGGTCCAGCAGCTCCTTTTTCAGAGGCTGGGCTGCAGGGCAAGAGTAATAGCCCTCGTCACGCCACACAGCCCTGTTATTGGAGATATTTAGTGCTGAGCCTGGGCTACGGGGCTTGTATCTGGGATGTGATAATGTTGCTCCCTGCACGAGTGAGCAGGACATCGTCTGTGGACTGTCAGCTGGCAGGCTGCCCCTGAGACATAGTGCAGCATTGGGCACCCAGCACCAACACTGCTTGCACAGCATGCACGCTGCCCCTCAACAGCATCCCTTAGGACCTCAAATGCCCCTCTACAGATGCAGGAAGTGTTCACGATTGCGGCTGGATGGATTTCTGCATGTGAGCATCAAGGGCCAGCTGAAGTACCAACCACACCGGGTGACTGGTTCACCAACTGAGGTAAGGCTCGCTGCAGCAGGTGAGTATACCAGTTCCCAGCCTGGTTGTGGGCATCTCCCCTCCTCAGTGCCTCTCAGGGTCCCTGTTAGTTCTGCCTTGCTGCTGCATGCTGAAAGTGACTTATAAAAGAAAGCAATACCTTAATGCTACGCACCCTACTGCATTTGGTTAAGCTAAGAAAAAGGAATTAATGCAACAAGTTGTGAGATGGCAGCTGACCCAGCAGGAAGCCCCCTGGGATGAAGCACAGGCATGGCCAGTCATGGTGGCTCCTCCCCCATCAGCATGGCATCGGCACTGGCCCTGGCATGCACTTGACTACCTCCCTTCACCCCAGCGTCTTCAGGAACTACTGTGCCCTGCCACCAGGTAACACGGGGTGTGTGCAGAAGTGAGGCAAACAGCACCTTCCCCTCATGGGAAAGGCCCCCCACACCGCCAGGCTGTGAGTGGGGGGGAACAGAAACCACCTGCGACAGACGGGTACCAGGCTGAGCATCCCTCCTTCGGGGCGGGCACCCTGCAGTTTGTAGCCATTGCTGCTGGGCCAGCGCGGTGCAGGATGCTGTTGGACAGTGTGGCTTCCAAAAGCAGCTGTTCCTCCCGGCTGGGGCTGGTGACGGTCACTCTGGCACAGCTGCCAGTTCCCTGGCACTGCAGCCCGGGCCGTGCCCCCCCTGTGCCAGCAGCACTAGCCCTCCCCACACACAAATGCATCCTCAGTGGGATGGGGTCATGTGTGACCAAGCCATGGGAATGTCTGCCTTCCGCAAGTCCTTAAACCACTGGACAAGCAGGGCACATCCCACTTTCTGCACCCTCCCACACCCACCCGCAGCGGATGTGGGACCGGTGGGACATCTGCTCCACCCCGCTGCAGCCCCTGCACCAAGGACTGACCCTCGCCAGGCTGCGCCAAGCTGCGGGGGGAGGCTCTGTTCCAGATATTCCACTGCCCTGACATCCTGTACCCTCAGCAGGGATGCAGGACCCCTGGGATCTCTGGGACGCCCCCCAGCCCCCCTTCATCAGCACAGCCCTGACAGCCAACCTCTGACCAGGGGCCTGCAGACACGGTCTGGGTGCCGCAGAGCTACCGCCCAGCATGGGGAGGCACAAGCAGCGATGCCACACAAAGACACATTTGGGACAACTTTACTTCTGATGCTAGAGTGCAGGCTTTCTTTACAGGAACCAAAAAAGAACATTTACTTTTTTAAAATGGTTCATTTACTCTTGCTGGTTTTTTTTACCATTTCATTTTTTTTTAAAAAAAAAAAGGTACTCCTGAAAGCCATTGCTTGTAATAAATATTTAAGCCAGTGCACTTCGTTTTTTCCCTTGTGGTCACTCCCCTGAAGGCAGCAAGCTCTCCTTGCTGCTGCCCTGCGCCGGTGCATGAGGTGGGGAAGGTGGGCAGGGGCTTCGCCTGCCCGGGGCACGGTTGGGGGTCCTCGCTGCTGTGCAGCTCCTGGTTTTCCACGCGGTCCCTGTGCTCCTTGGGTAAGTGGCAGTTAGTCTCCCTTGCTGGGTGCCAGAGCTGGGAGGCCGTGGTGGGACACGCTGGGGATCCTCATGGTGCCTCGCGGAGAGCCTGGCCCAAAGGGCACTTTGCCCGTCGAGAGGCGTGAAAACATCCCTGCAGCGGGGCAGGTACTGGTGGGATGCCTGTGGCCCCAGCGGAAGGGATGCACGGCAGGGCCACTCTTACAGAGCCACTTCTAAAGTGACAGTGTTGAATTTTTTTAATTGACTTTATTAATTTGCTTTTTGTTGCAGGAGCAGTTTTTAGATTGACTGAAAATTCAGTGGGTTTATTGTTTTATTATTGAACAGTTGCTCAAGTATAAGAGGGACCTGAACAATCTTTAGAGTAGAAAGGGGCAGCCTTGCCATGCAAAGAGGAAGAATTATTGTTTTTATTACTATTATTATCATTATTATTATGGTGTAGGACCACAGACAGCCTCTCTCTGAAGCAGTCAGGTGCTAACAGCAATATATGGTTGGTTTCTTTTTTAGAAGGTCATAAGTTAGCAACTTATACTTTATCTTTTAAAAAATTGAATAAATAAATAAATAAATTTAAAAAGAAAGAGAGAGAGAGACAGTCACAACATGCAAGAGCTTACAACAGAACAAGTAGAAATGACCAAAGCAAAAGACAAGAAATGCAGAAGGAAAGCCCGGGTTCAATTTGGTTTGCAGTCAATGCAGTTTGGAAGCATTATTTATAAAGGTATTTCATATACCAAAAAAGGCACCACAGTATCTACAAAGCCAAATCCTCGGGAGAGTGTCTGGGGGTGGGGGAAGGCAGCAGCCTGGCTAGAGCAGACACGTCTCGGTGCGCAGCAGATCCCCCCCTTTAAGCTTGTCCATTGCAAATCTGAACTTTTCCATTTTATGTTTGGTTTTGCTGTCTCTGTTGGTAAAAACACAAAATGATAATAATAAAAAGACAAACGTGAAAACCAGCAAAGGGGATGATGTTCTGATCTCGCAGCATGACAGGTGGAATATTTCTAGGATCAAGTTTAATAGGATGAGCGTGGGGTGACTGTGGCCAGAACCGCTCAAGGGCCTGCGGCCACTGTCCCCACACGCCCCCATCCCCCTGCTCCACAGCCAGCTGCCGCCACCCCAGGGACACCGGGGTGGCAGCACAAGCCTCACACCCCACACCCCCCCCACACTCACCCCCCATCTGCCATCGCTCCCAACACACAAATGAAAGAGAAATAGGGTGTCTGCTGGGGGTGCCCCCGCTGCCCCCCGGCGCTGGGGCACGGGTGCATGTGCCTCCGCACAGCTGCCGTCTGCAGGGCGGCAACGGAACAAAGGGATAGGAAGGAAGAAGGGGGGGGGAAACAAAAAAGAAAGAAAGAAAAGAAACATTTGAAATCTTGTGTTTACTAGTATTCAGTACATGAGATTCCTAAAGAACAACTTGTCCTCCTAGTTAACCTTGTCCTGGAATATATACAGGTTATTTGTTGCTGCCACGGCAATGATATTCTCAGAGGGGTGCCAAGCTGTGTGCAGGATCTTTTTGCTAAAGTCCAGACTGTCCACGCTAATTTCGTCTTTCCTCCGCTTGCCGCCCACGCAGACCTTGCGGGGCTTGAGGATGGCGCGGGGTTTGCTGTTCTCCCGCGAGGCCTCCAGCGTCACGTCGCGCTTGGTGTTGCGGTCGAACATGCGGAAGAAGTTGTTGTAGGAGCCGGTCATGATGACGCTGCGAGGAGGGATGAAGGATGGGTCACCCTGTGCAGCCCACCCGGCCGTGGTACCCCGGAGCTGCCCAGCATGGGGGGGTGGTGTGTTCCTGTGTCCCCCTCAACCCAGGGAATGCACATGGGGGAGGCAATTCCTTTCAGGATAACAACGCATATGGATATGATTCTTTATGGCAAAGAACTAGCTGACCTGAACCGAATGATTTTCACATGTTTCTAGAAGCAAACCTCCTCGTAACTGGGGGCAGACTGAATATCCAGGGGCATAATGAGATCGCATTAGATTTGGAATTTGGGCTTTAGGTCCAGTTGTGCCTCGGTAACTCACCCTGATGGTTCAGAGAAAAAAAATGTGGCAATCCTGACAGGTCAACCGGTCTTGCCACCTTCTGCCACCTGCTTCAGTGTGAATCGTTTTGAAATATGGGTGGACAGCTGCCACTCCCCGAGTCTGGCAATCTGGAGCTAAATGCATCAACCACCCTCCTGCAGGATGATGCAGGACAGGACTGGAACCCATCCAGGAGAGAGCCAGGACCCCACAAGACACCCCCTGCAGTGCCTGGGCATGGGGCCGTGGGTTTAGGTGATCCCAGCGATCCCACAGGGAAGCTCTGCAGAGCCCGCACCCAGCCGAGGGCCGGGGAAGGGACCGCAGGGGATGAGGGAGCCCCGTGGGGCTGGGTGCCAGGGTGCAGCTGCCACTGAACAGCTCACAGCTCACCTGTCGGACCCGTTCCAGACGCACTCAAACTTGTCGAAGATGCAGTCGTTCTCATAGAGCGAGCAGAGCTTGCTCCGCAGGTAGTCGTGAACCTGCCGGCAGGGAGGGATGGGGCATGAGATCCCTGCACCAGCTGGCACGGCACAGCAGTGCCAGCCCAGTGCTCGCTGGGGGTGAGCCCTGGCTCTCCCACGGCCGTGCCAGCAGCACTGGCCACGGCCCGTTATTGTGTGCCCTTGACCATGGCCACCCTTCTGCTGTAAGCAGCAGCAGTACCACCGCTCCACATGCAGCTCAGGCAGTGCCAGGCCACATCCCCAGGCAGAGGGTAGCAAGGACCTGTCACTTGCCTGCCAGGCAGCCCTCCTGGCCACCAGCACCTGAGCTTCCCCTCCTCACCACCACCCAACCTGGGGATGTGGGTTACACTTCACCAGGCCACTCCAGCCCGCACTTAACTGTTCTTCATTTGCTTTCCATGATTTAATGGCACAATGCTGCCATCCATCAGGTTTGTACCCATCCCCCCTGCCACTGGCCCGGGAACACGGCTTGGGCAGGAGCACCGTGGGTGCCTGACCATGCCACACTCACTTGGTAGGTCTCGATGGGCCGGTTCTCCATGTTCAGGTCCCACACTTTGACCGTGAGATAGTCCCGGGTCATGATATACCTCCCACTGTGGCTGAATTTGACATCAGAGATTGAGGAGATGATCTCGGAAAAAAACGACCGGTTACTTGGGTCTTCGGGCTCTTCAAAAACTGTGGAAGAGGAAAGGATAAGTGCTGGCACCAGCCGAGGCAGGAGCTCCCTGTCCCCAGGCCAGGGACCTGCCACCCTGCCCTGGCACCGCAGGATGTGGGCAGTGAGCACCCCCGGAGCCACGCTGCTGCACGGCAAAGGAGGCTCTGCTTTGGCCGGGGAGACCTATAGGCGGCACCTACCTATAGGCGGCACCTACCTATAGGCGGCACCTACCTATAGGCGGCACCTAGCTGGCGTCCCAGGGCACCCCCGGCCCCGGAGCCGAGCAGGGAAACCTGCATCCCTGTGGGATATCACCACAGCAGGCTTCTGGGTTTGGCCTAGACCAGACAAATGCCCGTGTTTTAAGGACTTGACTTGGCACAATTGAAACTCCTTTGTTTTTAACACATGCAATAAGCAAGCAAGACCATTGGTGACCAATCTATCACAGCACCACAGAAGCCCAGAAGATTTAGAGCCTTGCGTGTCACTTCTGCTCTCTAGAAATCAATGTGCAGCGTAACGAAAAGTCATGTAAATATTTTATAGCCCCTGCAACCTACAGATTTAACCTGATCAGTCTTTGAATAAATCACGGTGTGAACAGTTTGAAGGAGACCGATGAAGCTCCAGATTAAATGTATTTACAAATCTGATTTCGTAGTAACATCAGCTGGGCAAGTATGGCTTTAAAAAAGCATCACAGAGATGCATCAAGAGAGACGCTGCCACCGCAGGGACATCTGCCCAGCCTCCTCTTTCCACCTCTGCAGACAGCTCTCCAGCACAGCACTAAGGGATACTGCTGGGGAGCACTGAGAAGCTCACAGCGCTTCACTTCTCTGCTGGAGAATAATGCTGTTGCCAGCTGCATTTCCTCGACCCTTGTCCCCAGCACCGAGGCAGCTCTACAAACCCTCTGCCATGGTGGCTGCTGGCTCCATCCTGGCAGTGGCCAGAGCAGGGGACATGCCACAGCCGGCTTGGCCACTCCATGCCTCGGAGGCAGCGTGCCCTGCACAACGCCACCCGAGGAGCACCGGCATGTGCTCACATTTATCACCCCCTCAGTGAGCCCTGTGGTACTGACACCTGAATTCCTGAGCACTGTGGAAAAAATGCCTGAAGTGCCAGTACAAATGACCTCTCTACAAATCTGAAATGGCATTGCCCACAGCAGGACCCAGCTCTGGGTCCTTTAATCACCAGCAGGAAATCTGATGACACGTCAGGTTTTTTAAATAAGAAAAGCGACAGCAACAAGAGAAAATAAAGATCTGAGGCAGTCTGTGGAGAGCATCGGAATGCCATGACTTGTCTTCCCTGTGATCACCACAGGTTTGCTCACATCAGGTCGGCTGGCTCCGTGAGGTTTGATTTAAGGGCTGCAGCGTTTGTCACGGACGCGTGTATGTGAGCTTATGCCAAGGCTGAGGTGCTCTCCAGTTTATAGTACAGGGGCACGAGGAAATTGTTGCCGGTACTGTAGAAGTAGAAAATGTTAAATTGCAGATCAACTATCAAACAGGAAAGGCCCCACAGAACATACCCAAGAGCTGTGGCAGCACCAAGGCAAGTCAGCAAGGGTGAGATGTCCGTGGTACGAAGAGGGCTGAGAACGGCCCTCCGGCACCAGGCACCGCATCCCCCGGCACGGCTGTGGGAGCCTTCCCACTGGCAGAGCACCACAGCTGCCCTGCCCCTGCCAGCGCCCTGCTGCTCCCTTCCCCGGCCATGCCAGAGCAGCAGGGCAGCGAGGGCTCCTCTGTCCCTTGTGCCCAGCACTGACGAGGAGCCAGGGCTACGGCCGTTCCCAGGGTCAGGGTGGGAGCGTCAGCCCCAGCCCCCTGGGACAGCAAGGGCAGCACCCCTGCTGTGCCCAGGATTGTGCCCAGGGCGAGAAGGCAGGAGCCGAGCGTGGGATCCAGCTGTGCACAGCGGAGCCTGGCGCAGGACCCGCTCCCCTCTGCAGTCCGGGGTGCAGGAGCTGTCGACTGTTTAAAACGCAGAACGTTTAACACGCACAAGTCTGGTACGGGCTAAATGCGTTTTCCCTGTGCTGGTCTCCTTGCCTGCCGTACTATGGCTCTGATACTGCGACACAAAGCCCAGAGGTACCAAACGCAGAGAACAATCGTTCAAGTGGCACTGCTGAAGACGACCCCCCCAAGCTGCTGCCTCTGCAGCCGCCCTGCACCCGAGCACCCCCTGCCCAGAGGGACCCTCTCAGGGCAGCTTCAAAGCAAATGGGTTTTTTCACTCATTCATAA